>NC_092820.1:136482452-136817452 GCF_023375885.2 Dermacentor andersoni
CGAATTCCCGGGTCAGCCAGGTCTCTCTAAATTCTATATCGCCACGTGGTGTCATACGCCTTTTCTAAATCGAAGAAAGCCGTGAGACAGTGCTGTTTGTGTAGTAAGGTGTCAAGTGTTTCATGTTCTAGTCGTAAGAGATGGTCAGTGGTGGAGCAGCCCATTTTGTATCCGCACGGGTGCATGTTTATTAAGCTTCTTGGTTCAAGGATGAACGTGAGTCATGTTTATGATGCTCTCATAGTATTCTGCTAGAGAACTAGTCAGTGCAATGGGTATGTAGCTGCTGCGGGATGTTGAGGGCTTGCCATATTTTAGAAAAGACACTACTACCGCATTTTCCAATCTTTACGCATTACCCCAGGCTCCAATATGTTGTTGAAAAATTTAGCAAGTGCCTCTACCGACGCTTGAGATAGGTGTGCCAGAATTGTGCAGTGGACGCGGTCAAAACCTGTTTTTTTACCGGCAAAAAGAATTCTGTTGAATTCCTGTATTGTGAGGAGGTTATTATACAGTTTATATCTCCGCCGACTCTTTATATCTTAAGAATGTAGAGTAGTTTGCTGAGCAGGAGACGTTGTAAAAGTCTTCGCCTAATAAGTTGGCCTGGTCATGTAGTGTTGTTCGTGTGCCTGAACATGTGAGTAGTGGTATTGTGTATGATGAGTACACTCCTTTAAATTTCCCCATCTGATCCAACATTCATTTCCATATGACTGTACTATTGACTGAATATATGTATTTTTGCCATGATCATTTCTCCGTATTTTTTCTAATAAATCGTGCTTTGGCTTTGGCCTGTTTGACATTTAAGAGGTTGTCATAGGTGGGGTACTTCCGCAGGATTCCCCAGGCCTTAATGTATTCTTTTTTAGTTTCATTACACTCGTTTGTTCACCAGGGATTTAGCGTTTTGCGCACAATACAGGATGACTGGGGTAGTGCCTTTCCTACCGCTGAGATTATGACTTCAGTTATTTTTTTTAAATTCACTAACGTTTAGTTCTTGTGAAAAGGCAACTTCCAGTTTCGCATTCTCCATAAAAAGCGGCCAGTCAGCGAGCTGCAATTTCCACCGGCGTGGCCTAGTTACTAAGGTTGGTGGTGATATTAGGAGTTTGATGACTGCGGGTAAGTGATCACTACCATATGACGTGTCGAGGGCTTCCCATTTAACAAGACATAATGAGCAAAAAGCTAAATTTAAACAACTAAAAGTACGGGAAGTCGGTGAAAAGTAGATCGGTGCACCCGAGTTTAAAAGGCAGCTGTCGTTGGACAGAATAAATTCTTAAACTAGTTGCCCTCCTTGGTCACTTTTGACACTGCCCGAAAGAGTACACTGAGTATTAAAATCTCTTACTAAAAAAATGGATCCGGTAACTGATCTGTTAAGTTTTCTAATAGTAAAATGAGTGGGGGGTCGAATATACAGTGAAGAAATCGTGACGGTGTTGTGAGAGAGAGAGAGAGAAAGGCAAAGAAAAGGCAGGGAGGTTAACCAGAGATTATCGCCAGTTGGCTACCCTGTACTAGGAGAGGGGCAAAGGGATGCGATAGGCGAGAGAGAAAAGGTTATAAATGAAAAACGAACAACATACACAAACACACGTACACACGATACATACGAACTGTTTCTGTGGGCACTGTCATGCAGTCTGCGAAGGCGTTCCTAGTGTTACGCAGCTCACCGTCGAATCCTACGTCTTACAGTGTACAGTCACAATATGGTTTTGTGACACAGAATAGTGACGGCTACAGCCTCGAAATATGTATTCAATTGAACATTTAAGGCAGGAGTGTCACTCTGCACGAGTATAGCGACTCCTCCTAACAAACGGCTGGAGTATTCGCGGTCCCTTCGGACAGCGGTGAAACCTATGAGAATCTGGCTATATTTTGGACTAAAATTCGTTTCTTGAAGACACACTACAACTGGCTAAAAAATTGTAAGATATCTGATGTGACCTATACTGTGTATGAGACATCTGCAATTCCACTTGTACAATGAGAGCCATTATTGTAAAATAAAGAAAATGTACTGATTTGAGTGAACTTAAAGATTAGAGGTGACATGCGATAGGGAACAATACGCGTTTCATGGGTGGTAACCATTCAGGTTACCTGCCCCTCTTTCGGCGCAGTTACAAGGAACTTGTGCTTCTTAGAGTGCTCAGAAGAACGCTGTTCCTTTGGCGTCATTGACGCTGGGGTTTTGGTATCGACCACCATCGCCTTCTCTGAGGCGCTGGATGATCGAGAGCCAGGCGCCGAGACAGGCGTGTCGGGCTTTGGCGTTCGGCTTAGTCTTGGGACCTGCAGAACAGCTGTCTGCAGGGCCGTTTTGGATGATGGTCGAGCAGCACTAGCTGCTGCCACCGAGGGGGCGGATGGAGTTGCTACGGGACCACTGACTGTGACCCTTGTAGACTCCTGGGACCAATGTAGTGCTGCCCCTGCCACGCCACTTTGGCATAGCTTATATTAGCTGAGAGAGAAAGCGTCTTCCTCGTTTCGAAAAAGGAATTCTCTTTTACAGTGAGAGAAATCACGTCCTTCTTCTTCCAACAGGGACATCATCGTGAATATGCTCAATGATCCCCTTTGCAGTTTCCACAGCGCGGGCAAGCTTTAGAGTTTTCGGATGGATATGCAAGACGTGGTAACGTGGGAAGTTGTATAGGTCGGTTCGGAGGGTAAATTGAAAAGGTGCACCGGTGCGATCTCTTTTCAGAAGCTCATCTGGTAGTCGGGGCAACGCTTCTGCCATAACATGGTTTCAAAATTTAGCAGCGGTGGTAGCCACCCACCACCGAGCCCAACAAGGGGACGTACAGGTTCCGACAAACATGCACACGCCAGCTATGCACCGCCCACTATAACCTAATGTGTTGCCGCTAGGAAATTAAGGAGTAAGTGAAAAGAAGACAGGAAAGATGAAAAGGCTAGAGATAAAGACGAAGATTGAAGTGGAGAACAGGAAAAGGTGACTGCCGGCTTCCTCCAGATGGTGAGTTTTGAGCTGCCGTATATTTGACGCAGAGGCCGAAGAGGTGTGTTGCCTCCGCCGGAAGGCCTTAAAGGTGCAAACAACCAGCATTGGCTCAAACGCCAGGATCCTCCTTTCCACAGGCATCGCTAAGCCGCGCACGGCTACACAAGGGAGGATCCTACCCTCGTGTACTCGGGTACGTGGTGTCGCAACACATAAAACACCTGCTCACGTAGATGCCGCTGCGGGGACAATGTACGAAATGTATCTGTAAATATTAAGTATCACACAGGTGAATGTTCCTTCGGCTAACTGAACTGGTGCATAAACTGTTTTCACGAATGGTTTTCAAGATGTTACTGTACCGCGTGTTAAGCGGCAAATGTATTTGAATAGCTCACGGGGCAAACGAAATATCCGTCTAGAACGACACCAAAGATTGGTTTAGAACTGCAACAACTCACCATCCAAAAAATTCAGCAGTGGCGAAACTGATGACACACTGAAATTTGACGAAATAGAGATCCAGAAAGCTCCCTTCTTTTGAGCCCTACAAAGGTTTTGTACGCGTCTTAGAAATATTCCCATGACAGACATTAAAATAAGCTCTTTGGTATGGTATAGGTGCAGTTTAATATCGTGGATACCTCGTTATGAAATGAGGCATGCATAACGTTATTTTTACCTCAAAGCCACGCAACGTGCAGTGCACTCAACTCCTCTCTTGATTCTTCGTCGAGTCAGCAGAAGGCGATATTTTAGTTCAATATTTACTGGTGCAGCGAAGCGTCATTACTGAGTCATCGCTCACTCCAAAGTTCTTGGCTGTTGTATATATTAAAAAAAGCATACACACCGAAGTTTATTCCTGTTGTGCTTTAGAAAAAGATTCACAGGAATAGAGGTCCTTCAACGTGGGTTTCCGTTTACGTGATGACTTTGGGTCAACGGTGCCCGTTCGCCTTCTAAAATTTCTTTGCGTATTTTCAGTCATTTCACGCAGAATCTCAGGATATGTTTATTTGTCCCTCTCTTTTTGTTTCTTTTCAGTGCCCTTACTTTAAAATGACGTTATAATAGCTAATGTTCTACCCATATCTTTGTACACGGGTCTGCCATTTCTTTTCTAATCTGTTTTTTTTTATGAATGATTTATCAGTCAATGTTTTGGTTCTGCTCTGTAAGCTTCTCTGACGTTATCAGTCAAGATGGTGCACTGATGAACCGCAAATGATCAGCCACTACTTTGTTTAGTCGATGTAAGTGCTCATAGACCAACGCGACTCGCAGAGGTCGGGTGACAAAGCGATGGTCGCAAATACGGGCAAACGGTCGCTTTGGTCAAAAGACAACTGTTTGATGTGAGTCCCTTTGGGGGTGGGGGGGGGGGGGGGGAGGGGGGGATCGCAAAACTACCAAGCCATGCAGCGGCACAGGAAAAGGACATTTGTATACGCTGGAGCTTAATTTATGTGGCGACGACGGTACGCGCAGATTTGAACGTTATCAATCCTAAGCATTCTGGTATGGTGACGAGCAGGTAATGCTTGTCGGCGTGAACGTCGGTCGCCATGTGTCGCTTCTTGGTCGCGAGTCGCGATCGGTCGACCCAGCTGTCTATCGCCAATGTGTATGACCCTAAAATGCTGTAAAAGTGATTGACGCAAATGAAAAGTGACTGACAGTCAGCAGACTTCAGCTATTCATGCGGCTCTCAACTCACTTACTGCGCCGTGCAGCAGCCTGTCGCAGCGGACATGGTTGTCTTGCTTAGTTGAGTGCCTGTTTGCTTAATCGAAATACTGACGCTTCGTTCTCAGAACCACTTCTTTGAGGGCGATCTTATGAGCTGCCTTGAGTGTCAGCTCCTTGTGGAGCATCCCGCTTATTAGGTTTATGTTTTGGTTTGGAAGTTTGAATGAAAGCTGTTTGTTGTACTTTCCATTCATTGATATTATGAGGAAGTTTGACTGTCAATCACAATAGTTTAGAGCTGTGTTGAGCTCTTCCAATATGCTGTGATCATCGTGCCAAATAAATAGACAGTGCTACTGGTTCTCACGCTCGTGGTGACAGCAGTAGCATGATTATTAATTGACCAGGAATAGTTATGGATAGTTATGTGCTATAGCACCTGCAGTGCTGCTTGTTACTCTCGTCCTATTTCCACGTTTCTTTCTCTATCTTTCCTGGGTAGCGTTTAATACATCGGGATAGCCAGCCCTTCCCATTTTTCATAACTTATTACAAGAAAACGTGGAATATTATTTGGCTCTAGTTGAAGTCGATGAAACACGATGCCTTCCTGAGACCAGCCGCGGTGGCTTAGCGGCTATGGTGCAGCGCTGCAAAGCACGAAGTCGTGGGCTCATATCGCGGCCGCGGGGGCCGTATTTCTATGGGGGCGAAATGCAAGAAACGCCCATGCCCCATGAATTGTGGGCAAGTTAAAGAACCCCAGGTGGTCAAAATTAATCCGCATTCCCCCGCTACATCGCACCTCATAATCAGATTGTGGATTTAGCGCGCGAAACCCTGGAAGAAAAAGAAAAGGAAATGTCTTCCTGAGCGAGTCGGAGGTGAAAATGGGCCACTGTTACTGCGCACCTCACTCTATCGCTTCTCCGCTCTCGTGAAGAGAGAAGAAGCAGCGTTGGAATGCAAAAACTTCTTGGCTGTACTACATTCGTGACTGAGCGAAATTTTTGTGCAGCACCTACCTACGAGTAGGTATATGCTAGTAAGTTTTAGACTGTACGGCATCAGGATCGACCCAGATTTTTAAACTGCACATAGCAACAGGAATCCACTCCTTTAGACATCATTATTGCCCACGAAAGGGGAAAGAAACACACGTACGCGATACGGAAAAGGAGGGATTTCTCACTAAAGAGGCATTCTCTTGAGAAAATAATAGTTCACACATTCAATATCGTTTTCGCCGCTAGAGCAGTGCATGTTGTGTCCTCTAACACAGACGAACACAAGAAACCGCTCTTAAAGTCAGCATGGCCTACAGAAAGCCTGCATAAAATCCCGGAGCACGGATCTCATGCCATAGCCCGGTGTTTAGCACGTCTGACATGTGTTGAATTACGGAGTGGTTGAAATGGGTGAAGCTTCATTTTATTGGTTATACTTCGAGGATTGAGCAGAGGATGAAAAGACAACCGGGTGACAATGGTAAAACGGAAAGTAGAGCAGATCTACTTTTGAGTGGATCTGCTGTAACCCTTCCCAACGTGGCCGTTTTATTTGGTACCACATAATATAACTGCCTTCTAAAATTCACCCAATAAATTTCCTCAAGTGGAAAATCCTATATTTAGAAAGCTCAGAGCCCGAATTCACAAAGCATTCTGTTCGTAAGTGCATTTTGCCATTTGCTGAAGGTTTTTCTAATAATATACAGATAAAGATTGGTTCGGATTTTCCCTTAGAAACAGTTCTTGCGTAAGAGCTTTCTATGAATACATGCTCAGAATTTTATAAGCAGATCTTGTGAACATTGCGCGCTTCAGTCAGGTTCTCTCATGCGTCTAATATCGCAGAGTTTTTCCTGACGAGCTTCCACACATCCTCGCATCGCTTCATGCTCTGCACGAGTTCTAGCTATAAAAACCTTGTTTAAATTGTGCTTTCTGCTAATATTTTTTTTTTTGAATCTGAAGAAAAGCCCATATGAAGTAGGGCAGAAAGAAACCCTTATGTGAGAACGTCTGGAGTCAAAAGATCTTAAACTTAATTGGGAAAAAAATATTCTCGCATATAAGTGTTCAATCTCTTGCTAGTCTTATTTGAATATATCTGACCGAGAATGACTACATGCAAAAAAAAAAAGAAATAAGTCTTTCATCCAGCCGTATAATGGCAATTCAGGATAGAAACAAATAAGTGCTGTCGTAGTATCCCCGGCATTGCTTTGGTACCGCCATTGCTTTGATTCCCTCATTAGCCATTGCAGTGGTCCTAAATGATCTCTAATTTCGGCGAAAATGCATTTATAGACATTCCTTGTCAGGTAAGATAAGATCACTAAGATAAGCAGAAGCTTATCTTGGTGAAAACGGATGTCTAATTTTATCAGCTAATATACAGTTTTAACGGTTCAATTGTGACTAGCAATTCTACCGCATATCATGTAGAACAAACGGGGAGCGCCATCTTGTGCCTATTTTTCCTCTACTGTCCCATTTCTCGACATGGTCATTCGGTAGTTCTTTTCGTTCGTAAAATTGAAGTTTAAAGTTTGTCAATTTACTTTCTGTTGCGTTACTTTCTACAGATGATTACTCTACGTTAGGCTATCTTCTGCAAAAGAAATTCATTTCTGTTCGTGTAAAACGTTGTGTCTTGTGTCATTATATTTTTTATCTATTCTTGCTTGCAGCCATTACGAAGGGCAGGCCGCACTCTGCAAGTAATAAATCGCAGTCAAATAAAGTGCCACCAATATAATGAACGAACGGAGAAATTCAAGAAGTTCGTCAATCTACTACACAGAGAGTGCAATTAATGTGTTCACACAAGGAACGCCTAGTACATCCTCAATGATAATCACATACTAAGATACCTCGCTTCAAATTACTAATTTCCACGACTGTTTTCTTGCTCGCTTCAGTGTTCCCATTTGGTGCTAATTTATTTATGCTAGTTCTTTTCAGACGCTGCTAAACAGAAATTACTATCCCCTCACCATATACCTCAAGTCTAGGCTCTGGAATAGTGACCTTGCTAATTTTCCAAAATGAGGTAGGCATATCTTCTGTGTGTTTGGCTTTAACTGTGGGGCTCAAGAGCAGAGGCCAGCTGAGTCCACCGAACCATATTTGCACCGATTACATGAAACGCCTGTGAGCGCACCTCAATTTCCATTCGTACCGTATGGAAAAGTTGATCACGAGCTCGAACGTTTATCGCTTGCTCTTTTGATCGGGCATTCATTGATATGTTGTGTCACAATGCTCTCTTGCATCGCAGCTCGCATCATGAAACAATCGACTGCGTATCCAACGCTCTGGCGTCATGCGAGAGCGTCGGCTCCAAGGATTTCATGCTCGGAGTCATCGAGCAGATGTTCGGTGAGACCCTCGACCTGGTCTGCGGTAGCTACACGAAGGGTTCGGCAGGCTGCAGGGCCTTGCCGAAGTTGCCGGAGCTTGGCAACAAAGATCGGCGGATCGGCAACCTGATTGAGCTCCTCTTGGAAGCAGCTGGCAGGGTTGGAAGTAAAAGCTAGCCCCGTTACACAACATGCTTTCATCATCAGCCTGATTACGCCCACTGCAGGGCAAAGGCCTCTCCCATACTTCTCCAACTACCCCGGTCATGTACTAATTGTGGCCATGTTGACCCTCCAAACTTCCTAATCTCATCTGCCCACCTAACTTTCTGTCGCCCCCTGCTACGCTTCCCTTCCCTCGGAATCCAGTCCGTAACCCTTAATGACCATCGGTTATCTTCCCTCCTCATTACATGTCCTGCCCATGCCCATTTCTTTTTCTTGATTTCAACTAAGATGTCATTAACGCGCGTTTGTTCCCTCACCCAATCTGCTCTTTTCTTATCCCTTAACGTTACACCTATCATTTTTCTTTCCATAGCTCGTTGCGTCGTCCTCAATTTAAGTAGAACCCTTTTCGTAAGCCTCCAGGTTTCTGCCCCGTACGTGAGTACTGGTAAGACACAGCTGTTATACACTTTTCTCTTGAGGGATAATGGCAACCTGCTGTTCATGATCTGCGAATGCCTGCCAAACGCACCCCAGCCCATTCTTATTCTTCTGATTATTTCACTCTCATTATCTGGATCAGCAGTCACTACCTGTCCTAAGTAGATGTATTCCCTTACCACTTCCAGTGTTTCGCTACCTATCGTAAACTGCTGTTCCCTTCCGAGACTGTTAAACATTACTTTAGTTTTCTGCAGATTCATTTTTAGTCCCACCCTTCTGCTCTGCCTCTCCAGATCAGTGAGCATGCATTGCAGTTGGTCCCCTGAGTTACTAAGCAAGGCAATATCATCAGCGAAGCGCAAGTTACTAAGGTATTCTCCATTTACTCTTATCCCCAATTCTTCCCAATCCAGGTCTCTGAATACCTCCTGTAAACACGCTGTGAATAGCATTGGAGAGATCGTATCTCCCTGCCTGACGCCTTTCTTTATTGGGATTTTGTTGCTTTCTTTATGGAGGAGTACAGTGGCTGTGGAGCCGCTGTAGATATCTTTCAGTATTTTTACATACGGCTCGTCTACACCCTGATTTCGCAATGCCTCCATGACTGCTGAGGTTTCGACTGAATCAAACGCTTTCTCGTAATCAATGAAAGCTATATATAATGGTTGGTTATATTCCGCACATTTCTCTATTACCTGATTGATAGTGTGAATATGATCTATTGTTGAGTAGCCTTTACGGAATCCTGCCTGGTCCTTTGGTTGACGGAAGTCTAAGGTGTTCCGGATTCTATTTGCAATTACCTTAGTAAATACTTTGTAGGCAACGGACAGTAAGCTGATCGGTCTATAATTTTTCAAGTCTTTGGCGTCGCCTTTCTTATGGATTAGGATTATGTTAGCGTTCTTCCAAGATTCCGGTACGCTCGAGGTCTTGAGGCATTGCGTATAGAGGCTGGCCAGTTTTTCTAGAACAATCTGCCCACCATCCTTCAGCAAATCTGCTGTTACCTGATCCTCCCCAGCTGCCTTCCCCCTTTGCATAGCTCCCAAGGCTTTCTTTACTTCTTCCGGCGTTACTTCTGGGATATCGAATTCCTCTAGATTATTCTCTCTTCCATTATCATCGTGGGTGCCACTCGTACTGTATAAATCTCTATAGAACTCCTCAGCCACTTGAACTATCTCATCCATATTAGTAATGATATTGCCGGCTTTGTCTCTTAGCGCATACATCTGATTCTTGCCAATTCCTAGTTTCTTCTTCACTGCTTTTAGGCTTCCTCCGTTCCTGAGAGCTTGTTCAATTCTATCCATGTTATACTTCCTTATGTCAGCTGTCTTACGCTTGTTGATTAACTTCGAAAGTTCTGCCAGTTCTATTCTAGCTGTAGGGTTAGAGGCTTTCATACATTGGCGTTTCTTGATCAGATCTTTCGTCTCCTGCGATAGCTTACTGGTATCCTGTCTAACGGAGTTACCACCGACTTCTATTGCACACTCCTTAATGATGCCCACAAGATTGTCGTTCATTGCTTCAACACTAAGATCCTCTTCGTCGCTTAAAGCCGAATACCTGTTCTGTAGCTTGATCTGGAATTCCTCTATTTTCCCTCTTAGCGCTAACTCATTGATCGGCTTCTTATGTACCAGTTTCCTCCGTTCCCTCCTCAGGTCTAGGCTAATTCGAGTTCTTACCATCCTGTGGTCACTGCAGCGCACCTTACCGAGCACGTCCACATCTTGTATGATGCCAGGGTTAGCGCAGAGTATGAAATCTATTTCATTTCTAGTCTCGCCGTTCGGGCTCCTCCATGTCCACTTTCGGTTATGCCGCTTGCGGAAGAAGGTATTCATTATCCTCATATTATTCTGTTCTGCAAACTCTACTAATACCTCCCCCCTGCTATTCCTAGTGCCTATGCCATATTCCCCCACTGCCTTGTCTCCAGCATGCTTCTTGCCTACCTTGGCATTGAAATCGCCCATCAGTATGGTGTATTTTGTTTTCACTCTACCCATCGCCGATTCCACGTCTTCGTAGAAGCTTTCGACTTCCTGGTCATCATGACTGGATGTAGGGGCGTAGACCTGTACAACCTTCATTTTGTACCTCTTATTAAGTTTCACAACAAGACATGCCACCCTCTCGTTAATGCTATAGAATTCCTGTATGTTACCAGCTATATTCTTATTAATCAGGAATCCGACTCCTAGTTCTCGTCTCTCCGCTAAGCCCCGGTAGCACAGCATGCATGCTATGCATGCATGCACAGCATAGCATGCTTTATCCCCGCCTGATGGTGGGTGGGCGGCGAGAACGAGGCAAGATGACGAGTTAGGCGACAACTTGTGCCCGCTTTCCTCCGAATGACTGGGAATTGCAACGCAAGGGCCTGCGGCTGTGTTTAAACGTTGCAACACACCCTTTAAACCAAACGTTCATACACGTTGATTTCGCACCTCAGAGTTACGCGAGAGATCCAGCCTTCTTTAGGAAAGGTGATCTCACTCGTTCATTAAAGGAAACATTCTGTTATTCTGTATGTGTCTTGCATGTGAAAGCATCCCCCATGCTGCAAGAGAGTAGTACACTTTGATCTTAGCGAGAATGATATCAAGGACGTCTGCTTTGAAAGTTCCGCAAGTGTTACGGCGACAAGATTCTCGGAAAGTCTGCCAGACTGACCACTGATCCAACAAAAGTAGTCCTAGTCCACAGGAAAGAGAAAGGCATGCCAAGATCTTGTTTGTCTGCGAATGGCCATAAAACACTAGAAATTAGTTAGTACTAGTGAAGGTTCAAGATGACGTAGGCATCTAGTCACCTCAGAGCTGTGGACCACAACGTGGAAATAAAAGCGAATAAGGTCCACTTACTATATAAACAATGAAAGTATGTTGAAAGCAAACAAATCGAAATACTTAGGTGTAACAATTTCTCCTGCCTTAACAAGGAATGCTCACATAGACGCTATAACATTAAAAACCTGCCACACCTTGAATTTCAGGAAAAGAAATTTGAAACATTCCGCTCAAGCAGTAAATGATATTAATAAAAAGAAAATGAGACATCCACCCGCACGCTCTTCCTTGGTGGTAATGATAATGCAATGATGAAGCAATGATGATGTTCAACTCTTTCAGAGCTTATGAAGAATGACTCACAATTCCTCAAGCACACATCTCTAGTTCTGTGGACTATGCAGACAAAAAGCAGTGGTGCACGCAACGGAGCACTTAAGATTAACTTACATCTCTTGTATTGGACTAAACGCTGAAGGAATTACAAATTCGGTGCCAATATGACTGCTAATTATGGTCAATCAAAGTGAACAGCATACAAGGCTTCGCTTAGATCGATTCTCTCAGTGCACGGGATCCGCAACTTTTACACCGAAGCTGTATACCTCTACCGTCCAAGCAAATTTTCGTGTCGTAAGCAAAATACGTGGGCCGATCCCGGAGATAGTGCAACATCAGGCCGACGCGCGGCGGAGGTGAAGCAGGTGTTACGCACTCCCCATACCTGAGCCGACCCCGAGGATAGTGCAATGCCGGGCCGACCCACGGCGGAGGTGAAGCAGGCGTTAAGCATTCCCCATACGTGGGCCGATCCCGAAGATAGTGCGATGCCGGGCCGACCCGCGGCGGAGGTGCAGTTCGTCATTAAGGGGCCCACATACAAAGCTTCGCTGGTCGTCCTTCTTCATAGACTGGAAGGGCACTGAGATTTCTTCCCTTCCTCAAGACAATTCATCCATTTTTTGACCAACCCCACATAGTGGCTAGGAGCCACATACTTGATAGGGCAGAAACTACGTTGCACCCCTACCTATGCAACTGCTACATGGCGTGCCACCTGATGTAATAATATGTGACTGCAATGAAGTGCTCAAGCTTGGACGCTATGCACGCGCATCTCACATCGCGTGACCAGTGGCAGAGAGAAAAGACGTCAGTACCCACACGTTGTGATGCGCTGATAACAAAGTCATCGCCATAAGCAGTGCGCAAACTAGATGTATCTTGAGCCTTAGACAACTTGCTGCCATTCTAAAGAACAATATCGACTCGAGTTGCAGGCACTGTGGCCTAGAACAGGTCGGCCAGGAACACATTACGTGGGGGTTTGACAGTAACCCACCACCGAAAAACCTCATGCGACGAGCCCCCCAGCCGAAGAGTGGGAGAAGATGTTAAGGAGGCTAGTATGTGAACACGTGAGGCTGGAGGAGTGGGTGGCCAAGGCAGCGGCCCCATCGGTCCCAGCCTAGCTCCCTGCCTGGCCTGGCATCCCCATTCCCCTTCTCCAATCTATAATAAAGTTGGTTCCTCCTCCTGGAAGCATACAACGCTAATGATGATAATAAGTTATTGGCATCTCCTTTAAAACGAGAGGTTGGCAAACAGTTACTTAGCCTGATTCATTTAATTAGGTATGCCGTAGAAGTTTTTCATTTTTGCATCTTTGTAGATCTTTTCGATCTTCTTTTTCTCCCTCAAGACAATCCAACCATTTCTTGGCCAATCCTACCCATAGTTGGCAGGAGCCTGGCGATAGCTGCGACGGACGCCGGCGGCGGACGACATCGCCAACCGAAACGGCTATTGGCATGAGCCTATAACAGCTTTCGATGTAATATCAGTTCGGGCGTCACAAAAATGCGCTGCAAAGGGTGAAATCAGTGACCCGTGGCCCTCCACAACAATCCTGACGTTAAATGCCGGCGAACTTCGCCTTTGTACACTCGAAAAAAAAAAGGATCACTGATGCAGAAATTGATGGTACCAAGTTTCCTGCCCGACAAAAACGCCATTAGCATCTCCTGCGCTTGACATGGGTAAGAGTACAAAGTTATGGAAGAAACATGGCAGGTACCAAGGAAAGAATTGGCTGCGGCTTAGCTCAGCTAACCCTGGATATACAAAGCAAAAACTTGGTTTAGCCTGGTTAAGTCTCGGTTTCTCTTCGTTAACGTTTGATTTAGCTGTAATTATTAAACCTACGTATACAATCATCGTTAATCCAGGTACGATGGCTGTGCCTAGGTCGGAGGCTAGACACAGTTCGGATTAGGCTTGGGTAGACACGCATTGTTCGACGGTGTGACGCCTCTTGTGCCAGGAAAAGCGCAAGTGCTAGACATGCAAAGAGACGCCGCGAACATGCACAGCGTCGAAGCACGGACGGACAGAGCGCGAACGCGGTCTCTAGAATCTCGACGGTGCGACGCCTTCTGCATTCCGGACCCTACCCAGTGAAGCAGCTCGCCGGGCGATATGTGCGGTGTGGTCAGACGCCACTTGGCGACGACGGCTCAAAGCCTACCTCTCCCGTGCAACGCTCAGTGAAGACGGCCTGGCCATGCTCTCATCGATGGCCAAGCTCGTACTGACTAGGCGAGCGCGGCGCTTCTCTTAGCCAGGCGGACGGCGAGTCACGTGGTCAGGCGGAGACCCAGCTGCGGAGAGCGCATGCGCCAAGCCGGCGGCGGCGGCGGAGATTGGCGCAGCGAGGCACATGATGCGTTGCCAAGGCTATGCCGCAGCTGCGGTTATATGAAGGTCAAATTGTTGGTGACGGCAAAACTCGGCTCGACGCAGTTAGTAAAGATTTCGCTTTAAGCAACCCGCACTCGTCTTCAACATTCATCAAGGGCCAGACCTTAACGGGACTCTTGTGGAAATACGCCGTGTACCGGCAAACATTTGGAGGGCGCTTCAGCTTCGCCGTTAAGAGTAACAGAGTTTTAAGAGCTTCGCGTTTTTTTCGCGTAACAGAATTATGTTTTCTCGCATATGCAAATTACAATCCAACGCTATCATGCCTGTAGGTTGTGTGTAAGTCGTACTTTCCGATTTTTCTACGTATTTTAGCTTGAGTAATTTAGTTAGTTCAGGAACTTCCTTGCGCCACATGACGGGGTTTGGTAGGCATGGTTCGAAATTCATTTTGTCGAAACGACGTCGGACGCTGGACGCCGGGCGCTTCCGCGGGACGCCAACGCCGGCTTTTCTGCAGCACGGGGCTCTTACGCTATCGTGTTAAAATGCGTTCGCGAGTATGGATTCTCTTAGGTTTGTTCTCTAAGTTACAAGTGCTGGACACACTTTCCGTTCGAGGCACGGTGTAGTTGGAGGTGATCGCGCGATTGGTGCTCCGTGCTCTTTTGCCTATGGATACTCCGTGCTCTTTTGCCTGTGCTCCAGCGAAGCGCGTCGCGTGCTTGTGTGTGTCTCTCTCTGTGTGTGTGTGTGTGTGTGTGTGTGTGTGTGTGTGTGTGTGTGTGTGTGTGTGTGTGTGTGTGTGTGTGTGTGTGTGCGTGTGTGTGTGTGCACGGAACGCGTTGTGCATTGAAGCTTGGCGATGTGCCAGGGTCAGCGTCTCATGCGAGGACTCTCTTGTTTCAATGTGTTATCTCGCGAGTCTCTTTGTTGCCGCAATGCATACATTGAGAGTGGGTGCATTCAGTTGCGTTAGCCTCGTTGCGTTAGCCTCATTGTGAGGCAGCGCAAACAATGGCTACCTTATCCTTTGCTATCTCAGAACATCATGGAAGAAATACAAAAATTAGGAGAGGCCCTGACATCACGTTTTTGAAGCCGGAAGTGCAGCCATATTAGTGTGCCATCTCCTTTTGCGCCTCCAATCATCTCGCCGGATCAGACACGCGAAATTTCAACTTGCATTGCTACGAGACGCCGGAAGTCTGTGCTGCGGGCCTCATCAAAAGAAAGCCTAGGAAACTTCTATAAGTTTTATGGTATCTTCAACTGGTCGTCTCCGTCCCCCGGAGCAGAGTCGGGCTGATCCGGCGTTCCCCGAGCTCAGAGGTAGAGGACACGCGCGCAAGCCGAACGTGCGACTTGCTCTCGAAGGAGGGAATGGCAGATGCGAAACCACGTGACTACTGCCCACGTCCGATGTTTCGCCTATCCAAAGCTCCCGGCGCTGCCGAGAAAACCGGCGGACGCGCCGGCGGGACGAGCGTTCGTCGAGACGCCAGTATGCAGTGGCCTAGGTTGCCTAGGTTACGGTGGGCCGTCGCCAACAGCAGCGACTCGGCGCTGCGATGACGTTTCAATCTCGACGACTGCTCCGACGACAGGGCTCGGAGCGCCTCAAAGCGCTCGAAGATGGAGGAGAGCAAGCGAGAAGAACCAGCCGAACGCAGGGCGCGCATCCTCTTTCAACCAGCCGAAGACAACGCTCAGAAACGACCAACCGAAGATGGCATTAGTGAAGCAGACGCGCTTCTGTGTTTTTCCGTGGCACATTGCAGAAGACGACACAGACCCGTGCCGTGATTAGTTGAGTGTGTCTGCTGCTGACGGACACTCACACTCAGACCCGAAACACAATTTTGAAGCTTACACACCACACACAGCGCACAGAACTTGCAGCAAGAGGCACACGGGACGAAAAGTTTTTCAGAGGGCGAAAGCAGCAGCGAGAGCTTCAGCAGTGAAGTTGCTATGAGAATGTCGACGTTTGGGGTACCAGCCCCAGTGCTGCTTTGCGAAAAACAGCGCGTGACTTTCCCCACACTTTCTCCAACGCATCCGGGCTGGCCAAGTCTTCTCCTACGCTTTCCTTTCTCCACCGTTAACATAGATGCGGTTCTCCTCCAAGAGACCAAGCTTTTTTCGCAGCACCGTATTGAAGAGGCCACTCGCTTCTTTTATCGGCATTGCAACACATTTTTATTTCCCTACTGCTAAGCATAGCGCGGCCACTGTTGTGCTTTTTCGCAAAGGCCTGTTTTAATATATGCCCAAAATTGGAACAATATTAAGGTGATAAAGTATGCGCTGTCGGTATTGCTTTTTTTTTGAAATAAGATTACTTAAATTTGTGTCCACATATTGCCTTAATGAATCCGCTGATCGTAGAGTTTTCTTTTTAGATTGCGACAGTACATCGACAAGCGTTTCACTACTCTGCTTCCTTGCGATTCCGTCTACCTACTTTCAAACAATGACTGTAAAAAAAACATCTTACGGCTGATTCGAGTAGGACACAGCTTTGGAATTTGCTTACTGATTATGTATGATATTCTGTATGTCACAGAGTTTGCCAGTTCGCCAGCTCCTAGACGCACGCATAGGGAGGGAGAATGTCATGCTAGGCTTGATCATCTGTATGTTTCTAGTGAACTCCAAGCAAAAGTAGATTTGCATGACGTTATGCGTGTTGCGTTTTGTGACCATGGTCTTATTGAAGCAGTTTTCAGTGCCAGTGGAAGGAAGGCAAGTAGAATCAGCGAGTGGTAAATGTGAAAATTTAGTGACGCTATTCTTGAAGACAACTTAATTATTAGTGAATGTAGAATACACTGGACGCGATGGAAGGAGCTAAGTTAACGGCTGTTGAATGGAAAGCGTTAAACGAGGAGCTGAAGCTACCCTTGTTTCAAAAAGTACAAGAAAAAGGTGGTAGGTTTCACACCCTGTGGCAATCGATCTAATACATAGCAGTGCGTGGGCAGTCTACAAAGTTAACGAAACGACCATGAGAACACCAAGAAGTAGGCCGCTATTTCATGACCTACGTGACAGGCATGTCATGACCTATCATTTACGTTCGTCATACACTCTTGTCATACTACGGCAGTGTTGGTACATACCAAGATGTAGGCGGCTGTTGCATGACCTACATGACACGCATGTCATGACATTCACGTCATGGCCCATCATTTATGTTCGTCATACACTCTTTTCATACTATGCCAATTTTGGTACATACCAAGACGCAGGCGGCTGTTTCATGACCTACATGAGAAGCATGTCATGACCTACGGTTTATGTTTGTCGTACACTTTTCTCGTGTTACGTGAATTTTCATACCTAGCAAGTTGACGAAACGGCCATGAGAGCACGAAGACGTAAGCGGCTAGATATATACTGTTAAAGTGGGAAATGTTCGCCAAGAAATCGCTCGCATTTAAAAAGCAAAGGCGAAGAAATTAGAACCTAAGGTTTTCACCAAGTGTCCTAGCAACATGACAAACGAAGAAAACTTAAGACATGGAGATTACTTACCAGATCTCAAAAGGCGTAAAGCTGGACTGCCGCAGGTAATGTGGCACGAGTTGTGATGGCCGACGTAAGTGTAATTCGTGGCCAAGCTCAAGATCTAGAGAAAGAGTAGAAACCTGCGAGAATTTTTAAATTAAGAGAGTGTGCTCAAGCTAGCAGTAGCCTTGTCAAATCTTTAAGAGACAATAGGAACAAACTTATAAATCGAAAGTATTTAAAAAGTACGCTGATGAATGGCTGCGCTGAATCACTCAAGAAAAAAGCTGTGCAGATGCAGAAAAGTGGACCACTTTCTTGAAGCCCTGCCTTTGTGAGGTTTTCTGGCACATTCTAAGAAGAGGGTCATTACCTCCATATGTGAGACAAGCCCTAATGGTTATATTTGCCAAACAAAAGAACCACAGTTAGCATGCATAGCACGGAAACTCTACGACCTATTAGCTTGCTGACAACAGATTACGATATACTCACTCAGATAATTACACGTTGATTAGAGACAGTTTCGTCACCAATTATTCCGGAGCACTAATCGTAGGGATTGAGAAGGAGAAAAATAATGAGAAATCTGCACACCATGCGAGCTGTATCCGAAACATCGAAGGTCAAACTGTGATCAGCTACAGTGCTACAAGTTGACCTGTGCAAAGCTTTTATCGTACAACTCACCCGTTTTTGTTCGCATTCCTAGACGTAGTCGGCGTGGGAGCTCGTCTATGCAAATGCATTAGAATAGGTTATGCACACATTTCAGCGCGCATTCTCATCAACGTCTGTGGATCATCGGCAATACCAGTAAATTGCTCGGTCCGACCAGAGTGTCCTTTGCCACCTATTCTGTTTTATTTATTAAAGAATCTCTGTGTCGAATGCTGTTAGGAGATGATGGGATCAATGGAACCGATGTGGGAAGCGCGAAATTGTGCTGCTTGCATAAGCAAATGATATGACGGTTATCTGCTTTCCTGATCCGAAGTGTGAAATATGCTGGCTGACTTCAGCGACAAATTGTACAGTGTAGCGTGCAAGTGTAAATTTGTCGAAGTCACAAGGGGCATGGTAAGTACCATGGTATCACATTGCTGAAAACTTTGAGATCGACAGCAGAGGTAAGCGAGCGTCTTGGCATAGCGTTCAGTAAAACTAGCATTACCACAGGAATGGAAGGTATTGCGCGAAGGTATATAATATATATATCAAAGTCCTTCCTCCTTTGAAACGGGTTGGTGGTGCTGCCACCATGCTGCCACCCTGGTGCTGCCTAACGTGCTACCTATCTTCCAAAGCGCAAACACCCACAAAGAATTCCCAGCATCAAATTTTCTGAGACACTCTTAGGAACTTCCCTCTTGTACACCTTCATTATTTGTGGTCTCCCTAGTATTCTGCCGCCAAACCTCCAATCGCCCCTTAGTAATCTGTATATCGGGCATGTTTACTTTCCTCCTGCTGAAAAGTGCTGCCCTAGTATTGTACCCGTCTGTTTGTATGGGAGATTAAACCCGATATCGATTCCGTATAGCGCCCTTCGCATCTTTATCATGTGGCTCATATCACAGTCCGCCGAGCTGAGTACAGTGCCAACCCTCGACCGAACAAGACGCTACATTTCTCAAGAATTGAAGCGCAGTATTAATGAAGCGCAGTGACACTCCTGAGGTGTGGCAGCTCTGCCATCAAATTTCTTGCGTCAAGATGGAGTGCTAAGTAGAGCAGCTTTCGAGAATACAGGCTTTAGTATTAAAAAAGAAAATCCGCACTTTTATTCTGGGCATGCTACAGAAAAACGCTGCCCGCACGTGCCAGCAACTTTTTCCTACTAGCCTCCAAGAAACAGTTATTTCGAAATGATCTTGGCAAGGTATGGCTGCAGCCTTGTCCGAAGAAATTTGTTCTCGCTGATAACGGTCCAGCTAGAAGACTGGAAATTACGTCAGACTGAAGGTTCCTAAGGAAGGGGTCTGCATACTGCCTTCATCAGAATACGGGATCAGTGTTGCGCATTGGTCCTGCGGCCATGAACCGCGCACTTGAATCATGGTTGATGCCGAGTTGAGAAGAGAGTGCTTCATAAGAACTTGTTCTTGGACTTATTGATGCCTGGTAAAGGGAGTTTTTACAGCTGGAAGAGAGGAAACACCGACCAGAGCGGAACGAATGCCCGGGAGATAAATTCTGGCCAATTTACTGGGTACGCAATGGCAGGAATGTATGCACAACACGCAGACATTTACAAAATGGAACATGAAATTGCATGGCATGCGAAAGGATAGTGATTAATAACTACTGACACAAGCAGTTCTGCAAGAAGGTGATCTTGTACAGAGTTAGTGAATGTTCACTGATGCAGTCTTCCATGTCTTATTAATAAAATAAGCTTCTTTGAACTGTTATTGTCAAATTTTTTACATTTAGAGAGAAAGCTGGGTTTTGTAAATATCGTTCATCTAGCCTCTATCGACTGTGCTGTTGCACAATGAAGTCCGAACTCCAAGCTCACCCAATTCATGAAAATACTGCTGCGAGGTCTACAGTGTTGTATTCGCTAATACGGTTCTTAATGCGAACCACAGATTTTGCACCCTTTCGGCATCCTTAAGTTTCATGAATATGTAATCGACTCCGGTCAACTGTGGGGTTTGACTAAAGGTTGCGCGCTAAATGGGTTTTTAATTGATCGCGCATGTGGAAAGCAGAAGTAATTTAAGGCCGTAAGAATTGTGAGCAAGGAGTCTTTCAGCTTCAGCAAGAGCAGCTGCGTTTTGCAAATGACTGGGAAAAGGTACTTCGAACAACTAACCATTCAGAAAACGGGAGTTGACGTTATCAGGCGTATATAAAAGAGATGGGAGAATACCCTTTATATGATACGTAAATGGCTCCCACTCAAAAGATTCAGATAGCAGTGGACCCGAAACCACGGACACGTTGTAATCTGTAAATTAGTAGATTGTATGTGTTGGGATACACGTTGCAGAAACTACTCGTGCTTCAGTGCACCATTCCAAAACTAAGTAACCTTCGCTTACATGGAGATACATCGTGGATTTATCTTTCCAAATCTTAGCGCACAGCTCTTAGACGCCTGTTCTTGGGTTCATCGTCGACGTCCCTCGGCGTAACCGCGAGAGCGCGCATGTGCCACTGCTCGCGCGTTCGTCGTCGTCTTCTTCCACAGCTGTATCCGATGTCGCTCATTATGCCAGCATTCCCATACTGCCCCTCCCTCCACGAAGGCGCTGACCGCACTGGTCCACTGCCAGTTTGGGTTAGTAACAACTTTATTAGGCAGTTTTAGAATATCATTTGTCGCCTTACGTACGTTAAACGTAAGCACATTTGCGGCGCCTTACGGTGCGCGTCCTTTTAGGTCTTTTAGTTTACTATGCGGGAACGCAAATGTAAACAAGATGTTATGAAATAGGGCGCCGTCTGGTGCCATGTGCCAAACGCACCCAAGCCAAGACGATCCATTCCCAGCCGTCCTGCTATGGTGGCATAATCCTGCTGTTGCTATGTGGACGCGTCCCGTTAGCCTTACGGGAGACAGAATCGCCGAACGATCTCAGAAAATGGACGCGCTATGCGCTTATAACTTACCTTTCAGGTGAGTTTACAGAAAGCGAAAGCGCATTACAGTAGTTACTGGCGATCAATGCAAGTGAGAGCGTAGCTATCACAAGAATTCACGCTGCAGAGGGAGCCATGGGTGCCGCCATGTCGACAACGCTATTTCTTAGCGTCTGCAACCAATACGAACGTTAAAATCGCAAAATAACGTGGGTTATAGCGCCCGTACACCACAGAAATGTTACATAGGGGTTTCGGTTTCGAGACCTAAACTTAGTCGCCCTCAAGGGGCGCTGCGATAGCGACACTGCGCCTATTTAAGGCGCCGCGCTTCAGTAACCACTCTAAGCCTCGGTCTCCGTCTGTGTCTCTCGCTAGGCCGCCGACCCGGCGTGGCCAACGTGCCCGGCGTGGCGTTCTTGGCGGTCACGCCCACATAACATTGGCGACGAGGGCTAACCTTCCGTGCGGGCTGCTTAAGTGCTGCTATACTGCCCACAAGAATTGCCATTTCTGCTATTCTGCTGCAGCGGACGCCGTACCCGACGCTACTAGCGTTGAAACTGCGCAAGGCGTTCCGTCGTCATTCGCAACGTAACAGTGGCGACGAGGGTGACCGCCATGCATCGCGGCTACATACGAGTTGCGCCTCCAAACTGCATTCTCTGCCGCATCTTCCACTTCCGCTTCCGTTCTTTAAAGCAGCATTTCGGTTCTACCATTTCGGCACAGAGGGCTCCAGGGAAATGAACGTATGCGAAGCGGCGCTTCAAGCACTCGACAAGCACTTTCGTGAACAAGACGCATCTTGCACTCACGCCCACTTCAAACGCAGAGTACAAAGTCCTGTGGAGCTGACTGCGGAACCCATTCAAAATGTTCTACGGTTCGCCAAATCCAACAAGTTTGCCACCGCTACCGACCTGATGGTCCAAGACCAGGTCCTTTGGTGCTTGCAGTCGCATCAGCTTCGCCGCCGCTTCATCCAACTCGGCCAATGCTTTACCGTCAAGAAAGCATTGGAAATTGCGCAGGAAGAGGAACGCACCCATAAAATAATGGCACAGCTCGGTCTTCTACAAATAGGCACCGTTTCACAGCGTCGGCAGCCACAAGATGGCGGACACAACCAGCCACACACCCGTGCGTTCCCTCCCGACCAGGCAGAAATGGGGGACGCCGAGAGCGAGGGGGTGGGCCTCCCCTTCAGGGAAGGAGGCAACCGGGCACCTCCTATGCCTGCGCGCCATCGGCTCGGCCCGCCGGCTGCTTCCACTCTGAATTGCCGCATCACTGGGCGAATTCTCCTGGTTGTCCTGCACGCCACAAATTTTGCCACAAGTGTGGCAAGAAAGGACATTTCTTCCAAATGTGCCGTTCATCGAAAAGTACATCGGGACCAGTCAACGAGCTGCAATCCCAAGAGAATAATGCGACCATTCTACATATTGAAGACGCTGTCGGCGCCCTATCGCTTATGCGTGTTCCCGTACAGGTGAACAACGTCACTCTAAAGTTCATGGCTGACACCGGAGTGGTTGTTCCGCTGATGAATCTTCAGGACTACAAGAGGCACTTATCACATGTCCGGTTACTTCAATCGCATCTAGTCATCTAGAACTACTCGGAGCAAGTGGTGAAGAATTTGGGATTTTTCTCCGCAACCGTCAAGTTTCAAGACAAGTCAGCTTTGGTGAACATTCACGTGACTGAACTCCGTTCATCACTTCTTGGACTCGACGCTATTAAGGCTTTGAAAGTAGTGATCGATAGAGCGACTTCGTCGTGTGCCCAAGCCTCATCTTCACCACCGGACTTCGCCAGTGGTTCCCGCTGGACGGAATATCATTCGACTTCACTGAACTTGTATAAACAATGCAGCGGACTTTAACAGTGCACCACAGGCCAACGCCTTTTCGACCTCACCACCAGCTAGAATGAACCAGTGTAGGGTGTTGGAACAGTCTACCACAGTTAAAGCGTAGCGACGACAAACTCCACGGAAAACCCAGGTTAACTGTACATCACAGGTCAATTAGCGTGTTGAGCGCATTCCTACCAGGTTTTTCTTTAGTCGCACGCATGCTAAGGTCCCCTCTTAAAAATTCTTTTCTAAAACAGTCACATGCAGCAGCTACTTCAAATATGTATTCAGTGAATTCCGCATTTAAGTGCAGTTCTCATTCGCGAGCGCGTTCTGATACAGCTCGTAAAGTCGTGCGAATGAGTGTTCCATGTTCGGCCGTAGGGCAAAAGAGACGGGCACGATTACTTATGCTGACTGACGAGCGTTTCACAGGATCTGAGTATTCTGCTCAGGTAATGTCCGGCTGTGGTACCCAGCCAAAATGAACTCCTTGCTTCGCCTGATAAGTGCGTAACTGAACACAGTGGTTCAACGCAGGCACCTTCACAACGAATGAGTGCTATGCCCAGACCCTATGCTTTCTCTGAAACACCTAATGCTCATTTCTCCGAGCCTTCGTGCTCACATGCAGTTCTTCATAAGTCTTGGCTCCCAGCTGCGCCGGAGGAGCACGTCAGTGAAACTTCGGATTCTTTTGGATCTTGTTGTTTGCCCTCAGAGTCGTCTGACGGGCGCTTCAGTGAGCTAGGAAGCTCAAATGTCAAGTCTTCATCTCCGCCCCCAGTTTCACCTTGTGGGTGCTTAGCTGAGCATCAAAGCTCAAAAACAACTTAGGAGCTATTACTGGCACCTATGGACGAAACGCCGCTTCATGTACCGAAATTGCCTCGGCGGTCAAAAAGGCGTGTTTCTTAATTGTAAAAAAAAAAAACCGAGTGCTCTATTTTGCTACTTTTTGTTCTTCAGAGAGGAGAAAAGTTGGGAACAGATGCCTATGTATATCATTAACGGATCAATAATGATGCTCCCCCTGCCTTCAGTTCAATACGCCTTCTGACAATTACTATTGTATGCATCACGTTGCTTCTACCCAGATCACTTTCCAAAAGAGGGGGATGGTATTGCATCGGGGTTTTGGTTTCGAGACCGAAGCTTACTCCCCTCACGGGGCACTGTGATAGCGACGCTGCGCCTATTTAAGGCACCGCGCTTCAATAAATTCAGCCTCGGTCCCCGTCTGCGTCTCTCTTTAGGCCGCCAGCCCGGCGTGCCCAATGTGCCCGGCGTGGCTTTCTTGGCGGCCGCGCTGACCTGACAAGAAACCCAGAAAAGTTCGGAGCATACGCAGAACAACGCTACTTCTTTACGTACGTAATGCGTTTACGTGTCGTTGCAAACACTATTCTGAAACTGACTATTTTAGTCCTGCAGAGCTTTCGCCGACGAGGCCTTAGGTCTCCCACGTGGGAACGTCAAGGTGTTGCCTCGCCACCGCCTCGCGGGCCTACTGGACGGCCCAGAGTTGGTCGCCGAGACTGGGGTTGCGCAAGGCAGCGGCCCACCGCTGCGGAAGAGTTCCAGAGTTAGCACCGCGCGGGTTTTTGTTACAGTCCCAGAGCATGCGAGTTAAAGTGGCTATATTAGTGCGACAGACATTGCATATATTTGTCGGGCATGTACAGGGGTAGAGCCTGTGGTATTGTGCCGGGCTAGTGTACATGAGCGTCTGCAGTTGTCTGAGGTCCGCCACCAGCCCCCTGTCCAGCTTGTGACTGGACGGAGGGAACGTGGAGCGGGCCAAGCACAGGACCTTGGTAATTTCGTTGTAGCTTGCCAAGCAGTCTTTGGTGCTATTCCATGGACGACGGTCGCCGGCGCGGTTCGCGAGCTTGCGCTCCTTGGCGTGTGCCGTCTCGTTTCGGTTGCGCTGTGTCTCCGATACTTCTCCCGTATGCGCCGGAAACCACTGAATTCTGGTTTGATATTCTACCTCACGCTGGACTTGGCGATTGCTCAGGACTCCGGCTGCTCTCCGTGAGATCCATCCTTTGGCGAAGTTTCTGACCGCTTGTCTCGAGTCGCAGAGAGCCGTCGCGCACGTCGGATCCGTGAAGGCGAGTCCCACCGCCGCTTCCTCCGCTTCTTCTGCGCGCTCGGACGCTACACTTGCCGACATGCGCATTTTGCCTCTCGAATGAATGACCGCAACCGCGAATCGCGAGCTTTCGGTGTATTCAGTGGCGTCCACAAACCGTCTCCCCGTTTCGTCTCCGTGGGTGTGGAGGATAGCTCTGGCCCTGGCCACTCTTCTTTGGTTGTGTTCCGGGTGGACGTACCGTGGAATCAGGTCGACTCTAAGCGTTTGTCTGATCGCGTCCGGAATGGGGACTTTCTGGCCTTATGTGAGGTAACGGATGCCGAGACTTTCCATGATCTGGCGTCCCGCTCTCGTGCCCGCTAATCATTCTAGTTGTGAAGTGCGCTGTGCCTCGGCAATTTCACTCGGCGTGTTGTGAAGCCCGAGCTGCACCAAGAGGTGCGCGCTCGTGGACTCGGACAGACTCCATTGCTATCTTGTACACCCTGCGGACGAGGACGTTGATCTTGGCTTCTTCTCCCTTGTACCATTTGTGGAATGCCGCGACGTACGCAATATGGCACATGGTGAAAGAGTGTATGAGTAGTGTGAGACTCGCCTCCCTCATTCCATTTCTTCTGCTAGTGACCCTCTTGGGGATTCTCATGGCGTTAGCAGTCCTGTTCTTTAGTTTAGCAATCATTTCCTCGTTGACGCCGTTGGGCTCGATTAACATGCCGAGGACCTTTATTCTCTGCTCTATCGGGATGGTTGCACCGTTTCTCGTGCGTAGTCTGATTTCTTCGTGTTCTCGCGTGGTCTTCGCCGCATTCCTACTACCCCCGGGAGGTCTGCACCCTTTGCGTGGGGCGGTAGAGTAGAAGTTGTGACTTTTTCGGCGAACATCGTAACCCCGTACCCAGAAGGTATTCCTCTATTGTGTCGGTTGCTAGTTGCAGTGCCGTTTCGATGTGATCGTCGCTGCCTTCGTGCATCCAAATGGTAATGTCGTCGGGGTATATGGTGTGCCTGACGTCTTCGAGTTCTTGCAGTCTTTCCGCTAGCCCGATCGTAACCAGGTTGAAGATGCACTGCCAGTCGCTGCGGTGATTTCGGTTTTAAATTTTTTGACTCAATATATCGCGAAATGAAAACACGCATTGGGCTGCACTCAAACTTCGGATTAGGGAGTGTCGTAATCGACGGACAATTTTTTTACGCGCAAGCGTAACAGGCCAGCTCTGTAAATCGGCGCTGTTTCAGGCCGCGAAGCTTTCTTTGCAGCACTAAGGCTGTTCTATGACTAATGTTGTTCATACTTCGTCTTATATTCTTTACAAAGTTATTCCTTAGAATATGGAGAATGACAGCACACAAAAATCATGAAACAAAAGACCGACAGCGCATGCCTTTTATGTTGAATTTTCTTAGACTGAAATAATAAATGTGCAGGACAATTGCAAAATATCGGCCCGTGCTAGAGGCCGCATTTCAACCAGAAAGCTCACCTACGTGCATAGCACGTACTGCCACCGTTTCCCGGTAAGCATTACGCTTACATAATCTGCAGTTTCCGGGAAGCCTGAGAAGAAGTTAGAGATTTTTGAATGCTGTCGTGTTTCGCTCTTAAAGGCGAAGGTTAAGATTACTACTCTTGCATTTATATATAACTTATGGGTAATAATATAGACGTGGTCATTTTAGGCGCAAGCGTAACTGACCAGCTCATTAAAGCGGCACGCTGAGCACGTGGCAAATCAACGCCACCTAGAGGAATATGCAGACCACGTTGAACGAAGCGCAGATGCAGGAACAAGGCCAACCGTCGCGGAGGAGGAAGGTAGGTGGAAGCACGATGGGTTGGCCTCCTCTGGCAGTTGCTACAGGTTTTTATGCGATGCATACGTACCGTGTTCATCATGCGATAAGATTGCCCTTGCGCGCCGTTCGCTCTGTGTGCGACCGAAGGCGTGCGACGATGAGCCGACGTTGGCAGCTCAGTCTCACGTGCGCAAGAAAAGGAAGCGCGCCGTATTCCGTCGTGCACATGGTACCGGGGGAGGAGAGGGAGGGGCGGCGTCGTACTTCGGCCGCGCGGGCTTTATTTGGAAAGCGATCTGCTTTGGGGGCACAGTGCAGGTGGACCGACGGCTCGTAGCTTTGCGTGCGCTGTGTTCTCACCACTGAGTTTGAGTTGAAGCGATAAACAGGACGAAGGTCACTACGCTCGCCGCTGCTGGCGCGATTCCTCACAGCAGCCTTTTCACAGCGATCGTCCGCGGTCATCGAGTCTGAAGTTTTCATGCGTGTCTGTGGGTGCTGACACCATGCTATAGGCAATTCAGATAGTAAGCGCATGTTTAGAACGGGGCGTTTTATATATACCCCAGCGGCTTCTGCGCCTGGCGTGACTACACCAGCCCTGTCTTGAACACGATTTGCGATGCGGACAGTGTAGGCGTCTAGGCGTACCGAGGGTCGAAAGCGTGGTGCGCGCTATAGCACCTACACGCTTGCGCATCACCCCGTTCACGAAGTGAAACGTCACTTTAACTTTTTATCTTTTAGAATTTCATTTTTCTAAAGCCGCAGTTCACATGAACAGTCGTTACGTAGTAAACAGAAGTCGTTTTCCTACAGGGTTGCCAACAACCGGGGCCAGCGCCACATCGAATAACTTGCTCCTTGCGCGCGTCTCTATGACGAATCTTTTACCGTGCAAACACTCGCGAGGCCCAATCTCCGCGCAGACAACGCTCGCCAATGCCAGCGCTGGCTCCTCCCCGTCTCGAAGGAACGAATTAAATTCTGAGCTTGTCGCCATCGGCCATCCGAAGCACGTGTGCTCGATGCAGCAACAGGGCAATCCGATGAGGCAATGCGAAACCCCTTACAATACGAGCGTCCAAACTTTGAACATCGTACCTAGCTTGCAAATGAACGTGTTCGAGGCGAGTTGATCTGCTCCGTCACGGTACCCACGTGTCATCGCCGAACACTTATTGCCTCTTGGCAGACATACGCGCCGTTCGATTCACGCGGGGCGTAAACCAGTTCCGCAACGTCCTTCCCTCGCCCGTCTCTGTCTGACTTAGTTTTTTCTTTCCTTCCTTTTTTTTTTGCGTGTGCGCGTGAGGTGGAAAGGCCATGACCGCGGTATACGGGTTTCAAAACACTACAGCGTGAGTGGAGACACAGACCTCTTGGCACCATCGCGGCCTTCGTTTTGAGGCTAATTTGACATCGCTCTTTTATTCTATCCTTTCTTTCCTTGACGACTATTCCGCATTAAATACCCCGCGCATGCGTGACTACCGTTCAGTTTGAGTGAGACACTAGGCGAGATCGCGCGTGCACTCGTGATGGCGGCCAGTCTTCATTTGGGCCTGCTCGTTCTGGGCACTGTGTCACTGCTTGGTGAGTTCAGCTCTGTTCTTGGGGGACGATTGTGTTCTTCCACTTATTCACAGCGGATGACTCCCCCCCCCCCCCCCCCCCTTTAGTGCAGTACCACGCAACCAAAGTCTACTTCATTGAAACGTCTATCGGCGAAATCTTTCGTCAGCAGGGTAGTGTTCGTTACGTCGGATACGAAACCATAAATATTGTAGAAGACAGCTGTTCACATTCAGTTTCACCGTCTTCTCCTCCTTCACCTGCCAGCGAAACTCACGGTGTTAAATGTAATGAATTCTCACTTTTCGGTACCAAAGAGTCAATCTGGGCAGAAATATGTCTTCCCGAAAATTTCCTTTGACGCAAGTACGCACGTAGATGCGAAAGCTAAACCCAGGGAAGATTTTCTGACATGGTTCACTAGTTCACGTGTTCGTGCGAGCGACTCGTTCGTACGTATACTCGGCGAAGTTGGCGAATACGTGACTCAGGCAGCCTTAAAACACAGTTACACGGCAACGTGTTTTTACAGCAAAGCTGTTCAGGACTAGTTTCCCAGGATCGTCTCCGTGTGTCCGACACAAAACTCAAGCCTTCTCCTCCGTCGTCCATGTCAGACGCGACCTGCATTCGTGCCGTCGAGTACGCGCCGTGAGTGACTCGGCCTTACTAGAATAAAACATCATTACGTGGGCCGATCCCGAAGATAGTGCAATGCTGGGCCGACCCGCGGTACAGGTGAAGCAGGTGTTAAGCACTCCCCATACGTGCGCAGATCCCAAAGATAACTTTAGATACATTTTTGAGATATAGGCTTTTGCATTTTTCACATTTTTGTGCACTTCCGCAGTTATCATTTTGTTACATACCGAAAAAACAATTCACTATGTATTGACTATCCTAGTAATGTACATCAAACCTGCACTTAATTCTCTGCAAAAGAGTGTGTGTATTTTTTCATTAGAGGAAATTGTAAATTTTTCTGCCTTATTTGTTCAAAATCATTATATTGTACATATTTTTGTTCAAAGAATGTGGGTATTTAGTAATTGACATATATTTTCTGATGTATCTGTTCCCTTTGAATACTAATATACTGGTATTGTATTTTACCATTGGCATATATGCGAACTAAAACGTGTACTTATGCAATGTATTTATGTGTTTTTTTGGCTGCCAAGGATAGGGGCAAGGACTATGTCAAGCTGCTACTTAACAGCTTTGTGTTCTTGTCCTCGCATTCGTTAGGTGCAGATGATGTAATGAATGCCAAATTGATTGATTGATTGATTGATTGATTGATTGATTGATTGATTGATTGATTGATTGATTGATTGATTGATTGATTGATTGATTGATTGATTGATTGATTGATTGATTGATTGATTGATTGATTGTGCGACGCCGGGCCGACCCGCAGCGGAGGTGCAGTTCGCCATTGAGGGGCCCACATACGCAGCTTTGCTGGTCAACGTTCACAGAGCGGAAGGGCGCCGAATTTTTTTTTTTTTTTTTCGATTGCGCTCGGTAAACATGTGACTCAACAAGACTGGGAACTGCAAGCACGCTCATGCAATTATGTGGGAAAAAGTGAAATCTCAAAGATGGTCAAGAGTGTTGAAAAAATTATGGGGTTTTACGTGCGAAAACCACGATCTGATTCTGTGGCACCCAGTAGTGGGAGACTCAGGAAATTTTGACCACCTAGGGGTATTTAACATGCACCTAAATCTAAGTACACAGGTTTTTTCGCATTTAGTTCACATCGGTCACGAATGTGTAACGCAAATGTTTAAGCGTTAGGCTGATGTGTGAGCTAGGCGCAACGACGTCTGTATGGCGACGACTGTATGATGATGATTACGTGATGATGACGACGTGAGGACAATGACAGATGTACATTGGCATGATGACCGTACTTAGAAGCCATCTCCCATTTCAGCTCTCATCGAAATGATTTCGGTGCAATGCTGAGTTTGCAGCAGGGATTTGTATGTTCATTGCCCTTTTTTATTGCCACCCTAAGTTCTACTAAAGAGTGAAATATTGTGCTCTAGTATCGTTATCTGAGGATAGGGAATGCTTGAGACTCTGGTCCTTTCCCACAACGTTGATTGTATGACTAGTCTCTACACTCAGACGCTGAGCGATACATATGCGGATGGAGCAGCACGAGTCAATCGAGGACAAGGCTATTCTTTTGCAACCTTAGCCTCTTTACCGGAAGGCCTTCCTCGGCAGGGGCACTGAAAACGCATCGCAGCCGTAGTCTTATTCCTGGATAAATAACCTACAACTATCTGCTGCTATATATGTCTCGTTGTATAGAAGGTTACTTACCCTCAATACTGGCTGCGCCATTTCGGAAATCAGGTTTACAGTGAATAAAATGATTGTTTTTTGTGTATCACGACGCGGGCATTTGATGCCTACAGTCTGGTCATAATACGCTGGGAGCAACTTCAACATAGAAAAGGGTTAGTCAGTCATAGTTTCCTTTAGAGGATTTATTGGGACTAATATTATAAAAACTTTGTATTTCATTGGCTTTGCATAAATAGTTCTTGTCCTTAATTTAGGTGAATAAATTTTGCGATAAAAAGCATTTACGCTCACGTATTGTGCAAAAATGTAAATCAGAATTTCTGGCTAAGTGGTAAACAGGGTCGTGTTTGTCTTGTTTTTGCAGTTGCCAATTTCTACAATGCGCTGCGATTTAGTAGTGTTTTTTTCTTTTGCAAGAAAGTAAAGGCTAGAAAAGTACTAAATAACATTTACCATAACGATCTGCTTATTTCACTGAAACTCGCTTTGTTGAAGAGCCAGATATAATATATAGATGATAAACAAGGTAGTTGCTGGGAAATATATCTCTTCTGACACCACCGAGTACATTTTATAGCACATATTGGCTCTGGAATATATACATTAGGATGATGCCTTAGCATTATTCTTGGCTAACGTCTGTAACTTTCGCGTACGACGTGAAAGCAAGATGCGCGTCATCTGTCACAACGTGTCACAAACATTTCTGCAGCATGCGTACATGCATCTTGATCTTCGTGATCCAATAACATATAGCGACGGTCTTTCACGGTCACTTTGTCTCGATGTCTTCTTTACCCATTCCGAATTTCTCAAATTCACTGTCCAAACGCTGCTCATTCTGCTCGCCAACTCATGGCTACAACATCGGCGAGCAGAGACAAACGCGCCAGCGTGTCTCGAAAATCTAAGACCTTGCACAGGTGGCTCCGGTCGGCTGCGTGCAGAAAACAAACCAGTACTAGGAACAAGACTACTTGTTGGCGAGCTTCGCAAGAAGACCTGGTTCTCTTTACTTGACTTAGAAACCTTTATGACGCTGCTAGATGCCCAGCCACTCAAACTGCTCAATCGGAACTTCGCTACCACGCGTCCGTTCGCTGGGTCGGCCCAAAGCGCAATCATAGATAACTTAATGGAAAGCACTCATGTAACAAATATACAGCCGTAAGCACTACCCCTCTGTTTGCGCTGGCGATCGGCTCTATTCTCTATAAAATTAGGCGATTAAACGACAAATGGTGCCTAATTATCTATACCGCAACAAACATATATCTTCTAGATACTACGGCGAATCAGAGAGTGTGCCCCTATTTTTTATTATCAAAAATAAGGTACACATACGTAATTACAAATGTACCTACTATTCTACATACCTTACACAATTTTTTTTGACACAGTCGCCACACCGGTTCAATTTTTTCTCCCATCGCAGCACTAAATTTTAGATGCCCCTGTGGTAGAATTCGTCCGGCTGACTGTGCAACCACCGTCAGACAGCTGTCTTAGCTTGATGGTTGCACGTGAACTGCTGTTTTGCCAGGAACTTCTTCAGCGGACCGAAAATGTGGAAATAACTAGGGGCGAGGTCCGGACTGCATGTATGGTGGGTGGTCTATGCTCTCCCAGTAAAATGACCAGCGCTTGTCGGCAATTCTGATTGCCACACGTGGCCTCGCATTGTCGTGGAAGGCAACCGATTTTTACACATCGAGAATCCCTCGGCGTTTTCGCCTGATGGCAGCCAGCAGACGTGGCAGTGTGGCACACTAACCATCAGCATTGACTGTTACACCTCATTGCATGAAATCCAGCAGCAGCGGTCCTATGCGATCCCAGAAGGCCGTTAACGTCAATTTCCCGAGAGATAACCTTGAACGTTTTTTTTTTTTTTTTTTTTTTTTTTTTGTCGCAGGCGAACCCGGTTCTTCCCACACCATGCTGTGCTGCTTAAATTCCGCCGTGAAATGCAGTATCCACGTTTCATCGTCAGTAAAAAATGCGGTCCAGGAAACTTTCACCCTCAGCGGCATATCGTTGCAGATGATTCAGTGAAAGAATCATTCGCTTGCTTTTCATGATCTCATCCAACTGATTTGGCACCCACGGACACGAAACCTTCCAGTACGCTAAGGACCCTTTACGATGCCATAAATATTCCATACGAAATGCCAAGCTCCCGCGAAATGTCCTTGAGGTGCACAAGCTGATCCGCATTCACCGTTGCATCCACGCGAGAAATGTCGTCAGTCAGCGGCGCACGTGGCGTCCTCGAACAATCATTGTCATGCAATTCTTCACGGCCTTTTGCGAAACTCACAACACCACCCCCTCACACTTCTCAAAACGATAAACCTTTTCCCATACGTGGGCTGCATTTCACTGTAGGTTTCGATGGGCATCCGTCCTTTGCTCCATAGAAAACGAATCACACTTCGTTGCTCCTACGCCAGGGACGTGTGGAGCACAACTGCCGTCTTCAACAACTCACAGCGGCGCCGTGCCACGGAGCTACCGGCAGATAAGGCCTGGCCAGTCTAAGAAAGGTCCACCGCTGGGAATGGATATGTTGACTTCGCATTTACAGCCGTAATTTGGATAAAAAATATGGGCAATGATTTTCTTATTCACCGTCTTATACAGTATAATTTACTCATTAAAGTTCGCTCCCTCCATCTTTCTCACCGAGGTTTGGGGTATCTGTTTGGTTGGCTCCTTGCCGAGTAAAGCGGGCCGATCTTCTAAACAGTATAATAGTAAACTGGAACGATCCCGGAAATGGTACAGCAAAAACTGTACCGATCCTGGAAACAGCGCCATCCACTGCCTCGTGGGTCACGTGTGGGTCCTGTGGGGAAGGTGTCCGCGTCTTGCCGGTCAGGCACGTAGTCATTATGCTGCAAAACAGCATGGACAAGATGAACATTTTTTGTAGCTTTTAATTAACCGTTTCATGAAAGCTTCGCTACACAGATTCCGACATACAGTTGGATCTACTTGGCTTTCTTTTTATGTCCGTATAAAGCTGTACGTGTTAAACAAATTTCTTTCTTCCATCAAAGGGAACACCTTTGGCCCGCTAGGGGATTGCTCACTTGCATGATTTCAGGTATGAAACAGTTCCAGTAATGCTCTGGTAGGCTGTGGCGTTTGCTCGTCCACTTAGGTTTATTTTTGTCGTCATGGGTATTCAATGGATGGGCCACCAAATGGCCACCATTCCTCGATGAGGAAGACGCACAATATTATTGCACCAATAACTGCAGAGAACTGCGAGAGAGATGCAAGTAGGGACGAAAAGAATGTGATACTGTGGTCTCCGTGAGAAGCTAATAGTTGCTGCTGTTTTTTTTCTTCAATAATATCAAACAGGGTATGCACTGGTGCAGCTAAAGGGGAAGAGATAGACTGTTTGTGTGTTTACGGTGTCATAGAGGTACACTTCCTTCGTTGCTCATTTCATGGTGCTCACTGTTGCCTTCATTTGTGAGTTTATGTGCGAGTAGATGTGTGTGTGTGCGTGTTTTTTTTTAACTTTTTTAATCTCCTATGATATATTAGACCTGGCCAGCTTTCCCAGCCTTTCGCTTGGTTAACTTCTACAGTTAATGTTAGCATTTCTGTCACCAGCGCGCACATACTTTTACATACTGGCGCGTACACGGTCTAATTGTGAGACATTAGTGAATAATGGAGGCTGTGCGCACTATGGGTCGGCTATATAGTGAGATCTCACATACACAAATACCAGAGAAATTTGATGGAAGTATAGCCAACGTAGTAACTTAATTGGTGACTGCACCGTGCTCTAATGGGGAAGATATGGGTTCGCCGCCCACCTGGAATAAGTTTTCCTTCGTCCACTTCCGTTTGCCTCGTCGAGATTTCTACATTTCGAATTTCTACACTACAAGTAAAAGAATTTCCTCTACGATTTCTCCGTGACTTCATTTTCTGTTTCATTTACATGATTTAACTAACAATAAATCTAGCCCCTCGAATCCCTATATTCTTCTCGCTGATTAACCATCGCCTACTCTCCTTCTCCAAAAGGCAGATGCGAGTTGAAACTCAACGCCGGCTGTAAAGTCGAGACCCTGAGGGCTTGCGGAGACGACTACGTGCCGTATAAGAAAGGACCGCACCTGCACGAATCTGGACAAGAGTTCGACGAGGGATGCAAGTGAGTGACGCAGCAGAATTCATGTTCGTTAGAGAGGAGCAAGACCGCTTTTCTAATACGACCGGCGGTACTGTGGCTATGGCGGTGTGCTGCCTAACACGAGGTCGCGCGGTCAGATTCCAGACCGCGACATCCACATTTTGCTAGAGGCAGCATGCAAATACATTTGTGCAAGGACATTTAGCTCAATTTGAACAACTTTTGTTGGTCAAATTTATTCGGAAGCCGTCTACTACGCTGTCTCTCGTAGGTCACAGTGTAGCTCAGCGAGTTAGACTTCATAATTACTTTTTTAGTGAACTTGGTGCACAGTGACCCCCATATTCGCGGCATTCGCTGGCTTTGTCAATTTCGGATCAAGACAGCGCCTGACGTGAAGATGCTCAAGACACTCATCGTGTTTCCTTGGGCGCATTTACGTCACGCGTGGTCTTGGGCCTGACTTGGCCAAGACAAAGAAGAAGAAAGAAGTGGGAGAATCGCACTTCTTTCTATCTGCCCCTGTGCGAGAATCATCCACTTCATCATGCATGGCATTTCATAACTGCATAATATTATAATAATCCCACACGCATATGCAACGATTACTCAGCCATTTGCCAACGCATGTTTACACATTTTTACACATTTTTAGCAATATCATGAAAATCGAAAGATTACACATATATTGTGGCTGATTAGGTACCGCGTGTTACGACGTCTTGGCTTGGAGTTTACCCGTCGATGTCTCAACCGTGAAAGCCACTTCGCCGCCAATTCGTTTCTCACGGTTGCTGGTCCATGCTTTGGCGTTGTCGGAGCTTTTGCCGCCATCGTGCTTTCTTTCAAGGCGCCCTGACTGTTCTTTCGAATCGTTGCTGATTTTGGCGTGGCCTTCATGTTGCAGTCCTACCATGCGCGCTCCGTTTGTGCTTGGGCATCGATGTAGCCAACAAGGAACGGCTAAATCGACAGGGCGTCTCTTCAGCTCAGCGTTGGTGCACGTGGTTGCTGTTAATGTTCGAAGAGCTGTGGTTCGGCCCGGCGACTATTCTACGGCATGCGACTACCGGCATCGGTGCTAAGCGTACCGCTCTCCGAAGCAGATGATCCTTGAGGCTTGCGTTGTTGCCGCCGCTGTGCCTCGACACATGCTTCTCGATCGGCGCTGTCGTTTAGCTCCGAATGTGCTCTTGCTTCTGCTTACCGTCGACGTTGTTCCTGAACGGCGAGCCATCTTGGTCTCACGTTTGTGCCCACTCACTCTGCTTGGCGACGCGTTCCGGGACCGTCGGTCCCTTTTAACGCCACTCCTTATCCTGCTGGCGCTGCTGCTCGAGCACCTACTTGACGCAGTGCTTGGGTTTCTTGTACGGCACTTAAGCCGACTGCCACCGCTTCTCGACGAGCTCCTTGGTCGCCAAGCTACCTTAGCCGTACGGCTGTGTCCGCTAGCTATGCTTGATAGGCAGGTCCTCCGAATCCCGCCCGCGCTTCTGTCGCCAGCCACTGCTCGATAACTTGCCCCTCATATCCCGGTGTCGCCTAGCCCTGCTCGTGTCACCGGTGCTTGTCGAAGAAGTGTACTGTGAGGCGTGCCTCCTGTTGGCCGTGCGATTTTCCCCGCTTTTGTTTGCCACTGAACGAGCCGCTCGTTGAGTGCGGAACCTTCGTGGCAGTACGCTTGCCCCTTTTCATCTCTGCTCAACGACGGGCTTTCCCTTCCTCGGTGGTCTCTTCATGGCTGTGGGCTTGTGCGCCTGATAATAATCGTGAACGCTGTGCTTGATGACGCCTCGAGGTTGGCTACACTTGTCTCAAGTTTTGCTCCTAGCTGAAGCTTCGATCACGACGTGTCCTGGTGAGGCAGAACCACCGCTGTGCGCAGGTGCCTCCTGTGATGAGTCGGTAATTGGTCGAGCTTTCTTCTTTCTCGCCGGCGGCTCGTAAGTGAAGCGTGAGCCACGGCGTGTCGTCCTTCACGCCCGAAAAGGCGCAGGCTGCGGTTTCAATCGCAGAGTATCACGCAACCGTATGTCATCTGTCGGTAGCTCACTTCTGGCGCTCTCTTCGTTGTCAGGGCTTGGCGGCGCTCAGGTACTGGGCCCGGCAAGATGGGCGATACGGATCGGCTCCTGCGGTTCCAAGCAAGGGCTGGATTAGGGGTGGCGGAGAGACGCACCAGCGTCCCCGCGAGTGCGTTTCAGTGACCGCTGGAAGCGCGCAATACCGGCCTGACGCAGTGCGCGTGGCAGGCGTCACAGTCTTTTCCTATTCTTCACTGTGCGTTGCAATAATAGGCTGCAAACACAATGGCTCTCCCTAGAAATAATAGATCAAGTGTACCAGGTGTATTATCGCGCATCTCCGATTCTAGTGAAAGAAAAAAAATCAGTATATATCATCATCAGCAGCAGCAGCAGCAGCAGCCTGGTTACGCCCACTGCAGGGCAAAGGCCTCTCCCATACTTCTCCAACTACCGCGGACTTGTGCTAACTGTGGCCATGTTGTCCCTGCAAACTTCTTAATCTCATCCGCGCAACTAACTTTCCGCCGCCCCCTGCTACGCTTCCCTTTCCTTGGAATCCAGTCCGTAACTCTTAATGACCATCGGCTATCTTCCCTCCTCATTACATGTCCTGCTATGCCCATTTATTTCTTTTTCTTGATTTCAACTAAGATGTCATTAACTCGCGTTTGCTCCCTCACCAAATCTGCTCTTTTCTTATCCCTTAACCTTCATATATATCCCTTAACCTTAAACTTAATATATCACCTCCCTTTATTTCTCATTCCAGAGATGTCTTTATGGAATCAGAAATTTGACACCATGATCGAGCATGAGAAAAGCTAGGAAACGGGCGGCCAGTAGAAGTGAAGATCGCGCCCGAGAGTAAGCGGTGTGCACGACAGGAAGGACGGGTGCCGCGAAGCGGAGAATGCGGCGCAGGCATGTAAATTGGCGTAGGCCAGTAAATTGGACGAGCACAAGGGCGCGTATGCGAAATTTCAGAGGGACTTTCTGGACAGACAGCTGAGATTCAGCTGTGCAGTGTGCGACAGATTGTGGTTCGAGGGCGGTTTAATGGTGATTGGTAACGTTCTAGATATCGCGAAGCGGGAACGTAATGCGGATTTGACAGGTACCCCAGCTCCTGACTTAGCCAGCTGCTCAGTTTGGCTGCGTCGAGGGAGCGCTAATTGCCGTAGCGCGCATCGATCATTCGGTGTGACAAGTGGCTGCTCACATGTCATCTGACGCATTTCCGCGCCTGCGCAAAGTATGGAATAGTCAGTCAGTGTTTTGCGTACGCTAAGTACAGAGAGGACGCGAGTTCTGCGTACTGGCCGAAGAACGAGCTGCTCACGAGGCCCAACTTCGGGACCGCAAACCTGAGCGAGAGCGGAGGGCGGAACGAAACAGCGAGGAGCGTGCCGAGGCTGCCCGTAAGCGGCTGGCTTGACGGAAAGCCCCGCAGTTCGCGAAGCGATTAATGCGGCGCAATGACGGAGGTACCACGCTCGGAAGGCTGACCGATACTTACAGTGGTGCGGATGCGCAATTCCGCCGAGACTCCGTGAACAAAACGTGTGTCCTCCCTTGTGTGTGTGACCGATTGCGGCTTGAACACGACTTCTCGGTGATTGCGAGCGTTTCCCACCACGATGTTTACAGCTCCGCTGGCCATGCACTTTCGCAGGGCGAAATGCCTCGAATTGTTTAACGCAATTGTTTAACGTTAAGGAGCCCGCGTCGCAGAAAAATCCGGTGTCAGCATCTGACGTGCAGCATCTGACGCCAGAAGTCGCGTCATCAAAAAGATTTTCGAACCGCACATACCCAGGCCGTTCATGTGACGCAAGAAAGTCACTTAATTGAATTTATCAAGCCAAACTACGCGGCAAGAATCGCAAAATATGACTTAAAGACAACCTACAGATATGATAGCTCTAGGATTGTAATTTGAATATAGGAGAAAACATATTTCGTTTTACGCGGAAACTCGAACAAATCCCTTTTCCAGCGTGTCTACAATGCACAGACCCGAGCCGGCGTCCGCCATTTGCACACGCCGGCGCGTAAATATGTCAGAGTGTACGGAGCAGCGCACCCGCTTCCTTGAAAGACTTCCAGATGGCGCTCGCCTCCGCCGCATCGTCCGCATCGCGATCCCTGCAAGAGACCGCGTTTCGACCAGAAAGCCCGCCTTCGTGCATAGCGTTAGCCGCGAGCGATTCCCGGTAAACATTACGGCTACATACGCTGCAGTTGCCGGGAAGCATGAGAAGCAGTCAAGGATCTTTGAATGCTATCGCGTTCCGCTCTTAAAGGCGAAGCTTAAGCGCCCTCCAAATTTTTTTACTGTACGATTGGATAAGGATGTAAATTTGTATCTGATTACTGCGCGCGAACGTACTAGCGCACTTTGCCCTCTTCTCAGACAAATGTGATCCAATCTGCTTCCAATAACTTTAGCTGCAAATGACAATCTTTCTAGTTCTGAAGATTTTTCCGCCCTCGGTTGCCTCTTTATATTGGGCATAAGATAACTGGTTGTCAATAAAGTAACACAACTGTTGCCAAAGAAAGAAAAGGACACTCGGGGCGAACCGATAACTGGTCTGAAAGATCAGATAAAAAAATTCGTAGGCATATATGCAGCATGGAATCGGCTGACGCAAGAGAGGTGCAAACATATTGATGAGTGTTCGATGGCATATGTACCCCCGATAGCACAGGCAACATATAGAAGTAGTTTGGTAGCCTAGAACTCTGTAATACCGCCAGTGGAAACTACGAATCAAGCAGAAGACACATGATAGGATTTCCCATGCATAAGGTAGGCGAGTATTTTATGGTTATGACTGTACGACAATTAACTGTTCGCACTACGCAATACTTTTTTTCCCTGTACCTAAGGGTGCTAAGTTTGTTCTGTTGGTTGGTTCTCTTCTCCTCAAGCGGCTATATCGAACTGTTAAGGGATGAAGAGGAAATTTGGTTGTGGCAAATAAACATGGTGATAGCTAGCTGCTACATAGGACATGAAAACAGGCTGAAAAACACTTTAAGAGCTACCACTGTCGGGCTATCTTTTCTGACCACCTTCTCTGTACCAGGTGCTCCCAATTTTCAACTACACTTCTCTCATCGCCGCTGAATTTCAAGCCCACTGACTTGCACAATAAAAAATTTCTAACAGCCTTAAACTTAATACCACGAGTCATGGGAAAAGTCGACCCACTTATGGGTGCAACAATTTTTACTCTGTCACAGCCTCATCCAACAAGTTTTATTCGGCTCCACGTGGTTCCAAAAATCAGAGCAGTAGTGCTTTCAACGCGACGCAAGTCATATGGAATGCCCTATTGTACCATCCGACGTACAACAAAGCTGTTAGCCTAATCACTCTTACAATGTGTCAGTTTTACAGCGTGTGCCATAATATTTCGGTGCATATTTCATATCTCTATGCTCCTTTACATGTGACCTGTGCTTTAATTCTAGGAAGGACAGGACGCAGATCCCTTGCACGCTCAAGTTCATCAACGAATGTACTGATGGATTACCGAAAGCCTCGGCACTGGTGGCGATAAAGGCGTTGGAAGAGAACGTCGAGGCCATATGCAACGTTGGTTCGGATCCGTACAAAAGTAAGTGCCATTTGTTGCATCTCAGCATTTATCGCAGGCATCCCGTAAGCATGTCTGGAATAAATGCTCAAAGCGCAATCACAAAATAGCGTTTTCTCCAACCCGTTACGCAACAACATAGAGTTACGAGAATTTCACGCATTTCACTCTATTGCAGATAAGTTCCACAAAATTCCGCAAGGTGGAGGAGGAATCATGAAAGAGAAAATGTGTCCGCCACTCGAGAGCAGCGGAAGGTGTAAAGGAGGCTATCAGAAAACAAAGCTGCGCAGTATAAACAGAAACAGCCCTGTTTCGAGGAGTTTGTGATCACATTTATTCGGACATATGCACCAAGCTAATAGTCAACAGATAATCAATGAAACTTAGCTAATAAAAATTGTTAATTTTATCGCACAACTTCAGAAGCCGACTACATATCTAAATTTTCACCACTGGGAACGATCGTTTTGTTTCAAATTAATATTTTTTTTAATTAGAAATAGTCAACGCCGAAAGACACAACACATGGCAATCTATGTGCATTGTAAAGTTCTTAACTAGAAAAGTCTCAGGCGGTGAAATGCGTCTCACGGTTGCCATTTGTCGAATCTGTGATTGGAAATGATGTTCTTCTCTCAAAATTGCTGTCACCGGAGCGTCAGTACGATGTTTGTTCTAAAGCACATATAAATCGGAAGCCTGCATAAAATAGTGCGAATACTCGTTGTCTAATATTACTGGTTGTACGGCTGTTAGAGTGATACTGAACAATAAGATCAATTAGTGCAAATTCAAAGCCGAGCTGGAAACAGTAGTGGGCAGCACTTGTTCTCACATTGCAAAGAGTTACTTGCAATAATACCTGGAGAATAATCTGGCGCCACCGTTCTAAACGCGCACTGCACCAACCATGAACATGCCGAGACATACGGGGTTCCACTTGTGTTTGACTTGATTTGGCTTGAAGCGTGGTCGTGGCTAAACAAACACAGTTTTCATTCAATAAAATGCCCATAAAAATCCTTGCGTCTCCAACAATTCATCCTTTGTCAACGAATTATATAGCACAAGTATGCGAAGAATACGGAAACCCACGATTAAAAACCGACGCGATGTCCCGAAAGACGACGACGTGTCCCTGCTAAGGCGGCTGCTCATCAATCCTCTGAAAGATCTCGCCGTCCGCGAAAAATACGTTCCATACTTCAAGAGACTACACCTCATGCCATCCGAGGACGCTCCGAACGCTCACGCGCTGTCTGGTTTTCTGGCATTCAGCGAGTGCCACTCCATCATCCCTGCAGCTGAATTGTCCACCTGAACTAGGCCCAGTGCCTCCGGTGACGCGCTGGCGGCGGTACATTCACGGGCGCCGCACGCTACGACGGCATTGCCTGCCGCACTATTGATACCTGAGCCTGGATCCCAGATCTCAAAATGCACCTGAGACCATAAGTCATCTGCCCTGCGGGCGGAGCCCGGTGATGGTTTCCCAGTCACCAATTGGGAATGGGGCTCCAGTTGTTATGCCCGAGGAACCGAGTACACCTATGGTCTCGTCTTCTGCGTTACCATCTGTGCTGGTGGCTCCCCGTGGTTCTTAGAAGCGTCCTTCGGGACACTTGGCACAAGATTCGTCTTCCGCCAACAGCCACTCCCAAGGCAAGCGTTCCTGTCTAACGACTGACCACCCAGTTGTGTCGACACCGGGCTCAATTTGCTATAAAGCAACCATTAAAGCTCTGACCCCCGCAAGCCTTACGGAGATTCCGAACAGGAGTGTTCAGGTGAATCTAGACGCGTGTCTTCGCACCACAGGCTTCCGTGGCTTCATGGCCAGACAGAAGTCAAATACCATCACTGTGAGGCTCCTGACATTGGCTGCTGTCGAGCGTTTGCAAACGCTTCAGCGTCTTTCGATCACAAGCGAAGTCACGGTGCTGGCCCAGGTGTACCTGGTAGAGGGCTCTGACTTACAGTGCTCTGTCGTTTACAACGTTGCCGTTGGCGAGGATTACACTGCTCCACAGCGTGAGCTGTACTGTCCCACCCACCGTGTCATTCAAGCGCGTTACATGGGAAAGGGGATTTCTTGAATCGCCACCCTGCAAAGCCTACCAACCCCCCAGCCCGCCTGTACTACTATGGCTGCATTCTACGACCTCAGCCACATAAACCCAGTGTCGTCTGTTGTTACAGCTGTTTCCGACCTGGCAACATGCGCCGATCCTGTCCGTTTACAACGCCAGATAAAGCTGTACCAGCCGGCACAGTGTTCTACCGATGTGGACTCTGCAAGACCGACGACCACGAGATCACTTCTCCAACTAGTCCCACAAAGCAAAAGGCCACTGAGAAGGTTCGTCGCGGGATTCATAAACAATGGCCTCAACATGCTGCCGCACAAACAGTGCAGACATCTAACAGGTTTGCGGACCTCCATTGGGATGACAACTGGCCAGAGCTTTCCGAGCACAACCCGCCTACACCCCCTTCCCAACAGACTTACTGTGAAAAAGTTCGGAAAGACCTCCTTTGCCAGCTGGTTACGCAGAAGCAGAGGATGCCGGAACATTAGCGTGACGATATGGCAGCAGTTGACAATCAAATCGCCCGCCTTTTTAACGGAGGTTTCCTAGCTCCGACAACACCGTGAACTACGTACGCGTCACAGACGAGCAGTGGAACCTCACACTACCAAAAATATCGATTCCGCTGCGTCATCGGCATGTCGCACCCTGCTCTATCGTTCATTGATTCTACTAGGTCTTCTGCTCCATTCTGCAACATCCTCCGCAACATCCCTTCTGCGGTTCATGGTGAGCCAGTTATCCAACCTGACATCTGTGATCTTACAGCGCCTGGACTAGGAATCTAAATGACGGCTACAGGTCTTGGTGGTGTCCTGCAGCAGAACTGTAGAGGCATCTCCACGAAAGTGGAGAAGGTTAAATCCCGTCTTCGCATGAACAAGCTGCAGGTGTGGGCCCTGTCACTGCAGGAGACGAACGTCTTGCCTGCAATTCCGAGCTTCAGTGGATACGTGTCTCCTTCGATGATTGACTGTCGCGTGCACACGGCTGCCCCTCCAGGAAATGCGGCAGTGTATGTTGATAAGCGTTCCTCAGGTCCGCCTTTCTCATGAAAACTGGTGCAATCCATATCAGGAGGTAGCGGCAGTAGCTGTGAAGTTAACCAACGCAACTGTTGTGGTGGTGTCGTACTACGTAAGACCAGCCTGTGGCTCTTTTTCACGCATTAATCTGGGCTGGTTATTAAATTTCCGTCGTCAATACCCAAGGTGTCCTATTTTGGTTTGTGGTGACTTCAACGGCCCCTCACTCAGATTGGGGGTACCCCTCTTCTAAACCCCGAGGTAGGCGTGTGCGGGATGCCCCCGCGGATGCGCTTGTTCTATTGAATCATCCCGATTCAGCAACACGGGTTGTGACTCAAGCTCCATGTACAACATACGCACCGGATCTTACGTGGTGGTTGGGTCCCGGCACTCCTACTTGGAACCTGGAGCCTGACTGCTCGGGTCGTGACCACGACCCGAGCAGTCAGGCTCCAGGTTTATCAGCGTTCTTTATCCGTGGCAGGCTCGCCGATTGCGCTGCAAGTGTACTGTGGTAAACTGGGACAACTTTCGGTCCATTCTCAAGGCACCTCTGCGGGCTCGTCACCACTACTTGTTGACCGCATACAAAGCGCGCTCAATGAAGCTACAACCATCAGCTGGGTAGACGTCGATCGACCGGCACCGGATGTCGGCCTGCTCAACTTGTGGGCTGCTCGCAGACAAGCTGAGCTGGCAGCATCCCGAGACCCCACTTCTTCACAAGCACGTATAAGACTGAATTTTCTTACTGCTAAGGCCCACAGATGTGAACGCGACCTCTCGCGGTGGAACTAGCAAACGTGGTGTCAGCCATCGGCTCATTTGTCCCTCTTCGCGGCGTACCCCAGGGATCGGTATTGTCACCCACATTATTCAATATTGATTTCATCCCGCTTGCATGGCGCTTACACGACGAGCCTGATATAAAGCTCTTGTACGCTGATGACATCACGGTTTGGAGCACTCATCGTGATCTGCAGACTCAAGCCGCTACCCTGCAGTCGGCTTTATATATTGCGTCGAATTACGCTTCTTCGGTCGGCATTATGCTTTCCGTCAGCAAATCCGCTTACATGTCAGTCACCAACCGCTGGGGCTCGCGTAAACTCTCTGTAACACCCACTCGTCTTCCTCTATCCGGAATCCCACTTCAGCAATGTTAAACTATAAAAATTATGAGTTTGACGGTCCACGAGTTGAGAAGTGGCACTCCTTGGCTCTCCAGCGTTAAAAAGCAGGCGATTCAGACGTTGGGTCTGATTAGACGCATTGCTTCTAAAACGGGCGGGGCCCGCTCATATGCTGCGAGACAGTTGGTGAAGGCGGTAGTGCAACCACGCCTAGTTTATCAAGTCCAATTCGAGCATTTGACGAGGGCACAATGGCATCCCTTGCCGCTGTTAAACGCGAGGTCATGAGAGTCATTACTTGCCTTCCCCGCATCACCCCGATCGTGGCTCTCCAAGAGAACACACAGCTCAACACACTATATGAGCTGATGCAGCAGCGACGTGATGCCCGCAGGCTAAAGGCCAGCCTTTCGCACGCAGCGTGTGCTCTCACGGCTTACGCTTTTTCGCACTCCCTTCTGCCATCGCCATCGCCAGCTCTTCCTTCCTGGAGTTTTCTACAGCTGAGCGATCACAAGCCAGCAGATAGACGCTGCCCGACGTCAACTCTTGCGGTGGCGTCACTTCATGACCGAATAATAGCTCAAGGTGCCCACCTGCTACTTGGCTCCATCGTGATTTATGTTGATGCGAGCATCCAGGACTGTGACGCAACCACTGCACTTTATTGCCCTTGCGCGCCTGCCCTGAATAATACCTACCGGTGTCAACTTCAAGAGCCTCCTTCCTCCTCTTGTGCTGAGCTCTTTGGTGTTCGAGAAGAGCTGTGCTCCGTGGCCGCCTTTCCCGTGGTCCCCACGGCCCGCATCGTCAACCGCACTGATGCCCTCCAGGTGACTCGGTTCTTGCGACGCGTCAGCCACAGCCCTGAAATATGTAAGCAGATCCGTCTTCTGGCAGCATGCATCTCACAGCAAGTATCTGTCGAGCGGATCCCACGCGACCTTCTGAGCTTCAAAAGCCATGCGGATTCTGCGACCAGTCTAGCGACCTCTCCATCGTCACTGCCTCAGCTCCTTCAACTAGATGATGCCACACTCCTATTAAGAAAAAAGGAGCACCTCAGACCCCAAACACGTGCTCTCGTACCTCCGCGCGCGGCAGCCCTCCCCCGCGGTCTTACCCGTGCAGAGGAGGTTGCGCTTCGCAGGATCCGGGTTGGGGTTGTCCTCGCTCCTGCCGTCACTCGTAAGTGGCCGCACTGTCGCCAGTTATATCCCCACCCTGGGTGTCCAGTCTGCAATTCGCGCAATGCTGCAGCCAACATCCGCCACCTCCTGTGAGTTTGCCTTGCGTTGAAACCAACGAGGCTCCGGCACCTCGCAGCAGTGGGACTTTCGCCATATAACCCTAGCCACTACACTGCTTGGACGCAGGGACCACATTATCGATCCCTCCTGGGGTTTATTAGATCCGCGAACCTGTTTTTCATTAATTTAATCATCCTTACTCGCTCGCACCCTGTACCCCTATATGCCCTGAGGCATTAACCCTCACATTAAAAAAAAAAGAACGACGCACCGACTGCGCAGACTTTCAATTCCTTTTCCCTAACGTTAGCGACCCGCCGGCACAGTTCATGTTTCACTTAAGCATACCTCCCAGCGCGAGCGCCAATGCTTGAATAATGTGTTTTCGCTTAACCACAGAGATGAAATTACTAATAAACATGTTTTTTAGTAGAGACGGCAATTGTTGCCGAAGGAGCGCTGTTAGTCAGACGCTGCTTCAACGTTCTCCGAAAAAGGTGGCATCTCGAAGACCTTGGTTCATGGCATTACCAAACGTGTAACTGTGCCAGAGGGCTACTTTTCCCCGAAGTATTTATGAGAAATTCTACGATGATGGCGTTCTAAACTTAGCTCGCTTCTACTTTGGCCATCGTCTTTGAACTCGTGCTCATCGAACTTCGTGGAATGGGAAGTGGAACACCTCAATAAAAAAGGAATACATCTGAGCGAACAAAGCGAAATGTATTGTCCAAAATGTGCCGCATAGTTCTCAATCTTAGGAAGGCGGCATACACTATAATGCACTGTCATTATTGGCTTCAAAGCACTTTCAAAATCCGGTAGCCCTAGTTGTCATACCTAAAGTCTGTCTTGGTACGGCTGTAACTCTGAGACACTGGATATGATCAGGACACATTTTTCCTGAGTTTCTGATCTCCCGTTTCATTATTTCGTTCAACTCCTGCACCAGATTACCAGAAAGGCATCAAGTGTATGAACTCCCAAGGCGGAAAACTTCACAAATGCATTAAAGACTTCGTAAGTACTATGGAACGCGCCATCGTCAAGGCACCTGCCAAGGATGTCATTCACTACACCTGCTGGTAAGTTTTCTTTTTCCTAATGCTATTAGCATTCTTAGCTTAGGTCAGCTACTTCGTCTCGACCTGCCTATCTAGCCTCTTTATGCCGCTATCTCTTCAATAAAAAGAAAGAAGGTTCTCTGAAATTTCTCCGGTGCTGGGCGGATTCGAACTCACGTCACAGAGGTTCCTCTAGTACAGAAGCCCGACGCTGCTTCCCACTTTTCTCTGTCATACTTATCGTTGTGAGGCTGCAATAAAATAACTAAAAGTGAAAAGCAATTCCACGATGTAAGAGGTGGTAAATGCAGGAACAAATGATTTTTAGAAGAAAACGTCTCGAAGAGTGCACGCATACTACAAAAAGTTGTGTTCTCTTTCGACAATTATGGTGTTCTTTTTTCGCCTCACAGCATAAATGCGTCAATATAGACTGAGTTTTATGCTTGCCGACTACCAGTGAAATAAGCCAAAGTAGCCAAATTACTTTCTTGTGACGACTTTCTTGTAACTCAGCGCTTCGGCACGTAGTCATCCTATTCTGAGACCTGCAAACAACCCCTTGACTCTAGAGTTATTCGGAACAGCAAGCCTCACAAACAGCAGCTCCAAAGTAATTGAAAGTATAATCAATTAATAAATACAGTCGTGGAATGAGGCAAAATGTGTTGCATCCAGATTTGTCAGGTTTTCATTCGGGATGTTGTTCTATGGACAGCGTTATGGACGTAATTACCTGTGTGGAGAACGAAAGAAGAAGAGGAGATATTACGGTTGCCATATTCCTGCATATCAAACGGGCATACGACACGGCTATTCACGTGCATCTCATCAAAACCTTAGTGTTATACCCAGTGAGAGAGAGAAGACGCTGCGCCTGATGAATTTTTTCTCACAATCAGACGGATTTTCGTATAGCCTAGAAAAGGTAAAACTTGGGAACATGTGGTGAAAATGCAGTTGCACAAGAAAGCGTGTCAAGTCACGCTTGCAGGGATCTGCAAGCAGTGATCTGCATAAGAATATCGGGACAAACACTTAAAATCACGCAAATAGCTTTGGAAGTCGCGTTGAACGAAGTGAGTTTCTACAGGAACGAGGCATGACCATGTCAGCGGTAAGTCACGTGCAGGGCTACCTTTCACGCTATAACTCGTGAGGATGTTAATATCTGTCTCCATGGCTATCCGTTGGGAACAGCAAAAATGCATCGTTTTTGGAATTATTCCTGATCGACGCTTACTGTGACCCAGCACCCTGAAGCTGCGGAATGAATAGTTTTAACCCGGGTGCGTTAAGGGCCCCGTGTCACAGAAGATACGATGTCGGCGACCCGCACCGGGCGTCTTGTGAGCGCAAGATCATTCAGAACCACGCATACCGAACCACGCGGGCCCTCCGCGTGGCGCAGAGGCGTCACTGCACTAAAGGAATTTCTCAAAGTGCGCCAGAAACATCGTACAGCACGACTAACACACAACCTACAGACGTGATAGCGTCGGATTTGAATTCAAATATGCGAGAAAACATCACTCTCTTACGCGGAAACTCAAACACAAACCCTTATTCCAGAGTTTCTACCATTCGTAGAGCGGCACGCCCCGCTCGGTTTCTTGCAACACCATCCAGATGGCGCTCGCTTCCCCGCATCCGCGGCAGGGACTCACGGAGGCGGAGAAAAAGGGCAGAACCTTAAAGCTCGCATTCGTGCGTAGCGTTCGCCGCCAGCGTTTCCCGGTTAACATTCCAGTTACAAAAACTGCAGTTGCCGAGAAGCGTGAGAAGCAGTGAGGGTTCTTTGAATGCAATCGCTCTCCACTCTTAAAGGTGAAGCTTAAGCGTACTCTTATTTTCAACCAAATTATGAGGTGCCTCGCTGTAGCGCGATGAGAACTCCACAGATAGCATGTTGAAGCTTAGTGCGATCTATTTTAGGACATTCATTGCAAGTACTCCACGGTATGTCACGTTCAAAAGACAAATTACATTGACAGGAAAGTGTCTCCGATTTTTTCTTGGAGCTCCTCAGTCGACGTCAACCCACCGATCATTACAGAAGCGCGATAGTCTCCGTGATCTGTGCTCAGGAAGACATTACGGCATTTTTTGTATGTTTACACAGCATCAACGCCACAAGGTAGCGCAAGTGTTGCCTACGAGAAATAGCAAGTAATATACGTTCACAAATGGATGGCTACGAATCAATCATTCCCGTTTTTTAACACAATTATGAACCCCTGTCATCGTGGATATATCCGGAGCTGTGAGTGCTTGTAAACACCGAAAGAAATTAGAAAGAAATGTAAGATGTCACCAAGCACTGCGGTACCATTAGTGTTGAACCAAGCGTAATTCAGTGTATATGGGAAGGTACAGCGAAGTTTGGAAACGTTGTTTCGCAGTGTCCGCCTTGGTGTTGCGTGCACAAAGTAATTTCTTTATAAAATTAGTCGTGCAAACTCGGCGTCGTGTTTATGTGGAGCGGCGGACGAGGACATAGCCCAGGTGTTGCTAGACTGCTTCATGTACATCCAGCAAAAAACAGCAGCTACGCGGCAAGCTTGCGACTGCGGGCAACCGTACATTCTCCGTTGCGAGAGTTCTTCGACCGTGCCCAGTGAGTCGCCCTCAAAGAAAGCTATCAGTGCAGTGAAATACGTTTTTCATAAGCGAGTATATGTGCTTGAAATAATGGGGACAATTTGTATGCAGTAACTCACCTTCGTAGTTATGTTTCGTGTGTCTTTTTTTTTCTTTTCGCTTCTGAGCATGTGGTCTACCGTGGTTTACCGTACCGTGGTTTTGGCACGTAAGTAGAAGCATGTATACATACATACATACATACATACATGCATACATGCATACATGCATACATACATACATCTACGTGCCAAAACCACTGTATAATTATGATGCATGCCGTATTGAGGGACTGCGCAATAATCTAGACCACTTGGAGTTATTTAACATGCACATAAATCTAAGTACAGGGGTGTTTTCAAAGTTCACCCCCCCCCCCCCCCCAATCGAGATGTGGCCGCCTTGGCCAGGGTCGATCCTGCGACCTCGTTTTTAGAAGCCCAACACCACAGCCACTAAGCAACCAAGGCGGGCTTTCTCTCCTGTGTGTGCGAGTGTTTGCGTGATCTAAAATGTTCATGTCGTTATGAATTTTTATCATTATTGATTGTTTGCATTAAAGGATATCCACTACAATTTATTTGCACAGAAGTTAAATGGCGTAGCCGGAGGCGTACTGCTTCCATCCTCTCCACTTAGACTCAATTTAGGCCTACCCGCCTAGCCCTCGTATTGTATTATTTTAGAACGGACCAGTATATTCGTATTGATCATTTGGCCCAATGTGGCCGTTAATGACCACAAACAGATGCACAAAATGCAGTCTTTTGACTGTCCTTCTCCTTTCTAAAACAGAATGCGTTAAAAGTTATTCCGGGGCTCTGCTATATATATGACACTTATTACCGCCATCAATTTTGTTGTTGTCGTTGTTCCAACAGTAGCCCTATTGCGCTATAAGCCTTGAGCAACGTGTTTCTTTCCTTGCGACATTATACGAACCATCGCGCGGCCACACCTTCTTTGTTTTCAGACAATAGCGCGACTTCAGGAGAACAAAATTGCGTACGAGCCACCCCCGATTATTGTCAATGTAAAGCCAGTTTCACATGATGCGCTTTTCGTCACACCGGAAGTGCGATTTCCGGTGCGGTATTGCACGGTATGAATTACCAGCAGCGCACAAAACAGACAATTCATCGAATACAGGCATCGAGTAATAACAGGTATTTCCAACTTTACCATGCTGGAAGACCTCCGTGAGAAAGAGCAAACGAACAAGCACCTAGACAGAGTAGAGTTGCAGCCTGCAGCACGCATTCTTTGCCTCAAGAGCTCAGAACCTGGTCCCAAGATACTATGCCAGCTAGCATATGAGATGCAAAGACGACTACCCCTCCCTTCAGAAACAACCTCGAGATCACTTGAACTTCAAATACAACAGGCCCATACCGTGCTATATGGGGGCAAACAATTATGCCAGGAGGCTATATGCAACTGCCAAACACACAGAGGAGGCTGCTAATCATGAAGATACAAGCAAACATCAGGCACATATAGTACACTGATGTGGCTATAGCAATGTAACAGTAGCATGACACCACATAAAATTAAACCCCATATTAGTGAGTACCATTCCAGGTCATCCTACACCTAGAAAAGCTGAACTGAAAGCAATCAAAGCAGCACTTGTAGTGCAGGTTACACCCTGCACACCTGCATGGACTCGCCAGAAACTTTCTGGGCCTGCACATCACATGAGATTGTCAGGGATATCGGGAGATTGACACATGCCAGCACATGGCCAAGAATTAAATTACAGGATACATAGTCATGCAGATATTCCAGGACACAAGCGGGCTATAAGCCCGACATAAGAACTGAAAACTAGACGAGTTTGTGTCTATTCATTATTGACTAAAGTGTGACAGGTAGACAACGGACAAGAACGAAGCGTTCGGCGTGTTCACTCCGTTCTGGTCCATCGTATTTCTGTTGCACTACGGTTAATGAATTGACGAGGCTCCACAGGAGAAGAATGGTACTTTCGCCCAAGGGCCCGATTTCAAATCCAAATTCAGGCGTGCGTGCGCACGCACGGGTGCACACACACAAAAATGTTGCAAGGGTGCATAGCATGAAGCAGTATCAACAGGATGACCCTAGAGATGGGTGAGGACTAACTTTCAACTAAGGTTCATTGTAAAAATGTGGTGAGTCATAAAAATTACCAGAAAAAAAGGACATCTTTGAAGGCTTGATAAAAATTAGTGCTTTATGCAGCCGAACACAAATAAAAATGCTACAGAAAGAAAATACAGAAAAATTGAAAGTGCTGGAAAAAAATTATTACAATTGCCAATCCTGCATGCCAGCACCTTTCAAGAAACACTGTTCTTATTTCAATAGACAGACTGACAGCTTGCTTATGCAAGCACACTCTTCCAGTTCCGTGCCATTGGAAAAAGAGTTTCTTGGAAGGTAGCCACATGCGCACTTGGTCATCCGAATATTTTTTTTCCCTGGACTAGTATATCTATATGCATTTTCTCCCTTTCCCGTTATTATGTTTGGTTTCATCAAGCACTAGTTTTTATCAGGTTTTATTGCTGTACTACTTTCTGGTAACCTTTATGAATCACTGCATTTTCACAATAAACGTTTTAATTAGAAGTCAGCGTACCCTGTTCTTACTGCTTCACACTAGACATTCTTGCTACATTGGCCAAATAAAAGATTTTGTAAGGTAGACAGAAGGATCATAAGGACCATTAAAATAACTTGTTGCAGTCTACAAACATAAATAGCCTGGTTGCAAACGGCACCATAGAAAACATAGGACAAACAAGAAAACCGAGATGATCTAACAACGAAAAGTGTAATGTACATACCGAGTAAATGCTGGCTGACAAGCAATAAACCGAGCATACACAAAAAGGAGAAGCAAACATTAATGTGTGTTTTCTGACAGGAAAAGCATGCATTTCTAACGGAGGCCATACTGACATAATCCTCCCAGCATTTTTAGATCTGCAGGTTCCGTAATTTCTCTAGGCGGCAGCCGATCTGCACAGAATGCTACCTTCTTGCTCTACAATGCACGGTCAAATGTCGAGAGTGCATTGTAGATGAAGAAGCTAGCATTCTGTGGAAATCGGCTGCCTAGATAAATTATGGAAGCTGTAGATGCAAACACACTGGGAGAATCTTATGTTAGCATGGCATCTGTTACACTTTCAGAGAGGGATGTGTTTCCTTTTGGGACCTGTAGGGACACACATCAGTTTTTGCTCCTGCCTTTTGTGCAACTTCGATTTATTGCTTGTCAACCATTATTTACTTGGCATTTTCAATAAACTTTCATTTGTTAGTACGCCTCAGGATCATCTTGGTCTCCAGCAGAAAGGTGTTGATTCTTTTCACAGTGAAGCTGTATATGCCTAGACAAAACACTCGTGATCTGATGACCAAAACCCTAGTGTAAGGGCATGAACCATTGTTTAGGGTGGTGTGAGCCATTGCATTCGTCTTGCATGATGGACGGAAAAATTTCTTGTTGGGTAGACATAGACATGCTTATGCATTTAAAACATATACATTTATCTACGTATTATTGCAGGGAAGGGACACAGAGGGGGACGGGATTAAGACAAGATCGTGATGCCATAATTATCTCGCACCAAAGGTGTGGCGAGCCGTTGGCTACACCGATAGTGTTGTCGTTTCTCTCTCGCAGCAGAGCGCGCGTGCAGCAGTTTCTACCGACTTCCCAATAGATTCAGAAATGTGTCCCTGCATTTAATTAAATGAAAAATGCAACCCCGGGATGTCACTTTGTAACTACAGTGCATAACCGAGTCATAAATACTATGATTAACGCATTACAATACACAAATGCGTGACATAATTCAGAAAGACTTTGATGGATCCGCTGGATTATTACAATGAACCCCTCATTTCACTTTTCATGATGGTGATCTTGCAAAGCGCGATGTGCGGCATTCCAAATAAACAATGTGACAAACTGTAACATAGCAGCGGCAGCGTAGCTGCCGTCATGTAAGAAGGGAGACGTTGACGGACCAGTGGTTAGCCGAGAACAACGCACAAGTGTTTAATGCACGTATATATAAAGCAAAAGGGGAAAGGGAAAAGGAGGAGTGAATATAGAAAAAGAACTTGGCGCCTGCGCATTGACAGCGCGCACATGACGCGGCGGTTTGATACCACATTTTACAACATTTCTTCCCTCTTAAAAACGCTGCACTGGTTTGCGGGATCTTGTGGAGCGTCGAACAGGTTGCATGGGTACTTGGTCTGCCCCGGATGCCACGAGTGTTGGAACAGGTATCTGGTGGTCCAGGTCTCGAAACGCTTCTTGGGGTGAAGATTCTCCCGCGTCGTCGGGGCTCGCGGATGGCTCTTGGCAGAGTGGCGGTGCGCTCTGAGTACGGTCTCTGCTGATCGAGCCTGGGTCGGTTCCTGGTGGTTCATCTGGAGAAGATTCAGTGCGGGTGCGCACTTGGTCGATGTGACGCCACACGATTGCTTGAGGAGTCTCCACTGTGACCATCCGTCCTCCCGATGTCGCTGTTACCCGTCCTGGTATCCATTTACCATTTGACCCGTAGTTGCGGACATGTACACTACAGTCCGTTGGAGGCAACCACTCGTCGTTTTCCTTTTTAGAATTAGACACTGTCGCCGCAGGGAAGCAGGTGTCCAGGCGCGACCGTATCTGGTACCCCAGCAGCATTTCCTATGGCGACTTTCCGGTTTTCTGGGGAGTCCTTCTGTAATTAAGCAAAAAACGTGTAAGGTTATGCTCCAGCTTTCCGCGTCGCATCTTCCGGAGACCATCCTTGATTGTCCGTACTGCCCTCTCCGCCGCTCCGTTTGATTGCGGGTGATAGGGGGCGGTTCTTAGGTGTGTAATGTGGTTCCTGTCAGCAAACGTTGCAAATTCCTGGCTGGTGAACTGAGTTCCATTGTCGGATACGAGGGTTCTTGGTACCCCGAAATGGCTAAATATATCCCGTAGGCAGTCAATGGTGGTTGCCGAAGTAGCCTGGTTCAGCGGCACTGCTTCTATCCACTTAGTGTGGGAATCTACTACCACGAGAACCATTTTACCTTCTATTGGTCCTGCAAAGTCGACGTGAACCCGCGACCATCTCTCCTGCGTTTGAGGCCAATTTAACGGCGGGCCCGCTGGTGGCATAGGCAAATTGGCAATGCAGTTCTCGCATTGAGCTGCCGTGAGCTCTACTTCGCGGTCTATTCCTGGCCACCAAAACAAGGACCGCGCAACTGTTTTCATTGCCGAGGACCCCTGATGCGTTTCATGCAATAATTGTAGCAAGCGCTTACGCGCTGCGACAGGTATGACGACACGGTGTCCCCAATAGACGAGATCGTGTGCCAGAGATAGCTCCAACTTGCGATCAGCAAAGGGGGCCAAGGAAGGGTCAAGTCGTTCTGCGCCTTTCGTCCACCCGTGTAACACGTTTTGCTTTACGCGAGCTAAGGTTGAGTCATTGGCGGTCAGCTCCTTCAGCTCACGTGTTGTGACTATCCCTTCATCCAGGCTTTTCAAACAAAATACGTACTCTTCAGGGTCAGGTTCCGTGACGAGATCGGAGCCCTGCAGAGGCAGTCTGCTCAGTGCATCCGCATTCAGTAGCAGCCTTCCCGGAGCATATTCGAGCTTGTAACGGTAGCCTCCCAGGTAGAGGGCCCAGCGTTGGATGCGAGCTGCAGCCATGGCAGGTGTCTGGCGGTCGGGCCTCAGCAGTCCTAGAAGTGGCTGGTGGTCGCTAACGAGGACGAACTCTACCTAAAAGGTAATCCCGGAACTTAGTCACCCCAAAAACAAGTGCCAGTGCTTCACGCTCTAATTGAGAATAGTTTCTTTCGGCTTTTGTCAGGGTTCGGGAACGGAAGCCGACTGTTCTGTTGGTGCTTCCAATTGTGTGAAAAAGAACAGCGCCTATACCACGAGCAGATGCGTCACATTCCAACTTCAGTTTCCTCGATGGATCAAAATGCACAAGGACCTCGGCGTCCTTAAGATGCTGTTTTGCCTTCCGAAATGCAGATTCCTGCGATAACTTCCACTGCCAGCGTGCGTTTTTTTCTAGCAACTGGTACAATGGGAACAATGTATCTGACATATTCGGCAAAAACTTTGAATAGAACGAGATCATACCAAGGAACGAACGCAGCTCACTTAGGTTTTGGGGACTAGGGGCATTCATGATAGCATCTACATTCTTCTCAGTTGGGTGAAGGCCGGTACGATCAATACGATGCCCAAGATAAGCGACAGATGGCTGGCTAAATTTACACTTATCGTATCCGAGCTTCACACCGTGTTCTCTGAACCGTTCTAACACCATTTGCAATCGAGCTCCGCAGTCTTCAACCCTTTCCGCGACTAGAACGTCATCCAAGTAAGCCTGAACGCCAGGTAACCCAGATAGTATGGTATCAAGTTTTCTTTGGAAAATTGCGGGAGCCGAGGAAATGCCGAACGGAAGCCTATTGTAACAAAACAGGCCTTTGTGAGTGTTGATAACGCAAAGCTTCCGAGAGTCTTCGTCCAAAAGCACCTGGTTATAAGCATCCCGCAAGTCGAGCGTACTGAACAACTGGCCTCCTCCTAATGACGCAAAGATATCTTGAATTACCGGAAGTGGGTACTGCTCCGTGGCGCAAGCAGGATTTAGAGTAGCTTTGAAATCACCGCAAATTCTGACCGAGCCATCTTTCTTCAGAACGGGTACAATGGGCGTCGCCCAATTCGAATGCTTGACCGGCGATATTACACCCAGCGACACTAACCGGTCAAGTTCTTGCGATACCTTGTCACGTAGAGCATATGGAATAGGTCTCGCCTTACAGAATTTGGGAACAGCGTCGCCCTTCAGCAGGAGGCTGGCTGGTGGTCCCTTGATCAACCCCAAGGTTTCCGAGAAAACGTCCTGGTATGTGTCGCAGATGGCATGGATCCTGTGACAGTCCACTTGATTCGCCGTTGCCTCGCCTTCACCCGTCACTTGTAGTACCGGAACGCCCGCTTGTTCCAGGAGCATTAGCAGATCTCTGCCGCACAAGCTTGGTCCGGGGCAGTCTAGCACTACAAGGGCACAGTTAACAGAAATATCGCGGTACTTCACACAAAGTTGAAGCTCGCCCACCACCGGCAATCTTCCATTGTAGCAGGATAGCTTCACGTGCGAAGCTTTCAAGCTTGGCCAGCATTTGTGATGTTTATCAAAAAGCTGTCGCGATATTACGCACACCGGTGAACCAGTATCTACTTCCATGGATAAATCCACGCCTCCCCAACTAAACGTTCGCCTAATTGGTGGCTGAAGAGCATTCTTTCGTGCTGACGCCAACGTCCAGATGTGCGCACTATCGCTGTTGTCCTCTTCTGAAACGGCGTCTTCCACCGCCAAGGCTTTCGCGTGATGGACTCTCCGATTGCTGGGAACACCGTTACCATTGCGGCTGCGACACATTTTTGCCAAGTGACCCCTCTGACCACAAGAGTAACATAGGGCTTTAGCCCATCGACAGCTGTTGCTGTCGTGTCTAAAACTGCCACACCTTCCGCACTCCAGTCGCCCTGCGCTTTCCGTGCTTGATCTCGATGGTAGCTTGCGATGTGCTTCCACTTTAAGCACAGGCGGTACGTCAACGGACATTGTCCTGGCGTCTTTTTCGGCAGTTTCAGCGGCTATTGCTATCGACTCCGCTTCCTCCAGCGTTAATTCCTTCTTTGACAGAAGTTGCTTTTGCACGGCCTTTGAACGCACACCACAGACAATTCTGTCACGAAGTAGCCTGCTCAGCGAGTCGCCAAAATTACAATTCTCTGCTATGCGCCGAATCGCAACGAAAAAATCATGAATGGATTCATTCTCCTGCTGACAGCGGTTGAAAAACTGGAAACTTTCAGCGATTTCGTTGCGTTTTGGGTCATAGTGGTCATTTAACACCCTGACTACTTCGTCATAGCTTAGGGCATTGGGCTTTGCAGGTGCTATCCTTCCCATTAGGATTTGGATCGTCGACGTGCTAAGTGCAGCCAATAGAAGTGCCCTCTTCTTAGTAGAATCCGAAATGGCATTAGCTTCAAAATACGCTTCCACTTTGATGAGGTGAGGCTTCCACTTATCTGCGACGTCGTCGAAGTTCGGAAGCATGTAGGAGGCCATCGTGGTCAGCGGTACGGCTGTCTGCGGGTACTTAGCGTGGGGTTCTACCTTGACTGCGTGGGTGTCTTCCTGGCTCGTCGCCACTGTAACATAGCAGCGGCAGCGTAGCTGCCGTCATGTAAGAAGGGAGACGTTGACGGACCAGTGGTTAGCCGAGAACAACGCACAAGTGTTTAATGCACGTATATATAAAGCAAAAGGGGAAAGGGAAAAGGAGGAGTGAATATAGAAAAAGAACTTGGCGCCTGCGCATTGACAGCGCGCACATGACGCGGCGGTTTGATACCACATTTTACAACACAAACCCAAGCCAAATGTGAACGTAACCTCCTGAAGAAACACAGACATAACCAATAATATAGAAAGATTTGAATAAACCGTCGGAATTAACCCAGTGATAAACACCGGGGCCGCACATTTAAGCTTCGCTGGTTTACCATCTGTACAGGGGCATGGGCAGTATTATAAAACATCGTTCCCGCACACAATTGAACACGGAAGAGAAGAGAAGGATAACACGAACGCTGGACTTCAACTATTAATTAATTAGTAATAATAGTAATTTTGTCTGTTATTGTTCGTTAAGTATTGTGTAATGTTGTGCCAGTAAAACACGTTGGGCTAGTTCGTGCATTGTATTGGTGCTGCTTTTCTTGCTGGTTTTTTCTGAATGTAGTGCCCTTCTTTTTCAATTTCAATTTATTTATTCTTAAAAATACAGAGAAGTTACATGTCAGTAGTATACATAAGGAGGTCCCATAGTCAAATAATGTATCGGGACCTCCTGTTGAAGCCACGTATGATGGTATACAATGTTTAAAGCAACAGTAGTACAGATGAGAGCTAAGAATAATTTCAAAACATGTTTATGGCATATGAGTAATAAGAACACTTGTTACAGCACGACAATATAAAAAAACCGAATAAAATTAGAAAAAGGAATTGACAATATCAGTAAGTGCTTATTATGTATGCTTTTAGTTCTCTTTTGTAACTACTTCTTTTATTCCCCCTCACATAATTCTCCAAGCATGCGGCCTGCGAGGTAGATAAATAAATGCCTACATACACACATATTTATTTTATTCACGTTACCCCTAAAGGCCCTCCAGGAGAGGGTATTACATAGGGGAGGGGAGGCGACTCAGCTTTTAATAAACGCGATACATTTCAGTAATAAATGTAACAAAACATAAGGCATAACACAAAAAGGAAAAATGAACACAAACAAAAACAACAAGTTTTACACATTTCCGTCACAACGAAGAAACTCTTGGAATTTTGTGATGTCAGTTTCTGTGGCGATGGCTGATGGTAAATTATTACATTCGACGATAGTAAGGGGAATGAATGGATTTGCGTAAGACGAGGAATGACACCTCACACGTTTAATTTTGAAAGAATGATCACTGCGTGGAAAGATGGCATGAGGTGACTGAAACAAATCACTTCGAAGGGAGGGGTGATGATAAAGTTTATGCAAAAGTGTTAAACGAGCAAGTTTGCGGCGATATGACAAATCTTCCAGTTCGGCACGTTTTTTTATTGCTGCCATTAATTCATCTGCATACACCTCGCAGGATTCCTCGCTCAACAAACGCCACTGTGTTGATGTGACTGCAACACCGGAACTTGATACGAACATGCACACTATAGGATGCAGGCAAATGCTCAGGACAAAGTTCAGAATGTTTGTATACTGATACTTATGAAAGTGAATAGTTTCATTCCATGGCTGTGATTGAGAGGGAGAAAGAAAACCTAATTGTCTTCGTGGAACAAAAACGCATTGAGAAGCTTGAAGATATAGTCATTGCCAAACACTTTCGAATGAATAATTATAGCTTGCTATGGACATTGAAGCAGCCTTTCGATAGCAAGAAAAGGAATCAATTTTTTCCGCTCTGAACATTGAATTGCAGAAAATGCAAGCAGGCATAAAATTCTGCCAATATAATCTGTTTATAAATACTAAATTATAATAAACATTGAGACTTTCATTTGTACTTTCTCTGGCTCAGCAATCTAGCTTGAAATGACTCCAATAAGCGTGTCGTAACAATGTTGATCTAATACAGGTTAAATGCATGACTAGCTTAAGAAATATGGATGATGCTATAAATTACAGTGAAGAAGCTATAATATCTAATAACATTAATAATATAATAATAATATATCTTGCCACAAGATTGGCTAACCGTGAGCGGCGTGCGAGGCTGAGTAGAAAGCTGAAAAACCCTACGGCAATGGCGCCTGCCGTGGGCTTGCGATCCTGCATTGTGGATAGCGCGTTTTGTTAAGGTATTCTTGTTAAAAGTTCAGAGTATACTAACAGCGCGAGACACAGGACAACAAAGTGGATGAGAAGCGTGTCTTTTTGAATGCTGTGTTACAACGTAGAAGTTTCTACAAAAGTGACAGTAACTGCCTAAAACATTTGATGCGTCGGCTATTGCGCCTTTAGAAATATTTAGACAGGACTCCCATAGATATATTCACTGCGCAGGCACGGTGATGGACGAACCAGGCTAGTGCTAAGGTTGAATTTCACAATACAATTTTCAATCCACGTCCAGTATTCACACAGATCATTTGCGGCTTCGTTCAGGGGCACACACGAGCTTTCGGGTTGGTGCTTGTTGTTGCGTTTGGCGCAAGAATATGGCTTGGAGCAGCACGAGCAATATACACACATCATTCCTCCAGAAGCACACACCGAGCACGGGTAGCGCGAGGACCTTGTTGGGCTGTCACGACGACTTCGTGGCAGCCGAATTCCGAATACTGCATATGCGGTGAGGGTAGCTATATGAACTTGTCGATAGGTCATCTTGTAGATTGTTGTAGCGCACGCAGAACGACACAGTCATAGGAGGCAGATGAGACAACACACAGCGCTGAACCACCTGCGAACAGCTGTTTACGTGCGCAATGAACTTCAGAAACCTCCGTTGCGCACTCTAAAACAAATCTTAACTTCAACACGATTTAGAATCAGAAAACACGCATATTACTTGCTCCTAATAAAGGGAAGTCCACAATATTATAATGTAAACATCTTATTCATTACAACAAAAGAATTATGCAGCGTGTGGCACGAAACGTGGCAGTAAGCAACCCTGGGCGTCGCACCAGTCGCATTGTTGAAATCGCAATCATGTGAAATGGGCCCTCTAAAAATCGCATTGCGACGCTTGCAACTGCACCGATTTTGATCGTTCCAGTCGCAGCATGTGAAACAAGCCTAAGAGAATAGCCAAAACCCTTCTGTAGAGTTGCTCGTTTTATTAAAGGAATGATGCCCTTCAAAGCGCGCTTTTTTTGTGTGTGTGTGTGCGGTGAGAACGCTTGGGTGTAGCGTTGCTTACTTAATTGCGTAATTTAGCTAAAAAAACGAAGCCATTACCGAGCACGTCTGCAGCGGTACCACAGGTGGCTCTACATATAAGCTGATTCATAATTTGCGGGTTGTCTGCAGCATCACGAGTGTCGGCATGAAAAGCGGCTGCCACCCTCCTCACTCTCGCGAAAGCATGCACCCTTTGCAGCAGTGCATATTGAGAGGCGGTGAACGTCCACTCCGCCAAACGCCGACCACCTCAAGAACGGGTGAAAGCGCCAAAGAAAGCCATCCATCTAGGCAGAGTAAAACTGCAGCTGATATCCACTCAACGCGGAACATTAAGTAAAATGACACTACGTAGGTGTTGTATGCAAATGCCACTGCGTAGGTGTTTGTTGCTGTTGTTGCGATACCTAGTTGCCATTAGTTGGCTCTTTGAAGAGCGGCCCATACCCAGAGAGACGCGTACCTGCAGTGTGGCTTCAAGGGCACATCGGCTCCACATTTTTTAGACCACACTGTCTTAAAGACTGGCGCATGAGAACAGCCAGATACCAGCCACATATTCATTAAAGAAAATTGATTTCAACTCGGCAAGGATGCTTCGTATTAAAATAATGCACGCAAACGACTTCGTTCCCACCGTACCTCACGCGGAAAACCGCGACTCGAGGTCGGCGGTCGATCAGTCATCCGTGCGTTCTTAAATAAAGGTGCGGTCGAAACGGAGCCACTGGTACAGTGTGGCTCTCTTTTCCCAGCGAGTGGCGCTGTTTTGTCACTACTTCCGCGCTAGAAGGGTGCTCCTGCGTATTCATACGCAGGAGTATATATATATATATATATATATATATATATATATATATATATATATATATATATATATATATATATATATATATATATATATATATGTATATATATATATAGCCGTGTGCATTTGTGATGTTAGATATGTTTTATGATGTACCACTGAATTGCGGGAATGGCGAGGCCACTCAGGCAGCGCGGAGGCGCTGCTATTTTTCTCGTGGCCCTCGATTTTATAGAAATCAGAATAAACTGACACTGATTCATCGTTCTGATAACGCGTAAATGATTAATTCTTCGTTCGTTCGTCGCAGTTCGTACCACGACACGGTAGAGTGCCTATCCAAAAGCCTCACGCCGTGCGAAAGCGTCGGCTCCAAGGATTTCATAATCAGAGTCGTCGAGGAGATGTTCGGCGAGACGCTCAACCTGGTGTGCGGCCGCTACACGAAGGGTTCCGAAAACTGCAAGTCCCTGCCACAGTTGCCGCGTCTGGGTGCCAAGGACCGCAGGGTCAGCAACATCGTCGAGATCCTCCTGGAAGCGGCTGGCACTTTGGGCCGGAAACACTAGACCCTCACGCGTGTGTAGATGATTATGTTAAAGTGTGCGAGATGACAAACTTACGGCTCGTCCGTGGGCTCGGCATGTTCACGCTACATTTCGTTTGCGCATTTGTTCGGACAACTTGCATTTCGGACGGGAGAAACGTTTAGCGAACGGATCACCCCAGGCGTATTCTCTCCAACAGTCATAGCCATCACTTGAGTTCATCGCAGTTAGGACAAAGAAGTGTACTTCATTTGAGTAAGGACACTTCCGTTTCTCCCCCAAGAATTAAGGTGCGCACACATTTATTTAAATGCATTATGCCGCGTGGAGACCGGCGCGAGAAAAAAAAAAAAAAAAACAAGGTTCCGCTCATGAGCTCACGCAGCAAACATCGCCATTACCAGTCACTTTCGTGTGCCCCCCTTCCCCATTTTTGCGAAGCAACCTCCCAGAATATGGAGCTCTAAGACGGAGGAGTAAAGAAAGATTTTGGGTGGCTTGCGAGATTGCCTTTGCTCAGCGTGTTTCTCGATACAATAAATATGATTGATTGTTTGACCGACGTTCTGACTGATTTATTGATGGGTTCATCGATGATTAAAGTGATTCACGTATAATCTGTTTGAGTCACTCAAATGAAAATTTGTTTGAACCAAAATGAAATAGCAGATACTGCATATCAGTGGGCGAGAGAAAGAAAGAAAGAAAGAAAGAAAGAAAGAAAGAAAGAAAGAAAGAAAGAAAGAAAGAAAGAAAGAAAGAAAGAAAGAAAGAAAGGCAGCTTGAGGTGGGAAAGGCACGAAGGTAACCCTAAGAGGGACATTCGCTTTGCCACCACCCTACACTGAGGCAGAGGCGGTAAGGGGCGACAGACAGATTAAGGGCAAAGCGCAGATAGAAAACACATTGAAAGAACAAAATGACTATATCGTACTGACGATATGAAGTGAGTACGAGGCACTAAATAAGGTTCACGGTTACGCTTTTCTGACCATGCAAACTCCGAGAACCAAGTCATTATTAGTGTTTTCTGCAAGACACACATTCAAAGAATGCCTAAAACAATGTGCATTGTGCGTTTGCATGGTTTAAGTACTTTTCATGGTTTTGTAGCGTCCGTACAAATCATAGCCGTTGTTTTCACGCTTGTTCGGCAGTGCTTCCTTAGAGTTCTCTGTGCCGCGAGCCATTTACCTTGGGGAATTCGCCCGCCACTCGACCCGACGTATGACCGCTTTTGACCAGTGCAGATGCAAAATTTTTTAAACGAAGAAAAAGCCTAAGTGCCACTCCACCACCGCAGACCTCAACAGTTCGTGCCAGTAGTAGATACTTAAAACGCGTTAAACCAACATTCCGCTTGTATGGCACGCATGCCCCATTCTGCACGTAGGAGCGAACGCTGCCTCTACATTAACATTTGCCATGTTTTTATGCCTTTAGTGAGGCTTTCCTGCGCTTTCAGTGTTTCTCAGTACAATGATAAATCAGTTGCCAGTCAGCGCAACGTGTATTTTCGATGTGCCTTCGCTTTTTGTCCGCGTGCGTAGTGCTCTCCCGGCCTCCATATGGGTGTGTCGCAGTTTGTTAACTGACGAGGACAATTTGCGCCAACAAAAAAAGACTACTCACGCGGGGAGAAAGCACAAGGTCAAGCGCCGCTCTTTGTCTTTCTTCTCGTTAGTGACGCGGCTAGCACCAACTAGCCTGACAGTTATTCAGTTTGTTTACTCCGTCGACCGACTTCGGTGACCCCGGTTGCCGGCCAACATACGCCTTCCATATATGCCATCTTTACAGACTGGCTCACCTGCCAATGCAGTCTTTTATGCGCGGTGGTCGCTCCTCATCATCGGCGAAGTAAATGTTTCAAAATGAACGAATGAGTTCACCAGTATTTTCACGATGACTGGTTTTATTATAAAGGTGATGTTCGACAAGCGTAGCAAAAATATAAATGTTCTTTCTCTTTTTTCGTTCCCTATAAACGCGGCCCAGCGTAACTAGTAAAATAAAGTGAGCCTAAATATCAGTGCCATAATGATCCAAAGGCAAGTGACAAGCGATACCAACGAAAACAATCAACACGCCGGTGTCATGTGCACACTTTACGCTGTAAAAGGACCAGGCCTCCCCGCCAGATTTCGGTTTCACTTACACCTGTAAGGCCAAACGGAAGAATGCGAGTCTTGGCTTTCCGTCTTTGGGAATCCCTAGCCGTGCCTTAGCACTATGCGCGCATGCAGTCTATCTTCCCCGCTTCGCACGCTCGAAACGCGATACCAGAGCCGACTGACGGAGTGACCACCGCGTACACGAATTTGCATCCAACGCTTGCGAGATCTAGCGTTAGTGCGGAAGCTTCGACTTCGTAGTGAAAAGAGCTCGTTTCCTTGAACGCCTAGTGAATCAAAAGCACCGCATATAGCGATTCGAACTAACTTAAGAAGACTCACCTCAGATCCTGTGAGCACGTCAAGGCAGTGCTGCCCAACTAAAATAGAGTCAGGGCTCAAACAACCTTCTCCAAGGCCACACGCACCACATGTTTGAGAGAAACACTCCAGGTTTTGCTTAAGCAAATCTTCGGTTCCATCGTAATCATTGCGCTGCTTCGCGCGTCTTGCATTGTCACGTCGTAGAAGAAAACGGAATGCAGGTGGTCTTCCGAGTCACTCGACATCGTGAAAGAAGGTGAGGCACGAACACGCGGACACAACAGAAGAGAAGCAAACATCGCAAACACCTGCTAACAACTGAATGGTGCGAAGTGGCGTAAAAGAAAGCAGACACAAAACATATCTGGTAGCTGGCATGGTAGGCATGGTAGGCATGGTAGCGCCACCTGCCAAACAGGCACACGTGCGGGCTTATGCGAGACATGACTGTTCAGGCATTTCATCTTTTCTTTGTGCGAGTTAATCGAAGGCTGGCTGGCGCATGCGCCTTCACTACTATTGATATGCCAGGCCGCGACCATTAGACGCATTTCTTCGTTCTGACGCCTGTGTGAAACGCCGCTGTCATGGAATTGAGGCGTGCATTTACACTCTCGACAGTGCAAAGAAAGCTCAAATGGCGATCCTCCGGTCAGCGAGCTTTTATGCTCCGTTAATCTCCAATTAACACAGCACCCTGCCTGCCGGCCCTACCTAGAACCGGCCGCAGCTGAAAGGAACGCTGTATACCACACCCCAGTACGTTAGTCTCTAAATTTGTTCGTGTGTTTTGCGAAGCAAATATCTGTGGGCCTTTTGTCGTTTTCCCTACCTATTCTTTCTCTGCACGGCGGCACAAATCGTACCCAGCTTATTGGCAGCCCTAAAAACAACGTAAACATAGCATCTGCTTCCCATTTTCTTTAGCCTGTGCAATAAGGAATGGATGTATGGAATACCCTCGACTCTTTTCTTGCTATGATTGCTGTCTGAAACCAAGCTCGGACTTGTCGAAATGACTGATTTCTTGAAGCGTTCAGCGGCAGTGGCTACAACTGCAACGCGAGAGTGACCTACTTCTAATAGACGCGTAACCTGCGCGTCTGACCATATCTGGGCTGGCCAACGTCCGTAAAGTGAACAAAAAAGATAACAAACCATAGTACGGCGCATAAGAAAGAAAGGACAGGTGATTTCACCGCGTGCCACACCTGCGCAGTGGGGGAGTGCACCCGAGCTGACAGCCTTTGCTGCCGGCTGCGTCTGTTGTAGTCTACCCTGAGTATAACGGCGCGGCAGAGGTGGCGGGAAAACACGGGGATGTTCGCCGTGGTATCCGCCGCGGTGTTTACAAACCCTATTGTGTATTGCAGAGGTAGACCATTACAATAGCTGCAGAACTCCAGGAAAAATGGGAAGACCACGCATTGCGCGCAGGGCCTTAGAACAAGCCACCATCGTTTCGAAATAAGAAAAATAACAGTTATACATAAATATATACGTGAGCAGCAGGCTAGAGCGCGTTAGCTCAGGCCGACCTCTCTGCCATTTTTCAATTATATTATCTCTCTCTATATATACGTGCGTGGGAATGTATGGTTTACAATGGGAAACCTGATCACTTAAACAGCTTCGCTGATTAATCCGCCACCATATGAATGGTTCTGCCCAAATTTTTTTTTCTTCTTTCTACAAAAACTTTCCAAGCGCCCGTCTTAAAGGGCTGAATTGAAGAAAAGCGGGAATGAGTGCCGCTGCCTCAACGTTGTTCCAGTCGCATCTGCACACGTACTTATGCTGCATCGTTATTTTATTGCCCTGCACTGGACACAGAAACCGACGTTCAACTCGAACCTGGAAAAAAAATGTAAAAGCAAGGACTATACCTATTGGGTAGGAACATTTCTATTTTAATGCGGCCCCTTTTTTGTTCGCTTTCACAATCAAATGAATAAGAACAAACTAAAGTTGAGTGATTCATATGGAGCGCGAACGGCGCTAGAAGTAACGGATCCGTCGGCGATGAAATTGGGCACCTACAAGCAAAACATCCGGTCGGAAACTTCAAAAAAACAAAAACGGGAGCCGATGCGGACAAAGGATTGGATTGGACTGGATATCCTTCTTCGATGGCGCGTAGCCACTGCGGGGGAGTGGCCCAGATTTGGATGGTACTAGGAAGATGTTGATAGCACAAAAACTGATAAAAGTGTCATGTGGAAAGGGATAAAAATAATGTTTGAAGAACTTTAGAAAAACGTCTTGAAAGGACTATAAATTTCTCCACGGCTGAGCAGACATACTTGTAGCAGTTGCCAAGAGACGAGGCTCCTAGAGAAAGGATATCTAAAATGGAGAAATTTAAACCAAGTTGCGTGAACGTTTGTTCTAAGATGTTTTTCCTTAAAGCGGAGAAATGGCGGCAGAATAAAAGAAAATGATCGATAATTTCATCTACTGCACTGAAGGACACAAAGGGGAGAGTGCCAGACCAGTCCTGTGGCGATAAAAGTTTAATAATGGTGTTTGACAGCGTAACCGGGTAAAAATTACTTCAGTTTTTCTGGTGTGAAAGGAACTTTTATGCTAAGGGAGTAGGAGGTGTTGATATTCTGCAAAATTTGCTATCACTGCATTCAAAAAGTCTAGAGCAATTGCATATCTCCTGTATCTAGTAGTAGTTAGGCAAGAACGAGAGAAAGCTGATCTAGTTGGTAAGGATTAATTGTGCAAAAAAGAGGCGAGGCCTGCAGACAGGACACAAGAGTAGAGAAGTGGACAACACGAACGCCGACTATAAACTGAAGGGAGCACTGAGGCGAAAGAAGAAAGAAGACACAAAACTCATCTGCGCGAGCTCAGGAATGGTAACACCACGTGTCAGTCGGGTACATGTGCCCGTCTAAGTGAGAGATAACTGTTAAGGCACTTAATCTCTTCCTTATGTAAAGTAATGGAAGGCTACGTAGACCGGCACATGGACCCGACTGACACGTGGTGTTACCATTCCTGAGCTTGCGCTGATGAGATTTGTGTCTTCTTTCTTTTTTCGCCTCAGTGCTCCCTTCAGTTGATAGTCGGCGTTCGTGTTGTCCACTTCTCTACTCTTGTGTCCTGTATGCTCGCCTTACCTCTTTTTTGCACAATAGTTAGGTAAGCCGATGCCGGAAGTAATGACAGTACAGGGCCATTGAGGGCCGCTCTCGCGAGACTGTCAGCCATATCGCTTATGTATAATGCCCTATGACCAGGCACCCAAAGCAATTTAATTAAAATTATGTGGTTGAGCACTAGAAACCGAAGTGTACGTAAAAGGCTAGCACCACTATTTGTTGTGAGCTGTACATAAAGATAAAAAATCCCTTATTTTCACTACCGTCGATAGTGTTGAATTTAGTTTACGTAAGGCTAACGCTGCAGCTAGAAATCCAACCGAAAATACGAATAAGTAGTCCGGAATCCTAATTGAGAATCACCACTCTAGAACAGGAGGGAAAATGCCAATTCCAGATTTTTCACTTTGAGGCGTCTGTTGCGATGACTGTATTTATACCTAAACTCAATAAATCACCTTGAAATAGTCCATTTAATATATTTTGAAAGATAAATTTTGCATTCTTAGGGTAGATGTCATCATAGACGATTTGTACACTCTCTCACACATCACAAATAGGTGGCACCTCCCAAATACGTATATCTAAGGGGTTAATCAATGTCTGTACAAGGACCATCTATGAAACCGGGGCTAGTGTACTCTGAAAAATAATGAAGGCTGGGAAATGCATATGTTTTCCAACCTTCTAATAGGGGATTCTTAGATATTTAAGAATGTTTCCACCGTCAGCAAACGATATCTGCGCAATATTGAGGGCAACCTGACTTCTCGATGTAACACATTATTAGCCACAAATTTCAGTAATCCGCAGTATTCCGCAGCACAATCGCAGTGCTTCCCGCTCAATCAGAACAAGGGGGCGTGATTTATAAGCTGGCGCACCAGAAAAGAGCACACATCGAAATTCTAAAATGGGTCGCACGTACACTATATAAATCATTAGTATAGTGGGTCTCTCCGCAACCCCGACTGACTGTTGCATAGCTTACGTAGCATGCCAGCACCTCTCACTGCTTGTTTAACTATACGGTCCATACGGCCAAGCCATACGGCCAAGCCATACGGCCAAGTACTTCACCGCCTCCACTTGAGGTATAGTCTCGAGACGGTAGGATAGCGACATATTAACGGGATTGTTAAGGTGAAAAACCAATGTCGAGCATTTTCTCGCGTTAAGTGAAAGGCTAATCTTGTTTCACCAGCTTTCTATGACGTATAAATAGTTCTGCAGTCAATTATATAGGGAGTGAACATCCTTGTCTGATGCATGGAAAGCAATACCGTCTTCGCATACATATGTTTTTACATCTGGATGCCGAGGAATGGAATTCATCAGAACGTTAAGTACTGATGAAGAAGTGACAGCTCCTTGAGTAACACCTCATGATTCATTATTTATGCTCGAATAAAAGCTTCTTAAAGAGCAGTAGAATTTCCTCCCATTTAAAAAATTCACATATCCGGTTTACAAGGCAATTTGGAAACTCTAGATTTCGCATTATCTGCAATAAAATTACGTATTCTACACTGTCGTAGGCTTTGGAGATGTCTAACGTCACAATAGCACCTATCTGTCTGGCGCCGTGCTAATTTTATTGTACTTTCTAAGTACACGTGAGCATGCCAGATTGAACATGATGGTCGGAATCCAATTATGCAGGAAATAAGCAAGTCTTTGGCCTCTACAAATTTAAGTATACGGGTATAGAGTATTCTTTCAATTAATTTCACCAAATTTGAGGTTAGCGCGGTTGGCAGTAATGTTATCTTTTGTATATCCTTCCGAATGATTTTTAAGAACAGGAATTATTTTTGCAATTTTCCGTGCAGATGGAATCCATGAAAATCTAATTGAGTGATTTATAATAGCTAAAAGGTCATCGGGAGCTTCCTTAAATAAAATTTGTATCATGGCAGAGGTTACCCCATCTGCACCGAGAGCTGAATCTGGCAGTCGCTGCACGACTTCAGCCAATTCTAACATGGTAATTTCTATAAAATCATCTGATACCCTTTGTAAGCTCTAGCAATGTGGCAAAACTGAGTAAAATCTAATTTTTAATTACTTCGCGATTTCTTATAGTGATTGTTTCATTTCATTACTACTTAAGACTATGGAGTCTATATTAATTGGACGCGGAAGAACTTTCCTACTGCGGAGAAAACTGAACAAAGCGCGTTTATTTTTATTGGCGGATATGAAGTTAAAATGCTTACAGTCGTATTCGTCTTTCACTTTTGAAACAGTATGTTTAAAGACGGCTCGAAAAATATTTATAATCACTCCAATTTTTAGGAATCTGCTTAGGTTATAATTTTTTCCAAGCGGCTTTTCTCTTTCGATAATCAAGAGCACATTCTTCATTCCACCAAGGGCTGTATGAATTTCTGTTATTTAGAAAAATCTCAAATTCAGGCTTTTGCGAGAACCTTCCAAAGCAGAACAGCCAATCGTAGTTTTTTGCTCAGTGCACGAGTCAGAACGCAATGAAAGAGCATTTTGTAAGCATTTTCTAAAAATATTTTAATTAATGAAAGTCCGCACATGATCCCTCATAAACGCTACAGCGCGGGCAACTTCAAAAATTACTGTAAGATGATCACTGCCTGTCGCATACTCAACAGTCGACCAAGAAGATACGGAGACACTCGGGCCACTGAATGTAAGATCTATTGCAGAGTAGCATCTACCCCACATAAACGTAATAGATCCTGAGTTTACTAACGTTAACCCATTGTCCATGGCCCAGTTCCATAATCTTGTGCCGCACAAATCTGTTGTTAATCCCTATGATATATAGTTAGAGTTGAAGTCACCTAGTAGGATGTCCCGTCCACAAGAACTAAGAACGCTATCCAGTGTGGGTGTGTCCTGTACGCCAAAACGAAAATATGCATTCACTATGGTAAATGGGCTACATCCACGGAGATTCAGCTGTACCGTTAGGATTTCACACTGAGGAGTAGAAAGCTGAAATGAAATTTTGGCCTTATGGCAAATGTGAGACGAAATAAATGTAATTAATCCGCCACCTCTAGTAGGACGGTCTAGACGAAATGATCTGCAAAATTTTATCTGAAAATGTTTTACAGAATTTAGCCAAGTTTCTTGTAAAAGAATTAAATAAGGGTTAAGGTGGGTAGTTAGAGAAGGTAAACCTACTGAAGCAGAATATAAAGAGCGACAGTTTCACAAACCATTTTGTGTTTTATTCATCTTCGTCCTCTCCCAACCGGTGTAATCCCTGCTGAATGGAAATGATCTGTGGTGATACCAACTTTAAAGCCCGGGCGCCCAGCGAGACACCTCAAGTCCTACCGGCCAATATCCCTAACTTCAAAAGTCATCAAGTGATTGGCGCGAATGATCTTGTTTCGCCTAGATGTCAGGCTAGAGAAGGTGAATTTTCTCCCTGATGTCATGAGTGGCTTTCGTCGCCGCTGTTCAGCTCTGGACAGCATTTCGGACCTTGTCTCAGCACTCGAATTCGCTAGAGTAAATAAGCATTCCGCCTACATGCTCTTCCGAGACATACAGAAAGCTTTCGACTCAGTTCCGCATAAGACAATTATTTTCGCTTTTGCAACCGCGGGAATTTCGGGTCGTCGGCTCCACTGTGCACAATTTTCTATCGGAGCGCCGGATGAAAGTGCGTGTCGGAGGAATAACAAGTGAATCCCGAATGGTGAAGTGCGGTGTCCCACAAGGCAGCGTTTTATGGCCGCTTTTTTTTTAACACCGTACTCGCCACACTTCCAAGGCGTTTGCCTAGGGACAGTCACTTCCCTGTGAGCATAGCTATCTACGCAGATGACATTGCTTTGTGGATAAGCGGCCCTTCACACCTTGGTCCTCGGCTTCGTGCAAGCTTGCAAAGACCTCTAGACGCGACTTCGGAGCACGTGGGTGAAGTTGATCTGCACGTATCACCTGCTAAGTCGGCTGGAATAGCATATCACCCTAAACAACGCGTTCGTCGAGAGAGAGAGAGAGAGAAAATGAAGAGGAAAGGCAGGGAGGTTAACCAGATATGAGTCTCCGGTTTGCTACCCTACACTGTGGATGGGGGATAGGGGTTAGAAACATGACAGAGAGGAAAATACTGAGCCTACTGTAGATGACAATGAGCCTACTGTACATGACAATGAGCCTACTGACAATGAGCCTACTGTACCTTGACGAAACGCCTATTAAGCTTGGTGCGACAACGCCATTATTTGGGATTATTCGAGGATGATCGCATCTGTTGGCTTCCTGCCGTTAAATTTGTATGGTTCAACTCGCACTCCCTCAAGTATGTGGCCGCCTTGACTGTTAGAGCTGCTGGCTGCGACCAAACAACGGCTCTCCAGGTGTGCCAGTCTTCTGTACTCTCAGGCATGATGTAAGCGTTACCAATCCTGAACGTTACCAATCCTAATTTGATGGCCCAACTGGAACGACATCATCGCGTTGCCCTTCGACTAATGCTTGGATTACCTCGTGAGGCGCAATCTGCTGCATTACTCACTGAAGCGCATCAGTTACCACTGAGGCTGCAAGCAGACCAGGGAGCTCTGTATCACATTGAGCGTCTGCACCGCGCATCGAATGGGCAGTCACTCCTTGATCGTCTCATTCACCGCCCGTTATCTCGCATGAGAAAAATGGCGGCATTATTTATGAATATCACGGACATTTCTGAACATGCTGCTTGAGTTATGCCTCCGCCTCCAAAATAGATCACGAAACACGTATTCCCAATTTACCTCACAATCCCTGAGATACACAAAGTCTGAGAGGCCTGTTTCGGCAAAATTCCATTTGGCTTAGTCTCACATGTTCGAAAGAATTTCAGATTATCTTCAGGTATTCACAGATGCATCTGTACACAGCGAAGGTCAAGGCGCCTCTGCTGTTTTTTTCTACCCTTCGACACAAGTATGACGTGTCTTTCAAATACCTCATCTCACTTCGTTAACAACTGCGGAGCTAGCAGTGATTAATGTTGCACTGAAATACGTGCAAAAGTAGTTAACCACATCGATGATTGCCATCTTTACGAACTCCCGCGCTGCCCTTGGCAGGTTACAACGCAGCCAGATTTATTGCGCAGTTGTGCGCAGCATTATTTACTCTGCAAACAAAATTTCATCACTTGGGGTATCTCTCGTTGCTCAATGGATACCTTCACACGTAGGAATCGCCGGAAATGAAGAGGCTGATCGACTGGCTTCAACTTGCGCACATAACAACTGTGTCTGCCCTGAAATTCTGTGCAAGCTTGATGACGCTCGTCTGCTGATTCGTTGCCACCTACTCAAGCAGCATCCGGAGCAGCGCATCGCAATTGGAACGTTCCCGCGCCATGTTCGCAGTCAAGGCTTGCCTCGTCGCGCTTGAGCGCTACGACTCTAGCTGAGGGTTGGCTGTGTGAACGTGCGCGATCGTTTGTACAGGCAAGGACCTGTGGCCAGTCGATCGTGTACGTCTTGCGGCTGCTGCGAGGCACTTCAGCACCTGATACTGGAGTGTCCCACTTTCAGTGTGCAGCGCATGTCGCTAGTGAGGGCTATCATCCCCTTGGCCTGCGCTGTACGACACTCGACAAAAGTTTGTACCCCAGTGATTTTGCGTCTCGACGCAATCAGGCTCATGGCGCTCTCCTTACTTTTCTAAAATTAGCTAGCTTAGGTTCGCGCTTGCAGTGTCGATACTATTTCTTCGATTTAACATTCTGTAGTAGCGTTATCTTCAGTGACCGGCCCTACAGTGTGTGATCTGTACTGTGTGGTCTACTTTATTCTTTTAGATTTGTCCTGTTGCTCTTTCTTTCCTCTTTCCTCCCCTTGTTCCTATCTTCTATTTCTGTATTCATGTCACCTCCTTTCTCAAGAGTAGGCAGGCGTTGTGCCCCTTCGGGTGGCAGTTGCCAGCCCCTTCCTCGCTTTCCCTTTCCTGTTAAATATATGTTTTCAAAACAAATATAATAATAATAATAATAATAATAATAATAATAAACACCCTAACAGTTAGGGCCTTACCAAAATTTCTAGAGGACGACAACGGAGCTTTAACCTGACGTGCGATGAAAAAGACGTAGTTCAAACTATGTATTCATTCTGACAGCCTTGAGCGCACGTAAATATCCGACAAGAGAATTTCACAGAGAGAGCTATGAAACTCTCCTGTCGGATATTTCTACGTTCCCAAGGCTGTAAGAATGATTACATAGTTTTCAACTATGTCGTTTTCATCGCACGTCTGGTTAGAGCTCTGGTGTCCTCTATAAATTATTGTAAGGCCCTAACAGTAAGGGTGTTAGCAATGAGACAAGAAGAACACCCTTAAGGGTGCGAACACTTTCACAGTGTAGTACGACCGTTCGTATCAGACTTCAAAGCACGAGTATGGTGATCAGTGGTTGTACTTTTTTATATCTACCTCCCTAAATGTAACCAGGCGTTGTGTCACTCCCGGTCGCTATTCGCAGCGTGATCCCTTCCTATTTTCCCAACTATCCATTCTACATCAGTGTTTTCATACCGAATATCCACATAATAATCTGTGCGTGTTCGGCTAGCAATTAAGTGAAATAAAATATTTATTTCTCTAACAGTCAAAGTTGCCAGCAAGAAGGGAAGCAGGGCAAAAGGCTAATTTGATACACCTTGTAAACCGCCCGTCACCCATTGATCACATTACGGTATCATCCCAATCTCCGATAACTCGACCTTGCTTTGTATAGGCTCAAGGGCTAATTGGTCGAACAAAACTGGGCCAGGCCGGATCGGGCCGAGCCCGAATTTTTCGGGCCCTAGCTGGGTACGGGCCAGGTTTAAAATCACTGGGCTGGGCTCGGGCTCGGACCGGGCCCGCGGGCGTCAAAAACTGGTCAGTGCCGTTCTCTAGCCTATGTATCTCTCTTCAAGCCAGGTGGTCTTCAAGCTGACATGTGGCCCAAAGCGCCGAGCCCTAAAACACGTGACATATTAGGCATAATACGCCTAAGTCGCTATATGCATGTCATCTGGTGCAACCAGAATGATTGCTCCAAAGCAATTAGACGCTTTTCTGAAACTCTTTTAATATTATTTCGCAATGAGTTGTTTCTATAAAAAGCCAAAGGCCTTCATACACAGAGCTAAGGCCTGTTAAAGAGCGCTTGTTCATGGAATTAGGCGTGCACTCTTTAAACAAGTGTCAGCGAAAAAGACCACCGCACCATATATCCATATGTCATGTTGCTTCAGACGCCGAATGTCATGTCGCGTTCACCCTGAGACATTCGGCGTCTGGAGCGGCACCCAGTTCGGCGGAACCCAATTCGGCGGCGGCGAGATCCGCCGGAATAGCCTCTTCCACGCCGATCGCTCCCGGACCTATTTTTGCGGCAGCTGCCGCCGGATTCCCTCACCGCTAACCAATCGGAGCGCGTCTGAGCAATTCGAAAGATGGCGGCCAAGCTCGACGCGCTCGTCATATCGCCGTCTTCGAACGCATCGCGACATCGCAAGTGCTCATCGAATTGGTGCGTAACCGCCCCGTCCTTTTCGACAAGTACCACGCGAAGCACAAGGTCTAAGCGACCTGACGAGGTGGCGTGACCAAGCTACGCGCGCTCTTGCAAAGCAGGATGAACCCACCAACGCCGGTGGCATCGTCTCTTCGGCGAATGCTTCTGCGCGTCACACTTCGCCAGAAAGGTGCTCACCAACAGGGCTAGCAGTACTGCCTCTTCTAGCTCAGGGTTCATCATTGCAATTCCAGGCAATGGTGGAGACGAGTAGAATTAACACACGAACTCGACGTGGCCGGAGACAACTGCGCGATTTCGAGCCGCGCGAACATCCGGGATATTCCGCGCTCGCTTGGATGTTAGCACTTTATGGGGCAGATGGCGCTGTATCTCGTTCCGGCGGCGTGGTGCGCAAGCAGTGTGAACGACGCGATTTTCGGCGGCAGAATTCCATTCGCTGTAGACGCCGGATTCCTCAGTGTGAACGTGCCATCAGTGTGAACGCGGCGTTATGGCGGTTCTCCGAAGCAGCAGGTTTTGCCGTCACTGAAGGTTTTGCTGACCTACACTGCAGTGCGCATGTGTGTTATGTCGCGTGTCTTCCTCTTCGTGCGCAGAATTTGCGCACCTCTCGGTTTGCCTGAACGCCACCAGAACTGTCATCGTTCGTTATTCTACTGTTACCGTTGCAAGACGTGCGCAGCACAAACGCTGCGTTTCTCGTGTCTGCGGTTAATGTTGAAGTTGCGTTCCAACAGCCGCGTTGCTCAGAACGAGCAGATAACTGTCGCACCGCTGTGCATTCGTTGGCTTCGCATCGTCACAAAAACAGCAAGACCGAGCCCTTGGGGACACCGGCGCGGTACACTTCGCAAATGGAACACGGAGAAAAGCGCAAAAGCCTACGCAGCTTACCGGAACGCGTTTGAAGGCCCCACCTAGAGCGATAGTGCTCACTGTGTGAACGTATAAATTGTGTGTTAACTCCACCGCATAAGTGACAGCCTTTGAGTAAAGCTAGTTGTATGCGTCAAAAACCGCAAGTTATGTCGCTCATGTGAACGTTCAAAACGAAATTTAAACAGAGCACCACAGTGACGTACAGTAAGTGGAGGGTTTCGGGCACCGCCCCGCGTCCCCGTAGCCCAGGCCAAGCGCGCGTTTGAAGGAGCGGAAGCACCGCAGAGGATGTGAGCGGCGATCTCTGATTGCCGATAACTCCGCTTCCACGAGACGCATTCAAGTATTTTGGCGGCAAAGTGTTGCTAAAATATGGCCCCTTGTCGTTATTGTTACTAAAACATTGAAAATACCTTTCGCAACTTCATTAGCGGTTGCGAAATGTATTTGCGTAATGTCTCATGGGTCTCTATAAAAGAAACAGCACGGCATGAACGTGCGTGATAATATAATGAATTTCAAGAGGGAGATACAAATCAAAGGTAGCGTGGCTGACCAGAAGACGTTCATTTTGCTGCCCTACACGGGGTAAATGGACAGCGGATTTAAGCAGATAAGAAAATTGGAGGACGCTTAAGCTTCGCCTTCAAGAGTGGAACGCGACAGCGTTAGCGCACCCCGTTCGCGCCGCCTACTCAAACGCGCTACGCCAGCCAAACGTCGCGATCAGCACAAATAGCCGGGCGCCGACGCGCCATGAAGGCGGACGAGACAGTTTTAGTATAGCGTAAAGCAGCAAACGTAAAGAGTTAGCGTTAGCGTTAGCGTTACGTGCACCACTCTGCGCATGCGCTATACGTAAACGCTGCTGGAGCTCTTACGTACGTACGCTATTTTCAGGATTTCGCGTTGAACGCTAACGCACGCAAGGGGAGCCTTACGTACGGCAAGATGGCGGCGCCAGTCGAAGTGAGAGCAGCCCGCTTCGGATCTATCGAGTCGTCTGCCTGCACTGCTAGGCTCCATCCTTCCCCACTAATGCTCGTGTTCGCCTTAGATTTGTGTGATGATACTTCGGCAGCGGCGCACAGGTGATATAGGGCGTTGTTTGCGATATACGTCGTCGATTAGCCGGGCGGTAGGCTTAACTAGAGGGTTTGCTAATGTTTGTTCATGTTTGCTGTATCCGCCTCAAGATGGCGCCGAAGTGTATTTCGCTCGTTCGCTTGGTGTAAAGCCGCATGTGAAGCCGATGCATGTCATGTTTTCCGCGGCAAAACACAGTAGTGTGATCGGTGCTGTGGTCACAATGTGTGTGCGTCTTACCAACGACAACGATATGAACCTCGTGAAGGAGGTTTTCGCCTTGAACCCATTCGGATGGACGTCAAGGTGGGCGTCCGTTGCAAAAAATTGTAAAGAAGTGAGAAATCCGCTTTCTGGAAGCGAAATTGCCGGCGAAACGTCCCCTCCGGTATAGCTTCGACGTTGAGTGGATCTTGAGGACACGTATAACCTGCGCGGTCGCTCTCATTCCCGAAGCATGAGGGCGTCTATGTCATCCCAACTTAAAAAGGACACGTAATATGGGTCCCACAGAACACTCGATCGCGGCATGCCAAGATTAATCGGTGTGTTTCGCGACTCTCGACAAAACAATGCTCAAACCAAACACCTACATGCGTATTAACGCAGCGACTGTGGCTTTTGATAAGCTTGACTTGGGCACACACTTGCGGATTCGGCATTGGATAAGCTCGACATTTCGTGTGGATGTGGCTTTCCAGTACTTTGTGTTTTTACATCTAGATGGCGCTGTATTTGTTTGCGTTAACGTTAACGCTTTTCTCCGTTCCGCTATTCTAAAACACTACCTTGTGCCGCGCAGTGCAGTCTTTCTTTGCGTTAGCGTTGCGTCGCACGCTAACGCTAACGCAAGGATTTTACGCTGTAAAACACTATGCGCCGCGCAGTGCAGTCATTCTTTGCGTTAGCGTTGCGTCGCACGCTAACGCTAACGCAAGGATTTTACGCTATACTCATGGGGCGAGTGGCGCGCCGCGTGTCGGGGCAGCGCCGTACATTGCGAGGAGGGGGTCTTCTGTGTTTGCCGCAAGATGGCTCTGCGTGTGTACAGAGCGCAGAAGAAATGTAGCGGAAACGTACTTCGCTACTCGTAAAACTGCGACTTCTGCAAGTTACATGGTAATAATTACCGATATACACTGGAGTATAACTTTCTAAGGCAACACCGTATTCACTAGAGGCGATTTTGTCCCGTTTTGAAGGAACGAACTCGTGGCTGAGTGGTAGTGTCTCCGTCTCACACTCCGGAGACCCTGGTTGGATTGCCACCAGCCCATCTTGCAAGATGTTTTTATGCGAAGCATATTACTAGAGCTCAACCCAGCTCCTCAGGCGCGGCGGTGTCGCCTTCAATGACCTTGACCCCATGCCCTACCACGTGACATCGTGACGTCACGACAGAGGAGAAACGGGGCTCCAACTCGCGCCGTCGCTCGCGGCGTCGCCTTCAAGGCTGACCATGTGACACCGTGACGTCACGACAGAGGAGAAACGGGGCCCCAACTCGCGCCGTCGCTCGCGGTTGTTTCTAGGTGGCTTTGGCTCAACTCTTGCAAGATGGGCTGGGTGGGAATCGAACCAGGGTCTCCGGAGTGTGAGACGGAGACGCTACCACAGAGCCACGAGTACGATGCTTCAAAGCGGTACAAAAGCGCCTCTAGTGAATGCGGTGTTGCCTTAGAAACTAGCTGTTTCTAAGGCTCAGGCGTGCGTCGCTTGCTCAGGCGCACATTTCGTTGCCGCGCCGAACGCTGCGTTGCTCGACGCTCACCGCGTCCAATGCGGGGCGCGTAGTCGCTGCGCCGTAGCCCATTGTCTTACACCCCTTGGCGGGTCGACGGGAACGCTGTCGCGTTCCACTCTTGAAGGCGAAGCAGAGTAACGCATGAGTTGTTTCTTCGTCTAGCCGAACCAAATATAGCCAAGCAACAGCAGTTCACCAGGCTAAACAGTGGTTCAACAACTAAAATAAAGGTTAGTATGCTTCGCATCCTGGCCTTAACCTTAGCTAAGCCACAGCCATTTTTCTTCCACAAGACGAAAAAAAAATGTATATGCCAACAATTCTTTAAAAATAACATTATGGGGTTTTACGTGCCAAAACCACTTTCTGATTACGAGGCACGCCGTAGTGGAAGACTCCGGAAATTTCAACCACCTACGCGGGTGTTTTCGCATTTCGCCCCCATCAAAACGCGGCCGCCGTTAACGGGATTCGATCCCGCGACCTCGTGCTCAGCAGCCCAACAACGCAGCCACTGACCAACCACTGCGGGTGCAAACAATTCCTGTGTCCTTTCTGCCCGTCTGCTCAAAGAGAACAGTTTAGCTAGAATCACTTAACTGCGTCTGCAATATACATGACATAAGCCCAGACCTCAACAGTAGCTCTGCTTGCGCTTCTGATGATTCAGTCAGCATTTCCCAGCGATTTAAAGAAGAGGAGCAAGAATGAATAGTAACACAAAATAAGCATGTAAAAGCGTATGTCCTTTACCTTGCTTTCGTAAATCCGAAAAAGTGGCCTACGAGAACTGAATCACACTCTTAGTTTATACTTTTCAAACTGAACCATTTTCGCAAAAGTGCAATGCGTGGGAGTGATAAAAATTTAAACTGCTTCAACTTCCGTTGATATGCACATAATGCGAAGCATGCTTGGCTGAGTTGGCTGAGAATGGTTCTGTGAATAACATGTGGGTTCTGAAGGCGAACGGTTACTGTTCCTGCGACGTGTCTATCACGTCTTTTTATAGATCGGGTAAGAGGAGTTTTGTTTATTGAGAGAGATGTGACAGGTTAGTGAGTGAGTGAGTGAGTGAGTGAGTGAGTGAGTGAGTGAGTGAGTGAGTGAGTGAGTGAGTGAGTGAGTGAGTGAGTGAGTGAGTGAGTGAGTGAGTGAGTGAGTGAGTGAGTGAGTGAGTGAGTGAGTGAGTGAGTGAGTGAGTGAGTGAGTGAGTAAAGATTTATGGGGTCCAAGAAAACGTGATAAAGTGCACACCCGGCTAATCCCACGACGGGGCTGACAGGTCTAGCCTACCGGCCCAATAGCGGGCGCGCTGGACGGCCAGGATTTGGTCTTCAAAGATGGGACTTCGCAGGAGCGCGTCCCACTCTTCCTTGGTGAACTCACGGGCCGACGACCCGCACTCCCAGAGCATGTAAGACAAAGTAGCAGCCTCACCACAGGCCACGCAAGAACAATTCGGGTAAACGTCAGGATATATGCTGTTAAAGGGCGCCAAATTTGGGTAGGTGTTGGTTTGGAGGAATCTGAGCGTAACCATCTGCGGCCGGCTTAACTTGGAATGAGGCGGCGGGAAAACCCTTCTCTCTAAGCAAAATAGTTTTGTAATTTCATTGTGCGTGATAGGAGCGTCTCTGTGTCCGGGAACAGGTACCGCAGTATAGTATGCTATACGCCCTCTTAACAATGTCACGCATGTTAAGAATGAAGAAGTGAACGTAGTATAGAGTTTCTGCCATGGTTTGAGCGCGGTAGGCGACTTCTGTATCGACTAGGCTTCGGTATTTTTTTATTTAGAGGAGTCACCGGTGATGCTTTCCTTTAGCAAAAACATCGATCTTATTGCTCGACTCGGTTGCTGTGTCGGTGGAGTTAAAATTTGTCGAACTGCCTGCTATAAGGTGTCCGAAACTTCGGTAATTCTCATTTCTGCCGCCTATGGGAGAAGTAGCAGTGCCGCTTAGCTGTCAAGACTGCACATGCTGTTCATTATATACTATAAAATTTTTGCTTCACTGAAGGTTTGCCACCGCATTTTAAGGAATGTTTTCTGCGCAAAGACCGGTGTCGCAAAAAAAGAGACGCAAATTGTGGGTTTACTAGAAAAAATAAAATTTACAGTGACCTTTCACTTTTTCAACGCGGGAGATACGCAAGCGTATGGCTGCTATAGCGCACACGACGCTATCGGCGCGCGGTGCGCCTAGACACCTACACTGTCCGCATCGCAGATCGTATTCAAGACAGGGCTTGTGCGGCCGCGCGATGCGCAGCAGCCGCCGTTGTAGAAGCACCCGTTGTAAACATTCGCTTACTATCTAAATTACCTAGCATGGCGTCAGCGCGCACAATCAAGCATGAACACTTCACAATCGATGACCGCACACACTCGCTGTCAAAACGCTGGCGTGAGGAATCGCGGCAGCAGCAGCGAGCGAAGTGACCTTCGTGCTGTCTATTGCTTCAACGCAGACTGAGGGATAAGAGCACAGCTCACGCAAAGCTATGACCCGTCGGTCCACCTAGACTGTGCCCCCAAAGCAGATTGCTTTCAAGGTGAAGCCTGTGCAACCACGTACACCGCGCCGTAGGGCAGTACGGTGGTACCGCTGGCAGGGTAGCACCGTTCAACTCCGTATGGTGGCACCATGGTAAGGGGAGCGTTCTCGCGTTCTTCCCCCGCAACAGCGAGCAGTGGGAGACGCTGTCGCTGAGACGCTGCGCCTGTAGTCGCAGCGTCTGCGATCACAGGCGATGGCAGACGCTGCATGGGTTATCGAACGCGTTGCTCGAGGAAGTGGCACTGGAAATGCCGGTTGGCTTCCATGTACGCGTAAGGCACGATGGTAAGGAGGAGTACCCCCCATAACAGAGTGCAACATAGTGCCGCAGATAACCACCTCCCAATGTATGCTTAGCGCATTCTTGAATAGTAAGCGGGGATCGTCCTTCATAGTATTTTTTCATTCTCCGTTAATAGCAAACGTTTCAGCAACGCAATTTAAGGCATATGCATGCCAGACTTTGTGTTCAAAGTATTAGTGTAAAGAATATGAAGGGCGCTTAACGATTTTTGTCCTGAAATTTCTGCGTTGTCGTTCCCCGTTGTCTTAATTAAATGTGCAGACGAAATTTGCAGACAAACCGGAGCCAGCACGGAGGCCCAGGAGCTTTCCTCGTTCACTTCATTCGCGGCTTAAGACAAACACTGGCCATTTCACTGGCTTGTCAGTTAAGCTTGCTCGTAAAAAAATGCAATTGATTGTTTGTTTGTGTCGTGTTTACTGAGTTGCGGAAGCTTTGGTTCCGATCACCGAGAGTTTTTGTGCGTAATCCAAAAAGAAAAGCAACGAGTGTCGAGCCTATTCCGTTTAACCGGCAATTGAAGTGATTTCCCTTTACCGATATTCTACGTATATAAATATATATAACGGCAGGTGGGTAGAAGTAATACGTAATAATACCCTGAAAAGTGACATCTTTAACGATGACTATTCCTCGAGACGCAAGATGCCTTAGGCGCGGCACATCGCAGCCATCCACATGTTTTTCCCCTTGCGCCGCCGTAGAAAAAAACGCTTTGTATGGTTTTTAAGAGCGAAGCTTTTCTTTGCCAACTTCGTGCGGTTTTGTGAGGTAGGCTGGGTTCTGGCTGTTCTCTTGCTAAATAAACCAACGAATCACAGCGGAGTACGCGCGCCGTGCGCGCCGCTGGGTTCCTTGCATTACGACGAGATGGCGCTCGCTTCCGCCGGAGATCACTAAAGTAACTACTTAAGAGGAACAAACGAAATCAGAAAAAAAAAGAATTTATGATAACTCAAAGGGAAGCTCATTACTTTTCGAAGTGAGATCCGGATACCTTAGAACACGCACCTATAAAGCGAGATATAAGAAGGAACAAGAAGCATTTGCTTGCTGCGCTAAAACTAGGGAAACGATGGAGCATGTTTTATTAGAATGTGAAGACGTCTGCCCAGCGGTCGATTTAGGCACCACTGGCCTACTTGAAGCCCTTGGGTTCAGCGAGGGCAGTGGAGAAGTGAACATGCCCGCAATAGGGAATAGTAAGAGGCGATTGGAGGATTGGTGGAAGAAGAGTAGGGAAACAACAACAAACGGCGACGTACAAAATCACAGTTCGCAATATGGGATAATAAAATTTGGTTGTGGGAGTTCATAGTGTTTTTCTTTCTTTGTTTCTTTTTTTTTTTTTTTGACCTAGGTAGGACATTAGGCAGTTTAATAACAAGGGCTTGGTGGCGCAACCCACCGCCCCGTTTCAAAGGGGACGCTCATAACATCCATCCGTCCATCCGATCAGCTAAGCAGTGACCGTCACCGCGCCGTTTCAAAGAGAATGCCAATAAATCATCATCATCAATATGGCGACGGTGCTGACTGTGCGGGGGAAGCAACAAAAAGAAACAGAAAGCTTGTCTTCGAGCATCCGCAGCTGCACGGTAATGAAGAAGTAGACGCGTCTTGCGGACAGAATGGATTCGAATTGTGCTACGTACGTATGCGCAGGCTACCTCTGAAATAGTGATGCGTTCAAGGCGTCCGTCGTATTGGCTACTAATCCGTAACCCCGCTTAACAAAGGGCTCGGTATAATTTGTGCGCGCCCGAACGTGTGCATGTGTGCGTGCGTGCGTGTACTCGTGTTTCGACTCTTTGTGTGTTCACAAAATGCTTCGCTGTACATGGATTCCAACTGGTTGGACATGCCGTAATATATTTCTTATTTTTTCCTGCTAGTTCGAGGGTGAGAACAACGCTACCTTGTCCACGATTCATCGAAGCGATCCATGTGTCCTCTTCTGTCCTTGTGTTCCCATTTCCGTTTCCATGTTCCAGTTGCCATTTTCGAAAAAGTCTTTTATTCTAGTTATTTATTTTTTTCGCTAACACTTTGTTTGGAGCCGCATGTTCTTCCACGTATCTTTTACCTTTCCGACATTTTGTAAACGAACGTGTTCTGTAGTTCTGTTCTCTCCGACGAAGGCCGGGCCGCCGGCCTTGTCGTTAGTAAATAATATTTCTTGTGGTTAAACGTGTGAAAAATTGAGCTTCTCAAATGTCTTGAACATAAAATTGCATTAAATCTTGAGATGTTGTAATGTATTAAATTATATGTTATTACAATACAGAGAAAAGTGTCTTATACCAGTCAAAATAATGTTTGCCTCTTGACAGACAGCATGGAGTGCGTCAGTTTCATCACTATTTACAGTACTAAATGTACGTATATAAAAGAAATACTGCGTATTTCTTAACAGTCCTGCATGTCGTGCTTTCTCGCTCGCTTGAGGAAAGTCTTGACAGCATAAACGGTAAATGTTCTTTGCTATGGCAGGGACTCTCTGAATGACGTCGAGTTTATTACCAAGGACTTTCCCGCTATGAGAGCGACCACAGCATGTGGGTATTTTTCGTAGCATTTGCGTGTATCACGAAGACATCATGTCACTCGCTTGGTAATGAGGTCGCACCATCATATGCTGCAAACACGCACATTTTGGAGCCCGGGCATCTTATAGCTTCTATGGCGACATTTGCTATCGAAAAAGGAACATTCATATCGAAGAATAATTATCCAAATCGGCAAGACTACATTTCTAGCGCCACTTAAATCCACATTTAGTTCCGATAAGTCGGTTACATTCAAATACCTATGAACAGCCGTTTTGAAACTTTTTCCCTGCGTCCTCGTTTCTCATTGAAGAATCAAACCAAAAGTCCACATTCAAGCTCTCTCATGCAACAGCATCAATTGTAGCAAAACGTTTCTCTCTCTTTAACGGCCTTACGATCCATAAATTTCGAAGAAGAAGGATAAATCGGGTTGTATCCTTTCTTACTCCGGCAGCGTTACCATCTCTTGATATTTCTAACAGCAGGGGACAGCAGGGTACATATGTAGGAACATGGTTCTGGCACACGACACTCTGAAGGAACTCACAACAGGAAGCAAAGAATACCGCGCAGTAATGTCCCACTGGATGCCCGTCTGAAATATTGCTGGGAATGTTGAACTTGATGAGGCAGCACAGCAAGTATAGGTGAACAGTCGAAGAGAAAAACATACCATCCGGACTTCTGCCATAGCACAAGGGCTGTCGATAGTTAGAGCTTTATTAAAGTTTTTAAAAACTTCAAGTAAATTGTAAGTTCACCCTTGTCTGAGTTGGTATGCCGTGCACAATCGATATTACCTGATCTAAAACATCAAGACGGTAAGTTGATCCAGTTGGTTAGGATTCATTGTGAGGTTTGTAACGACGCAAAACAAGACAGGGACGAAAGGAAGCTAAAAAATACGACCATTCCACTAGGTGAAAATAGAATGGCAGCTAACGCTGACGACAGTCAAAGCTCTCAAACGAAAAGCAAAGTGCTTTCACTACCATTCCATCTTCACAGAGTGGAATGGTTGTCAATTTTTGCGTTGCGAGTCTGGCGTCGTTGCTCGTTCGTTGGTGCCCGGGCTCGCGATTATCCTTTTTGTTCAACATCGCGGCAACGTTCTTCGTTGGTGGTGGTTTCGCGCCAGCGCCGTTTACATTCTCATTGCTGTTCCCTCCGGCGCTCCTCGTACGCATGTTGTTCTTCGGGTCTACGAGCTATACGTGTCCGCCCCATCGATAACGCAGCTGTTTTTAGTGCCGACACCTCTCCTGTTTATATATTGCAATAACCTTGACGTCACGCTATTGTTCACGGCGAGCGTCCTAATCTGTTCTGCATTTTGACAACTGCGCCGCCGCAATGAACACATATGGATTTGGTAGAAATCGCTGAGTCGGTTTCTGTTGCCTAACGCCGAAAAAACTACACAAGGTTATAGTCATATACAGCTTTCGCTCTAAAACAACATGGCACCGTGTTGTCGTTTTTACCTTCCCTCCGTGCCTTGCTTTACGATGTTACGAACTTTACGATGGATATTAAACAGTTCACCGTTTTTGAGCTCCGATCACATGTTCGCAAAACAAGTCTCTGCGTAACATTTGCAAAGCGATTTATCCGCAATGTACTTGTAGCCACGTGGGAAAGGATGTTTTACTTTTCTATATTAGAATGGTCACGACAGTCTAAATATTAGGATCGTTTTGATACGTCATCAAATGGCAATAGACCACGCGTCTGTGATGCTCAAAAAATCTCTGGTTCATGCTAGCCGCCTTGCAAAGGCGTACGCTTTAAACATTTCTGAAATCGAGCCTTGGTAATGCCCTTAGTATTTATTAATCAGTGAAGCTTCAGCTGCTGTAAACTGAATTCAAGTGCCTTCCTCTTATGTGATTTTGCACTTTAACATTTACCCTAAGGATATATGGCTGTTTTTCGACGTGGACTGTCTTCAATTGACAGCGTCATTGACCTCCGTGCCGCAACAAAAAGCTATGAAGCGGCTCTCTGTGGCACTCTTCTTAGATGTAAAAGGTGCCTACGACAACGTAACCCATGAAGTCTCTCCAGAACTTGGAGGGCACATCTTTAGGTGGCTTGGCAGCTATCTGACACGGAGATCAGTGTTTTTCCTTACAGAGGGCGGGCCGACAAGTAGATATATCTCGACTCGTGGTGCCCCACAAGGTGGAGTGTTGAGTCCCATTCTTTTTTAATATCGTTCTTGTGGGGCTTGCCGAAACGCTGCCACAGACTGCTAATGTCTCGCTCTACGCTGACGATATTTGCAGCTGGGCGACCGGCGTGACAAGGCCACAAGTGCGAGCCAGAATACAGAAAGCGACAACGCGGACAGCGGCATACCTTCGCCGACAAGGTCTGATGATTTCTACAGAAAAATTTGCACTAGTGAACTAACCGGTGTATCTCGAGCGCCAGTCCATCGTGCACAAGAAAGCTCACAGTTTCTAGGGCATTATTGTGGATCGTTACCTCACCTGGAGTCCGCATGTCTCATACATGAAGAAAAAACTAATTTGTATTGCGAATGTGTTCAAATTCGTAGCTGGAAAATCACGGGGACCGTCCGCACGCTCCGTGCTGCATCTATACACGGCACTTTTTCTCGGATTTTTGCGATACAGTCTTTCTGTTTTGTCCAACACATGCAAGGCTAATCCACTTGCACTACAGAGCGTAGAAGCCCAAGCACTTCGGACCCGCCTTGGCCTCCCGAGGTGTTCTTCGAGAGCTGCAACGATTGTCATTGCCCAGGAGCACCCGACCACCACTCATATCACCGGCTACCATCCCACCATTTAGCCGATTCGCCAGCGCGACGACCACAGGCTACATACGGTCTGTGCTACTGTGACGAAACACCATGACTCGATACCACCTGGCTTCAAGCTTGCGAAACGCCCAACATCGGCATTGTAGTGTCGAGAAAGGCCACGAAAAGCCTACCTGGAGTATTACATTGTAACCCCTATCACTACTAACAATCGTTGACCTTTAGAAGACGCTGTAACTAAGGCTCTGGCGCGACCTGAGACTAAAAGCATGAGAGCCAAATTGAAGGTCTTGGAAGCCAGAAAAAGGCAACTGGCTTATTTACTATAGGTTATATCGACCAGGACATCAAGACTCGATGAAAAAGAGCCAACAACAAAATCGCCATACCATCAAGACACTCAATGGGAGAATAAAAGAGAAAATAAGCGATTAGGCAAAAAATAACCTATGGGCCCATCCACGAATGTGGGCACGGGGCGTGGTAGCGTGTAGGGCGCAGCGTCCGTGATGGCCGCAATCACGAAGGAATCTAAGTGAGGAAAACTTTGCCCGTTTTTACTTGTTTACAGTATGGACTTTCCTTGATTACAGCGCTGAAGTTCCAAGTCCTTCGGCAGAGCAGAATCTTAGCAGAGTTCGCTGACAACAGAAGAGAAGACTGGACTTGCATGACAGCATGCTCCGTCCTCAGCCAACCAGCCTTTTTGCTCTTTTCATCATTACATATGGTGAGTGTAGTTCAGGCTTTTATGATATTACCGCTCATTTGCTCTCTACATCGAAGCTGGTAAAGAAAGGTTAGCACCTCTTCTGAAGATTCAAAATGAAAAGATAGCTTTATTACATAAGGTAGTCCGATTAAGGGTGTTTTTCTTCGGGTCCTAACTTAGGTTTGATGAAACAGGCAATCCCAATCGTGTCATTCTTTTTAAAGAGAAACATTTCTTTTTTACTCGGCCGCCAACGAAGTAACGTCGGTCGGGGCATCACTGGGTGGGCGTAGCGCATGATAGAACAAGACATGTCTGCTTAATAACGCAGAGTTGACAAAAGAAATTGTTCCAATGAGAGCACAAGTTCTGTGCTTTGTTGCGCGTAACAAGAAAATATTGAATGACGACATGAAACCTGTTCATACAGTCATTGCTTATAAACTGCCCCTCGGCACTTTAAACTCTGGGACCTACTCCTGTACTAATATTTACCATATACTCTCCTGTATCCAAATATTTTTCAATAGAACCTTTAAACCTTTAAATCACAGAGACGTCTTAATATAATCCATAATGATACTCAACGACTTATTTGGTTTTCTTACATTTATGTTCCAGAGGCATATATATATATATATATATATATATATATATATATATATACGAAGGACAAGAACTGCGAGAGACGACATACACTGCGCAGTGTATGTCGTCTCTCGCAGTTCTTGTCCTTCGCGCTGTACGTCGTGTTTTATCATGAATTACCAACCAGCCCAAGCAACCACTCTAGTTTACTACAAGAATATTTTGGTTGTGCGATAGCCTCTTACCGTGTTCTCGGAGTTAACAGTCGTCCTGCCCTTGCTCTTCAAGTTTTCTAGGGCGTTGCTGCCAAGATGCCACCGCGGGTTTCTATGGAAACACTTATTGCACTCTCGTCGCCAAAAAAAAAAAAAAAACCGCAGCACCACTCATCATTGCACAGCTTTAACGCCTAAGAGTGAACAGCCTCGCATTTTCTTATTTTTAATCTTCATCGTAACTTCGGCATATCACGTGACGCTGAGCAACTAAAACGTAACATGTCGCGCAGCCCTGGGCCAAGAGCTTCCTTTCAAGCCTGGCTGCACGAAAGAACAGCTGAATGACTGCGGCTCGGATTTCCTCATCTACAGCAACGTCACGCGGCTCCCCGAGAGTGGACAAGAATTCCTCAACAATTGCGAGTATGAACCCTAAGCGCATAAATATTCTTTCTTTTTTCTACTGTTTGCTATTTCTTGTAAATGTTGTTTTGGCGTGGTTCCCAGCCTGTACTGTAGAAAAACCACGCTCCATTACTTAGTGCCAAAATACAGCGATGGATAGAGGACGTAGCCGATAGCTGCAGATACAACACTCGCACTCCAATATACAACGCGGAACGAAAACAGGTGAATGAAACTTTCATAGTAACGTCAGTATACCTACTTGATTTGAATGCGAAAAAATTATGACTTTTCTAATTATTCGGTTGCGTCCATGATACGTGAATTCATACATTGTCACGTGTATTTTATAACTCTACCTTAATCCACATTTATCCACCTTCCACAAATTTTTACCAACCTTACGCCACCCTAATCCAATTTAATCCACTTTGCACTAACTTGTACCAGGCATAATCCACCTTAATTACAATTGCTCTCATTTGTCCCACCCTAATCCAACCTAAGCCACTCTAACGTCGCAGCCAGATGGCTGCGACGTGACGTGCGCAATGATGCAGGCACTAGGCACACCTTTAGTCAGCCAGAACCGTGGAGCCGCCGTTGCGTAGGAAAAGCGTGCTCGTCTGGCTACCCGGAGGCCAGCGTTCAATTCTCACCGAGACCCAATTGTAGCGAATTTTTTGCTCAGATACATTAATTTACTTTGTTTACAGGAGTCTCCATACATCTCCATGAGAAACTTCACGTCAATCCGGGCATTTTTTTTACGTGGTTTTACTGTTTTGGCCGTCGGCTATATTTTTCCAACCATCGCTCGATCCCGCTGAATTTTCAGCCTCATGGCACTTATAATGCTTTCGCAGTAAGATGCAGCTCAGCCCATATATCATCCTGCACAGAGCGGGATGGCTCCTACCGTCCACGATATGCCACGTTGCGTACAGATGGCGCGGTGGTAGTGAATTTCACCGCGCTCGTGAGAAGGCAACGAACCTGTGCAAAAGACTTGCAACGTACGGTCGCCAGCTGCCGAGCCTTACACTTACAGGACGCGCAAACAGCTAGGTGTCAATGAGTAGCAATTAAAAGGTGAATATAGGTTGCTTATCCACAGAATAGATAAACATATTAAACAGCACACAAGAAAAGCCAACGAAATGCTCTCAGATGTAACAGTTTATCCACTTAAATATTCTGGTTCCGGCTAAATGGTTGAAAATAAAGTAAAATATTGTAAAGAAAGCTTCTCTTCTTGAACGCAGGCACGCATACCGTCCTATCCAGCTGGCTTAGATGGGCGTGCATCTCGTTTAGTCTCATCTTTGGCTGTTTATTTATAGCTTAAGCACCCCCCACTGATGTACACAGTCTTTCCTTCCCTATTTCAGAAATACGACGCAGCAGACAGTTCAATACACGAAGCAGACGCGGAGTTAATGGTTATCAAAGACCGACTGTGATCCCATTCACGTTGCTTGTCCAATTAGCCGCAGACATCAATCAGTCAATCAGTCAATCAATCAATCAATCAATCAATCAATCAATCAATCAATCAATCAATCAATCAATCAATCAATCAATCAATCAATCAAAAAGTGAGCTTTATTTAAACAATTCGCCATCACGCAATCGACAACGGGCAGAATATCATCTACCAGTGGATATCGGGTCACTGCGGAATTTCGGGAAATCACCGTGCAGGTATGAAGTTTAACTTCATTTCTCGACAACGATAATAAATAGTGTTTAAGAGCCCCTTTAAATAAGCCTGCAAGAGGAGTCCTGCTGCAGCACACGCTTCCATACAAAACACGGTTTTTGCAGCTGCAATACGTGGTCTCGCCGTATTGATCCAATGCTAAACGCATTACCGCCGGCAGTCATCGTAAGGTGGGCTCTTCCGGACTTGTTTCTTAATTTAGTTGTCCATTTACAGATACCACAATCACATTGGACCAAGCAGGTGGGATTTAGTAGATAATCATTACTAAGTTAGAAGCACGTGTTATGCAAAGTGCAATTTAACTTGAAAGTACGCATCATAAGTAATAATGAAATATGTTGAAAACATGATGCAGCAAAACAGAACAAGCACAAGTATTTCTTAACAAGTATTTCAGTAGAGGGAGACATAGTGATACAAGCACTAGTTACATGCTGATGTCAGCCTGGGCTGATCGCCTCACATGCTGTTCAAGGTGCTGGGTGACGACTATGATGTACACAGTGATGACATATAGGCACATATAACCCCATATACAGCCGCACGCAAGCTTATATTCACTATAGAGATATTTAGAAAGTCTCCTTAAGGCTTCGGGCCCACAAGGGCGTCAGCATTGCTTTCGTGGAGCGTAACGCGCCGGTGTTGTTTGGCACTGTCGGAGAATGCGCTGCAATTCCAAGTTCGAGTCCCGTTGCAAGTGTGGTGCCGCCTTCAAAAATTCTGTGACAAGTAGCGGCAGCAGTCACACAGAACATGTTGCAAACATCCACGTGCTTTACAGTCAGACGTCACATTGGTCATTCCACCACTTGAATCTTGGACTTGCACTAGTTAGTGTAGGCCAAGTTGGGTCTGATGCAATGAATGCATGTTTGCATGGACTTGCATATGAGGCCTCGCGGCATATAAACGTCACAAAAATGGATCGATCTTATAAAGGGCGTCTGTACTGATGGCTGGTATCTGTCCACAGGGATCGCTGTAAACATCAGACGTGCGCAGATACCAGCATCACCGCGTATTTTCTGGTGGAAGGTATCTAGATCATTTCTTTCGAAGCGTCGTGTGCAGATTTTGCAGCGCAGTGAGCCTGCAGGTTCTCACTACGACACAACGACGTGGCATAGTTCGCCGACATTGATGCATAGGCGTCTGACATCCATGACGAGTTGTTCCTGCATGCGCAGTGATTCCAGGGACTGCAAGACCGCTCTTCGATCGGTGAAGATGACCCAAAACTCAACTCTCTCGTCTATGATGTCAACAAAACTTATACCCATGGTGTAGCTAGTTCGGTGGCTGCAGCTGAAGTGCGGTCGGCGACTGAAAGCAGCAGAGATCGCAACGCTCGCACACGGAATCTACACACCAATGGCAGATGGTGTAGGCGTCACGGAGCCTTCAGCTTAAATATTACGGCAAGCCGTGCAGGTGACAATGTGCTCTAGAGCAAAATACGTCAGCGCTGTCACGGCAGTACCTCTCTTGTTCTTGAACACAGGCACTGCCGCGACAGTTCACCGCGACGGAAAAGTATCCCAGTAGGTACGAACTTGTGTTAGGTTAAACGGCAAGCTGAGGAACCACAAAGACGATGAAAACAGAAAGATGTGTGCTAGCACAAAATACCACTACATGCAGTAGCAGCAGCACTAAGATGTAACGAGAAAGCATGTCGCGTTGGATGGCCCGATAAATACTTCTACTCTCGTATTATATGTCATAAAGCTTGTTTATACCATACTTTGAAGCTCATTTTCATAATTTGACTAGGACTGTGCCCTTTTGTGGTAAACATATATCAATAGACCGCAAGTGTTCCTTTCTCTAACAATGCAAAAATAAGAAAACTCCATTCGTCCATTGCCCAAGCACTGCCGTGAAATGAAGCATCATGAAATTTTTTTTACGTACAGCTGCAGCGTCTTTGACGCCGTCTGTATCGCTACACTTAACGCACGTTTCCAACTTCTCGATGTGCGTAAGAATCGATCAGTAGGTCTTCTTTTCCATCGTTGCAGGTACCTGTCTAATCAGCTGTCATGTGCCCTAAAATTCTCGAAAGACTGCCTGGAGGGCCTTCCAAGAGTGGCTGCCCTGCTAAGCTTGACAGGTATGGAAGAACAATACGAAGCCGTCTGCACTGAAGGTACCGAGCACAACGAACGTGAGTGATCCTCCAACGGCAATTCTGTGCAGCATCCAGCACTGCCTTCTTTTTTTCGCATTCTAGCTTTTCAAAGCAAAGCTTTCTATATGAAAATGGTTTGCGGTAATGTCTGTCACCTCGAGAAGCATCTTCGAGAAATTTCGGCTCGTCTTTGTTTCTTTATTCTGGTCCTTAAAACGTGCCGATAACTTATGATTGCATTTTACTGGGCCGAAAACAAGGCACATGTCAATGCTTGTAAACTGCAGTTGCAAGTCTTTTCTGCCCAGCTGAAAGATTGGAATACGCTGTAGTGCTTGATTTTGCTGAAAATTATTGCTAAAGGTAACTCGGACGCTAGTGTTTGAAGGAGCTGGGGGCATGGCGGTACGGGCAGCATGGAAATTATTGTTAGTCCACGGGTTTCACCTAAGCTACATCCTTATGACTCGCAGTGGCTTTTTTTGTAATCTGATCAGTTTCAAACAAATATTGTGTTGTAAGTGGCACCCTCCTCAGTTATTATGCACGTGCGCAGGGTATAACTGCCTTAGTCGTTTACAAAAATAACACTGCTCTAAATGTTGGGCCACTTGAGGCAGATAACGCTTAATAAACAAAGCCTTAATAATATCTAAGGTCACGAGCGTGAAAATAAGGGTGGAACGTGTAGTAACCATCATTCCGATGAAAACGGAACAATCGCTTCGTCTGAGTTCCATCTCGTAATTCCACAATAAACTGGGGTTTTCATATAAAATCAGTCCAGTGGTTTGTTCACATTGCTCTTAATTCCATAAAGAAAGACGTGCATTATGGTGAGTTGTTTATTAATAAAAATACTCAATGTATCGTGGAGTTACGGTGAAATATTTTGAGGTCACATTCGACTGTGACATGCGTTGACAAAGGAAAACATATTAAAAGGATATTCTTCAAATTTGAGAACAGCTCTTACATTGATATGAAGGCGCGTGAATTCTTTGGTGTACCGACTTTGCGGACTCGCTACTTCACATTTATGCAATGTAGCTTCAAAAATAAAACATCGACTCTTGGGGCAACACAGAAATAACATATTTATTAACAATAATTTGTTTACAGAAGCCTGAGTTCAGAATTCCCACCACTTCTATGACTACTGAGAGCAGCCGACTCATATTTAGGTATATATAATCGCGTGCTTTCGTCGGATTCAATTCGCACCTTAAAGGCCAATCAACTGATACAGCGAATAGTGATGTATAATGATCCGCTACAAATCAATATCTTTACACTGCGAGCACGTAGCACAACAAATGCATGTATAACGTTTGTTTCAATTTGTCCTGCATCACAAATAAAATACCGCAGAAGTTTGGTAAAACTTACTGACACTTTTATCTTGAATTGTGTATCCCCCCACTTCTCTAAAACTTAAAAGAAATTTCCGTGGGGATCTAAAAGGGGGGGGGGGGGAATAGACAGAAGATTGGTCTTTTGTGCTGAGGGACCCAAGTTCAAAACCCGCCGTTAATGGCACGTAGACTCGAAACAAGGCGAAAGAGGAACCTGTCTATCCCAGTGTGCATATTATCAGGCAAAGAGTGCTTCATATCGAAAATAGGCAGGTTTCGGAGATTCCTATTGAACTGCTCTCCTTTGCGGCAGCATAGCTGGCACTGTGCTTTTATAAATCACGAATTGTTTGCGATGGGCGGCACAGCACTCCACTTGCAATTCTGACGCGTAAACTCCATCTCTTCACAAAGTCACATGTACCTCCCATATTGTAAAGAAGTCGTAAGAAACTACTTCGAATTGGAGTTCAATCGTATTTTGCAGCCTGTCTATGGACGCATTCGAGGGAGAGGTGTACTAATACTTGCTTCTCTCGCGTAAATGGATGTTGTCGTTGCCGATTCACGAGGCCATTTCTGTCAGCATACAACCAATCTAGAGCATGGCAATACCTGTATTTCTTGTGGCGTCGTCTGCTGCCATGGCGCCAGGGAAGCCTTCTGCAGCTTCCTCTCGGCACGGCACCGTCACTGACAATTCCAGCAGTACAGTAAGTTCGGGAACTCGGCCTGAACTTTACCTGCACTTTTCAAAATGAACGGCGCCATGCAGAGGGTCTCGCGCTTGTGCCGCCTAAACAAACTGCGAAGTGCAGCGCTGCTTGAGCTAGTTCACGAAGCGTCGGCAAATCGAACGTACCTTTACATGCGCGTTACCACGGTAGGAGCAGAACGTGAAAACTTGCTTGCACATACTTGGAAACAACTTTAAATTACGCACATAATGTGTGCTTTTGCAGCGCATCTCAACGAAACATTTTAATCAATGTCTCGGGCTTCGCTTAACGTTGACTAAAAAAGAAAAGTGCGTTTGATCTGCAGTAATTTTTTTTCTGCGCTCTATGGCAAGGGAGAAGCTGAGAGTGAAAATTCCTGACGATGGCCGTTATAGTTGCCGCACCAGAAGGAACTGTCGGATGGACAGACACAAAAAGCAACACTTTAGTGGTTTGAATCGATATCCCTGTAAAATAAGATATTTGTATTTGCAACAGTCTTAAAGTCTTCGTGCGCAGCTTTATTATGTATTCATGTTATAGCTGCACAGCACGAATAAACACATGTACACTAGGTGAAGAACGTACAGCACGAGCGCTGCCTTCAAAATGAAATTTATTACACGACAGAGTGGGAAAAGAACGCAAGAGTAACGAAACGTGTGAGTGCACATCTGTGCACTTTGCACAGTACGCACACAGCTAGCGCTGGCACTGTTTTTCTTCATTATTTTTTCACTCGTCCTTTTTTACCTTAGCCTCTCCACATTGGCCGCTTCTGCACTTTATCGCACTTGGGTCTCTCGCAGTGTACACCAAAGGCATCGGATGCATGAATGAAGCTGGCGACCAGTTGCACCGCTGCATGGTCACCATGCGCGACGACATGGAGACCGGTCTGGTGGCTGCGCCACGAAAGCAGATCATTCATTACTCCTGTTGGTGAGTGCAGCATTTCTACTGGCGCAACTGTGGTTGACTCAGCCACAGAAGATGGGACGTCATGATATTTCAAGCGAGCAACATCCGCGACAAATATCTTGGAGTTAGTACACACAATGTCTAGAGCACAGCTCTGGCATTTGTACTGATAGATTAGCGATATATTGCAAGAAATCTAGTTTTACCTACATTTTTAAGAAATCGATGTGTTATTCATTGAAGCACAAAAGTAAAACCAATCTAGCTTTAGCTAGATTTCCAAGAAACCGATGTGTTATTCATTGAAGCACAAAAGTAAAAAAGTAAATTAATTGAGTGATAAAGTTAATTATCGTAACTGCATTCATTGTTAAATTGAACATTTTGATTTCACCTAGAGGTAATGGCTGCCTCATCGAGTAATTTAGATCAAGGGTTAGAATTGTGCTATCTTCAATGGGCAATCTTTGAAAAGTTTCGTGCAGCTAAAAAAAAAACGCCCTGTATGCGACTGGGCTCCCCGATGTCATTGCGATTTGAGTCTAAGTTTGCCTACTAAAGTGTCAAATTCATTATTCGCAAATCTAACACCTTTAGTAGTGCTTAAGCTTCACTGCCTGTGTACAACGGTAGACTATCTAGCACATACACGTAGGCTTGTCTTAAGCACATCTCTTGTATGTAGTATTTGTTACTGCGGACTTCCCGGTGTGGTGGGGCCAGTCGAGCGCGCTACCACAGTTTTTTTTTCTCACTGCCCTTAATTGTGCAGAATTCGCAACAATCAGATTGATTGATTGATTGATTGATTGATTGATTGATTGATTGATTGATTGATTGATTGATTGATTGATTGATTGATTGATTGATTGATTGATTGATTGATCTTGTTAAAGTATCTATAAACGCTGTAATGTCCGTTTCGAACATAGGGCCTCTCATATGACTGTTCGCCCTTGCAGTGCGTTCCACAAGACCCAGGACTGCTTCGACGATGCCCTGGCTCAGTGTCCCAACACTGCCGCAAAGGAATTCATGGACGACGTCATGGAAAAGGTCTTCGGGGAAGTCTTGGGACTCGTGTGTGGCCAGTACTCGAGGGGCTCGACAGCCTGCAAGGAGCTGCCAGTATTGACGCCACCAGATTCCGAAAACTTTGGCAACATGGACCTCTTCGAGCTAGCCATACAAAACGCGGCCATCCTAGGCTCAAGGGGCAGTTCGTAGTCGTGGCTTGAAATAAAGCTTTCAGCGCAATAGGATGCTTCTTCGTTTTTCCACGTCCACGTAGCCTGTGTAAGACGCCCTAATTGTAACGAATACCGTTTGACCGGAAAGCTTGTAATTTCAGCCGACAGTGTCTATAGCTACGGGTCCGAACAACGTCTCCAATAGAAGACAGAGTCGTGAGTGTCTTCACTCAGAACGCCACACTGAGACAAATTCAGAGAAAAGTGGGATGGGAGGGGGTACTTAAACAAGCCCAGGCGCAGACTGCTTCTGATTTGAGCACGATAGATTGTATCCCTGTTCGATGCAGCTACGTTATGTGTAAGTGGGTCTGTCCTCGAGCTCCTCCGCAATTGACATGTGCTGCAATCTATGACTTGTGTTGCAATCAATAGACACCCATCTGCCACCATTTTAAGAAATGTTGCAACCCCCTGGCCGGAAATGCGCAGCAAGGACACCTGCGAGAACCAGCTGCTGCACGAAGTGGTGGTTTTCGCGTATTTCTTTCTATTTTATAATAATACAGGAGTGGATCACGACACCAGCGTGCAAAAAATTTGTCAGCTACGTTTGCCGCGAATGCCCTTTTGTTGTTGCACCAAATTTTACAAGCGAATGTTGACAACAAAATCGTTACAAATGCGAAATTCAGTTTACACCACAAAACCAAAACAGAACTAAAATTTCTTCATCTTTATTTCAGAATATGCGGAGTACATATGCCTACTAAACAAACAGCGAAATGTTATTAAATTAGAAGGCATTTAGTATAATAGTTATGTATTTACTAAACCACTGGCTGAGCTAGTCCAAACTGAAACTTCGCAACAGCTTGTCAGAAACGTTACTATGTACTTCTATTTGAGTTTCGCGCGCTAAAATCGGCCTCCGTTTTGAGGCACCAAACTCAATGCATCAAACCTATACGTTCGGCATTGCGGTGTTCAAGAAAGCGGTGCTGTTTCTTTGACCATTTACCCATGTTATTAAAGCATACGCTTTTTGATTTTACAGGGCGTGATTTGTTAAAAAAAAGAGTTTGGCAAACGTTTCTGTACAGTAATTGCGACACGGCAAAAGAATGCGCCACCGCACATCTTGCCAGTTGGCGTCCCATGAAACTGCCCAGACTGCAGGCAGTACAGCCGTGTGACAAGCATTTCGCACGGTCGCAGTATGGAAGGAGGAAGAACGCGAATGTTTTGGCGCTTGACCAATCCAAATAGAGGGATGACCGTAGGCGATCAGTAGTTGAGATAGGAACTGGCGGGCATAGCTATAGCGGGTGTTGGCTACGCGTGCCTGGTCAACACGCACGTGGCCCTGAGAATGGAATCCGCAGTAAATGAGGTTCTAGCCCGCTTATTTATATGGCGTCCACGTCGGTCCGCGCGCATGTGATCGCTACCGCATTTATAGCTACACAGATCGCAAAGCTTTGCGTTCCTGCCCGGCGACTATCAACTCTCCTCCTCGACCGTAAATGTAGTGTGGACAGGCATTTGAGGGGTTTTTTCCTGTGCGTCGCTTGTTTTGTTTTGTTCTTACTTACAGCCTCCAAGTTTTCGAACAAGTGCGAGGCTGACCCCTTTGCACGTATGCTACGTTCTTGTGTCGCCAGAGTTTTACGACGCCGAAAACTGGTCAGCCACAGCTTCGTAAGCAAGAAGGCTCGGAAAACCGATTTTTGTGAACACTGCGAAAAAGGAAGTACTAAGCATACACTATAGATGGCGTGTAGGTGACCGTGTTAAATAATTCTTGATTGACGTTGCCATCGCACTATAAACGTGGCACAAAGAGAAGATGCATGCCTCGCGACCACTGGGCTGCAACAGATGTCGAGCACTTACGATCTTTGTACTTTGTCTCTGCGCACAGGTTATATTACGCTATTAACATTACAACAATCTTGCAGCCAAATAGCCCGTCGAACAGTATTTCTTAAGATTCTGTTAATGGAGTCCGTTTAATTTGTTTTACATGTGACTCCGAGTTTTTACTAGTCATTATCAAGTTGTGTACAACCGAACATACTGGCTGAACAGCGGTAAATACGTAAATACGCATTTTGAGCTGTTCAGCCAGCAAGTTCGGCTGAGTGCAGCTTTTTAACGGCCCTTCCCAACGCAACCTGCTACGTTTCGGCAGAAATGAACATGCATATCTTGTAATGTGACATGCGAAATTCACGAATCATTCAAACACTCAGGACTTTAGAAGCCTTTAGATATCTAGGAGCCATGAGGCTAGTTTATTTGGACATAACAAAACTAATACAAAAGCACCGTATGTGCATGGATGGCGATAACTGAACGGAAAAGATAAGCACATGAGACACTTTGGGAATCGATGTTAGGTGAAACATTTTGCAGTCATCTGTCGATCCAGCATCATTTGGGGTTCTACAAAACGGTACCAGATGGGCAAACAAGTTTGTGTCAGGTTAGACGCTGTGTCTGTGATGCGTGCAAGTGTGCGACGACAGCGCCAAGGCGACGACGTTAGTACGACGGTGACGGCATGACAATTGATTTACTGTACTCTGGCAAAGAAACCTTAAACCTTGTTCTGTTATGACTTACGCTGATACCGAAGGTAGTAAAATACAGGGGTAACTGACGGGCGCTCGCATTTATAAGTAAGCTGTTACTGTACGACGTGACACAAGTGTGATCAGTTTCAAGGCGCCGGCGGGGCTTAGACCGCGGGAATGGCAGGCACGGGTCTCTGATTACAAGGCAGGAGAGCGTTGGGCTTTTGTGCTTATAGGACCTTCATTTTTGATTGAACATACTCAAAACAAGGCGATACAGCAACCAACTACTAACTACCTCAAAGTGTATAGTATGAACGCCACAACAAATATATTCCTTTCTCATGCACTTCTGCAGCAGCCTTTGATCTGAAGAGATAGGAAAAGCACTTGCCTGAAACTTTGTAGCGCGACAGTCGGCTTAAATAAAATATGCCAGTGAATATAATTCACAAAGCATAAATTGAGCGTGACCTCCGGCTTAGCGGTTATCTCGCTTTTATTTCTTTAAAAAGTTATAGGAGTGGTTCGTCAAATGAAACAAGAAAAACTAAATGAGCGTTTCGCTAATCCTTTCAAAGCGTGAGAGAATGAACTGCACGTCGCGGCTTTGTAGGCGTGAACATTGTACTTAACGTCGGCAGATAAAGGCAAAAATATTTAACACTCGACTCGACTCTATCCTGTCCTCAAAAACGCGGGCGCTTGAAAAGCATGGCGCACCATTTGCCACTAGGAAGCACTCACAACATATCAAGCTTTTGTCGTTTCAAATGTTGTCAATATGGCCTACTTTTCTAAGGTTTTAAGAAATAGAAATATTTGTACAGAAATTGAGCACGGAGTTACACACAAAACATGCGGCAGTTTCTCGGAAGGACAACTTCGCACTGGAAGAGTAATATCCGTCCTTATATTGGCAATCGTACGCGGAACTAGTGGCTTTCCGGGCCATAGTCTACTTTAAATTGGGGTGCATGAGGGAGGGGAGGGGGTGCGGGGAGGAGGAGGACAAAGTTGAGTGACCTCCTGTATCCCCAGCGAAAATGGAGAATGATGCTGGCCACCCCGACAAAAAGAATCCTGGCATCGACCCTGTTGCGAGACGGTCTATTCACCATCTGAGTTGACCAGGAGGCTGGCAGATTGCTTGGCGAGCGTTACTTAATCGACAAGTCGAAGAAGTGCGGGGACAGTGAGTATGAAACATTTGTTCTGCGGAAACGCGCAAGGCGTATGACTTTAATGAAAGGGAAATACTGGCATCCCCTTGCCCAGTAGTTAGAAGCTACAAAGGAAACCGATACTGAGAATGCCGTATGGCTTTTCTTTGTAGATTCGTGCAACGGGTTTCCTAGGTAGCTTTTTGCTACTGTCCTGATTTCTTCCCGAGTGCCTATTTCCTGTTTTATCAATAGACTGATTTGCGCTCAAAAAAAGTTTTCGGAATTTTGCTTACAATTCGCAAGAAAGTTTACCCCTGGCTCCCTGCGATATTCTCACCATTTCTAAGCAGAATTGCATGTGTTGCCTCATGTCCGCTTCTTTAGTAGCGCGAAAGTTTTTCAGTTAGAAATACGCAATAAACGAATGCTAAAGGCACGGTTCTGTCATAGAGCTTCATAAGCTTACACTACCATCAAATTCACAAACGAATCCGCACAGCGACTACGCACGGATATGGCACCATGAGTTGCAACGAGTGAGAAGAATCTGGGAAGCCGAAGGACTCGCAACAATAAGATATACAGAATTAAGCCTAGAAAAGCACAGATGAAAGAAGCCGTCTCTTGCAGAACTACAATTATCGATGACGAATGAACTTGCAATAAGCTTTACATGTCTGATAAAGGAAAAGGCAAATGCAAGTAAAAGAATGGACAGCTTTCCGCCAGTGAGAGTCGAACCTATGAAATCAGCACAACGCGTGCGGTGCTCTGCCAGTTGAACTATGGCGACGGCAAGTGGGGCCTTTTCATCATTGAGCTCCCACCGGTGGTACAGTTTCTTGCAGTACTGTCTCGTTTTTTTTTTTTTTTCATTCATTAGGAATATCCCACTTGTTGCAAACTTGACCTTCAGCATAATTACCTCTACAGGTGAATTGAAAAAGAGGTGATCTATCGTTTGTTTTCCTGGCTTCATTGTCTGCTGGCTTCATATACTTGTAAGAAAGAACTACAGTCACAAGCAAATTAACGCCGGTATGGTGCAGCTTAGATCATACAATAACAATTCGACTTTATTTCGGTACAGCCTCACATCCCAGGATTCGGGGTCATACCATTGCACGAGCTTGGTGTGTTACCCAACAAAGACTACTAGGCATTTTTACATTGATTAATAGTAACAGATTGTCGCACAAACCCGTCGTCCTTAAGAAACACAAAAGCGCCTTCACCACTTTATGGACAATTTCCTTCTTTCCTTCCTTCCTCTATCTCCCTGTGATCTTTGCTTTCCCCTTTCCCATTCCCCCGGTGTAGGGTAGCCAACCGGACGTTATTCTGGTTAACCTCCCTGCCTTATACTTTTCTCTTTCCTCCTCCTTTACATTGACGTGATGTATGGTTTACTAATACTACGCTTAACTACGAAAAATCGCTCTTCTTGTTCGGAAATTTAATATATTGAGGCGCACCGTAATTCTTGTTAACTTTTAACCATCAAATAGTCGATGGTTTGTCTGCTGAGGGAGAGTGTGCCACACGCGCTTTGCAGTAAATACGCGTTGTTTACGATGCACTTGCTTAGTAATCAAGTAGTTTCGGTAATAGAAGGAACCGCCCACCGAAAATATCAATTTCCGTCCCACAAGCTGCTCAATTATAGACACCTACTTCTGCATCCCAGAGTCGTTAGAATGTTAGCGTTTAAATTCCTGTGGGCTCGATGGTATTACTGTTTTAGCAAACTTCTCTTTTGGCCGGGCTCCCAGCTTTCTTTTTGCTGCGCGCTCTGCAAGCATTAGCAAGCGCTCTTGTAGGGATGATTTTCTAATTACATAAAGAAATTCTTGCACGCTCATTACGGTTAACATTGCAAAAAAAAAATGAACAAGAACGCAAAACTTGAGTTTGTCGAGCGCAGTAGTAGGTTGCGTCCAAATCAACGCCCCATAGGGTGGCGTATTCTAAATTGAAAATGCAGATCTTAAAGGCTATGCTTTTGCTGCTTGAATTCGGCGAAATGGATTTCGGGAACAGAGAACACGTCATAGACACCGTGTTCTGGACACCACGCATTTACAAAAGAACCTAAGCTGAGCCAGCGCTCTCGAAGGCTGGCTCGGCACTCAGTGGCTGACGGCTCCACTGAGTGCTGCCGTCAGCTTCGAGTCCAAGGATGATGGTGATCACGTGAGCATTCCCGTTCAAACAGGATGATTGCGTGGGGCACCAAGCCCGTTATTTTCACTGCACTACTTATTCGTGAAATTTGCAGCCGTTATAGCTTGCTAACATTGATTCCTAATGTCTCGGTAGCGTAAGTAAATCAAGAAAAAACCTTCTGCTCATTTGTTGGGCTTCATCCAAAAAACACCACGGCTGTTACACGGGCGTTCTGTGATCACTCTGCAGCCACATTAAGCCAAATGCTTTATATGGGTACAGCTTTAGCTCCGCATTATATTTAGTAGCCCGAATCTTCAGAGCGAAGGGCTTTAATAATAAATAGCGAGAGAAATGGTACTGAGTAATGCGCTAAGCGTTGAGTGCTTTGACAAATGGCTCTTCCAAATTGTTACACTATACGGTATTAATTCAGTGAAAGGGTTCATTGGCGTATTAGTTGCGACAGGCGAATCAGGCTAGCGTATTACGTGACAAGGAAGTTAAGGATATGCGCTCCTTGCCACAGAAAGGTATTGCTGCCAAGGTTGGACTGAACGTGGTGAAGTTATAAAATCGAAAAATACCGCAGCCTAGTCTCTAACGACCTCCAGACCAGCTTTCTCTCGTTAAAGCACTGATAAGCGCGTTCGCAGCGTTCATATAGTTACGAAGACATGCACACTGATCGACCTTTCCCGGACTGTCTGAAAAAAAAAACCTAAAAGCGAAAAGAGGAGAAATACAGAAGCGTTCAAAATGTCTCGAGTCGTCGGCAGAATGCAGAAGCGAAATGGATACACACCGAGACCTTCTCTCCTCCGTCGCAGTCCTCATTGCGTGCCATTGGTTCACGAGAAGAAGGGCTAAGCTGTAAAGAAGACATCATTCTGCGCCTGATTCCAGCGTACAACGACGTAAGTTGCGGAGATGGGGACGTGTCTCAATTTCGGCCTGTTCTTGCTTCTACCAGCCACTTTGCTCGGTAAGCCTGCTCTGAGTGCCGTGAATATGTCGCGGGAAGTTTTTAACCCTGTCGTGTGCCGAAGCAGTGAAGCGACAGTAAGCTACCATTGCTTCGCCATTCTTAGCCTGCGTGTCTTGCACGTACGGGTGGAATAAGAGACGTACATTCGCCATTGAATATTTCTAACCACACTCATGCCACAGCCTACACTAACCTTTGTCTCTGGGAAGTTCTGCTGCTTCATTCTTTGCGTCATGCTCATGAACCACGAAATAATTGAAGAACAAAAAAGAAACAGCGAATGGGCCTACATTCCTTTGGTGGGGGACGTACAAACGGCAATAAATATCCTGCTGGTGAAATACTGAAAGCACAGAAATTTTAAGAATATAGTGCCAAGAATACAGTGCGATGCATGATCATTCCTGGGCGGCTAAATGACTCAATTTTACGAAATAGGTTAAAAGCGGTCTCGCATACTGGCATGTAATTTCGTTTGGTACAGCTTACCACCACAGTGCTAGTCACCATACAAATAGCAGTTCAGCTGAAGGGCTCCTAAATTGCCATTCTAGGTTACCTGAGTATACATGTCATCTTAAATATATATTACACTTAATTGGCTACGAAACAAGAAAATACTCGACACGCAGTTTACAAAACCGTACAGAGACGCATCAATGCTCTAAACAACGGTTTTAAACCGCGCTGCGCAGGACACAGCAAAGGAACCACAACACAAAGCGCTCGTCTGGGTCACGCTCCTTAAAACTGTTATTTACAAGATGAACAAACCAGCCCAAATGAACACGCTGTTAATATAAATGTTCATTTGAGACCCTAGGCGATCATATTAAAAAGACATTAATGACACAAGTCAAGCTAGAATGAAAGATTAGGCTCTTGATATAAAGAATATGTCAGTCATGGTGGTAGGACCGAGCTCTCAAAAGGGCAAAAAGAAATTTATAAGAATAGAATTGTGAGTGACGCCACCTATTATGGACAACGGTACCCCACATGTGACGTCAGCACCGGCTGATTCAGAGATTGCGCCCTAGAATTAGGCTGTGCGGAGATTACGTCGACTCGTCCTTTTTGGCGCCGGTGGTTCAGTATTAAGGAGCAGCAGCGGCACGTTCAGCGGCGGTTTCTTACGCAACAAAGTGATATATTGCCACACAGAAAACGATGATAGACTTCTTGGCAGATAATGTATCGATCGAGGTCGACTTAATATTTTCGTTTAGCGTTCCTTTAATGATTGGTCCTCTTCTGTGCAAAGGCACAAAAACAACCTATAGACCTTGCTTAGCCTTCCTATCGCCTCTTCTGTGTCTCTCTGACCGGCCCACCCAAGGATTCCTGAAGCATTGAAAACAATTTACAGCACATTTATAGTACTAACACGGGCCACGAGCCTGCCCTAATCAGTAAAAAAATTAGGATTTAAGAGTTAATAAATAAAGAGTTTACAGACCCGAAAAATAAACATTTCTCCAAAAGTTTTGGACTACAAATGTAGAAAAAAAAAGGGTCGATGAATGCTATTGGCACTTTTAGTGACAGCAGAACGGCTGGATACACGTTACTGCGCGTCACAAGTGTTATATATATATATATATATATATATATATATATAGAGCGATTTCCTTGTATAACGATTTCCGCTTGTATAAAACGATTTCCCAGGTTTAAAAATCCCAGAACAACAAACGGGCTATGCGAGATGCCGTGGTACAAGGCTAAGAATTTATTTTCACTTGCCCCCAATGCCGCGTACGCCTAGTTTTTGCATTCCACGCCCCTCAAGATGCCGCGGCCCCGGCAGGGAATCTGACAAGCGACCGCGTGCTCGGCAACAATACGACATAGCCATTTAGCTGACGCGTCGGGTGCTAACGTAAGAGCCTGATTATTTACAATAGCGCCCTGCAATATTTTGTATCACTATTTTCACCTTAATGAACGCGTTATAACCGGAACGAAAGTCGCTTCCTTGAGAACCATTTATCTTTAAGTCAGCTGATGATGAACATGTTCAGCAAACGTGCTTAAAAACAGAGAGGAAGCGTTCTTTTCAAAGTGACTTAAAAGTTGGGCAGTGATCGTAATTCAGAAGAAACAGTAAACAATATATAAACGTCTGGTTTCATGACATGCGGTTTACTTCGTTATCAGATGAATGATTACATTCACATGCAGTGGTGTTTGACTCAACTGCGCACCGACCATCCGAAATTAATACATTCTTGCTGCGCATAACGCAAACGATGAAGCTGCATAAAAAGTCATCTGTGCGTTGCTTCAGCTTCGAGCTACCACATTTTCGAGTAACTTTCTTTTTTTGAACACCAGTGACACTTTCGTTCATGGTCATCTACCGAGATCGTGTGTTATAGTTTTCTTCGATTCTTTCAAACGACTTAAAAGATGCCGGACTAATAGCACCTACAACTACCTTAGGCTAGAAACGCTGCGATCACTGAACCAAATATCATACCCAAATGCTGCGCCGCCACACCTCACTGCTGCTATCTCACCCTAACGGGGTGCAAGTACACGTTGAAACGCGAATAGCTGATAATGACTATGCTTTCGCAGTCGGCATAAAAGTCCCGTTACGATGGCCACCACAGGGAAACCCATATTAATATCCCGATTCCCTCGTACTCCTCTGATTAGCATCTCGATGGGTTGGTTTTTCGGTGAAGTCCCTACCAAGCTATTAAAGTACCTACAACGTTTAGCGCCTGGTCACCCAAGTTACCTGTGAGACTACCCCGTTCAAACCAATTGCTCCGTATGCGCGGCCCCCGTGCGATATCGTTCACGTCGGTTGACCCAAGCCATATAACACGGCCCCCTTAATGCACCCTGATCAGCCTCGCTTCAGTGATTTTTCCATTGTGGGTAGAGCCGCGACATTGAAGGAGGCCGGAGCATCTTGTCAGAAAATGCCAACCCGCAGCATCTTGACTTCTGTTAATTAGGTCTGTACCTCTTATTCTCTCTTCTGAGTATCTCTGAAAGCCCGTTTCTTGTGCGACAGTGTAGTGTATTGTTACATCTCCCGATTCACCTGCGCTTGTAACCGTGGTTTAATTTTGATCTCTATGACATGGGTCCTGAACTACAACGCACTCAGCAACCGGCTGATGTGTGACTGCACGTCAGACTGTCATGATTACACGTGTAAAGTGCGTTCCGATCCGCTTTCACTTGTTCGCATTTCAATACATGCTGACTTCATCATGTGGGTTTCGGTGTCATGGTGGCCTCATTTTGGCGCCGGTGGAAAGCCTAGATGCCCGTTTACTAAAAAATTCAGTGCATCTTAAGGGATATCTTATTGCCTCTTTTACCGTGAGCAAACGAAAGAAACTACTTTTTTTCAAGCTGCTATGGAGTCACGATCGCTTCTTTTTCTGTATCCTTAAGTGGATGATTTGTGCACATTGCCCACAGTACTGGTTGTGAACAGCTGATAGACAAATCTTTCGGCGAATTTTTTGGACCTTTCCCGCGATGCTTCTATCGTCTCCTCAGTGATGTGGGAATGAAAATAGGATGAGAATGGGATTGATACACTGAATGGCATCGCTGCTCTTTTCGACTTCTTCCAATACAGCACGTACATTTATTGTGCTCCCGCTGGATGAAATGAATAATTTTTTCGTGCTTGATTAAAGGACAACTAGTTCATTTATAAAGGTTAACAACTAGTGCATGCTTGGAAGACGTTAAACGTAATACTCAGCGCTTTTACAATATACTCAAGGTTTGGCTTGTAGGGACAGACGTCCACATTTTTCCGATCACCATTCCTTGCATCTTTTCTCCAGGCACTTGCAAGGCTCACCTAAAATCCGGCTGCAAGATCGAGACGCTGCGCGACTGCGGTGAAGACTACGTTCCCTACCTGAAGACTCAGCGCATGTCGGATGCGCCGCAGCAGCTGGCCAAAGAATGCGCGTAAGCAACACGCCGTCGCCCTCAACCACTGTGCGAGCATTAGACGGGCAATTCTCGCTTGCTAAAAGCGGGTTAAACACCAGCTGCAACAAAATTTCACTTTGGGCCGTATTGGTTGCTGTGAAGTGGCAGATACTATCGAAGCAAAGGCGCCGGAATAATAATTTTCTCTTTTTTTTTTGGTTTCCCGCCTTTCATTATCACCTAAGCAGGCGACGCGTGCACCCACCCGTTAGCGGATATGACGCAAATACCAGACCGTGGCCTCCGAGATATTGCGCTCGGCGCGGACTCCTCTAACATCCGAGGTCTACGCGAAGGAGTCTCGCTGCTTCTGAACGTCCTGCGTAATCTCCGGTTGGCAACAATGGCATCATAGTTCTTTTCTTTTTCTGGGGAGGGGAAGGGGATTCGCTGTAGGTAGAGAGAACAAGAGAACGGAGGAAGAAAAAGCTGGGAGGTTTACCAGACTGCGTCCAGTTTGCTACCCTACCCGTGGGGAGGGGGAAGAGGGAGTGAAAGAGAGAGAGAAAACGAGTCTATATCGCCATTTCACTTGCACTAAGTTGGGTGCAGGATGTCTACAGACTTGAGTGCTGCAGGTGGGTAGGTTCGTGTAGGTAGCTAGATGGATAGGTGGGTGGTTGTCCGGATGGGTAGGTAGGTAGGTAGGTAGGTAGGTAGGTAGGTAGGTAGGTAGGTAGGTAGGTAGGTAGGTAGGTAGGCAGGTAGGTAGGTAGGTAGGTAGGTTCGTGTAGGTAGGTAGATGGGTGGGTATGGGTAGGTGGGTAGATGGGTGGGTATGGGTAGGTGGGTAGGTAGGTAGGTAGGTAGGTAGGTTGGTAGGTAGGTAGGTTGGTAGGTAGGTTCCTGTCTCTCCGAGCTATAATAAAAAAATTACCGACGATTACGTTACTTCCTAATGCGAAATTTGAGCGCAGCAAATAAGCTGTTTCACCTTTTCGATAGATTGAGGCAAAGAAATCGAGCAACACATGTATGCGCTATCACAGAATTTTTTTTTATTTTTCACACGTATTCCTTTAACAAAGACTCCACTAACAGTTCTTTACAGTCATGAAGGAAGCTTTGTGCTTCTGCTTCAGCCTCGCTTACTGCTGGTTGCTCTCGACGGCGGCGATGAGCCTCCGCTTCGGCGGCGCCAACGGCAGGGTCTTCTCGGCGGCGGCGCTTAGCCTCTGCTTCGGCGACGCGTACTCCTGGATCATCTCGACGGCGGCGGCGGTAAGCTTCTGCTTCGGCGGCACGCACCTCTGGATTCTGACGGCGATGGCGCTGGGCCTCTGCTCTGGCAGCTCGTTTAGCAGCAGCAGCAGCAGACGGAGGACTTCCATCGGTCGTCTCGCTCATGGCTCAGAAAGAACTGGCAGATAATTTCGCAGTGGCGAACGGCAGCGGAAATTTCGGCTCGGGCGATTCACATATACAGATCGGCCGCCACCGATCTGGCTCTCTGATTGCCACCGCACAGGGCGAACGGCAGCGGCAATTTCGGCTCGGGCGGTGCACATATACAGATCCGCCGCCACCGATCTGGCTCTCTGATTGCCACCGCACAGGGGTTGCATTGGAGGAGGAGCGAAGAAAGGAATTAAGTTCGAGCCGGCGCTTTGACAACCGGAGACTCGCAGGAAGAGGGGGGAGGGGGGCGGCGTGTACACCCAGCGGCAAACGATGGGGGCAGAAGCGCGCGCAGCAAGCGGACAACACGATAAAGGGAGGAGGCAAGAGATAGCAGCGACTGACTGATGCCGCTGACGCCGATAGTGAGTCAACCCCAGCTGCGGAGTTGGTTTCAGGGACAACGCCGCCGATGCCGACACAAACAATATGATATCCTCGCTTCCGCAGCGCTAAGAACTAGGTCTAGCCGTGGGAAGGTGGTCACGTATTCGTCGACGTGCCGGGGCCTACATGAAATAACCGGCGCGTCGGCAACTGAAGAGCACCCTATCCGCCACACAAGAACAGGGGGGGGGGACCCTTTCCTCCTCTTTCTGCATGGCGGCGACGGTGTTCTATGCAGTCACGTTATCTTGACTCTCTAGCGGCGTCAGCAGCATCCAGCGGTATCAGTCGGCCGCTGCTAGCGCTGGGGGGATGAAAGGGGGGCGGAGCTGGTTACGAGGCCGACGACAACGCCGACGACGACGCGAAACCCAGGAACGGACGCCAAAGAGCTGCGCTCTAAAAGAAATGAACGCGTGACCGACGGTTCAATGGAACCACAATCCGGTGCTCTATCCACAAGGCCACGATCGCTTTTGTTTCTCTTTTTCTTTTTTTCACTACGCTACAATCACACGCATACTTCTCGCGTTCCAAGGGCAGCCAGCTCTTTCAAACGCTCGGCGTGTGCGCCACATGCCAATTTCTCGTCTAATTTCCTCGTGGCAGGTTGCGCTTTGAGGCATCGTGTCTGACTGCACCATCTTCATGACCGGCCCACATTGCCCAACACTTTCCTCGTAGCAGCTTACGCTACGCAGAAACTGCGCGACGTTGTACCAACTTCATGATCGCCTAAGTTAAACATCTCTCAAAATTTCTTCGCCGCAACTCCAAGGCCATCGTCATTTTGACATACACCACAAGAGATAACCATAGGTACGTAAGACTGTGTAACGCATACGTCGCCGATAACGTCAAAGTCCAAGTTTCTCTAGCTTACGCTAGTCCACTACCCATGTAGAGGCCAACAATCGTCATGTTCTAATGTCGTGCCGAAGAACCAGCGTCAATGAGCCTTCGCTTTGCAATATGGTTTTGAAGAATCTGCACAGTACATCCCGTGTACAAACATTGACGAATTTTCGAACCTCATTATGACATTTTATGTGGAAGGCTCCCTGTTCTAAGTGGCCCAGAGAGCAACGGCAGGCGGTCAGCACATTTCATTGCTGACATCTTTATTGACCTACTCCTGGTCAACCATGCCACTGTTATTACCGACATGAACGATAAACCTGTAACATACTCGCATAAGTCAACCACAAAATAGTTTACACAGTAAGTCCCCTTTTCTTTATTGAAAATACGTTGAATATAAATCAGCAGTTTTTTTTCCCGCTGTGGTTTTCTGAGAAGCTGTCGATTTTTAATTATGCTGAGTATGTGGAATCTCTGCATTGAATATGTAAATAAATGAGCAGCATTTTCCGGGTTCCTAAAGCAAAACTGACAGTCACTTAAGTATCTTTACGTGAAATTAATGTGAAGGCATTCTGACTTCTCTAATTAATTCGTTAGACATAGAAGTGTCAACGTGGAAAAAAGCGTATGTGTATCAGGTGCGAAAAGTCGGCCATATGGTCGAAGTAGAGAGGGTATGGAAGAGCTTAGAAGAGCGTGTATGTGTGTACGTGTATATATTTCGCATTATTGTTTCGCATTATCGCATATAAAGTGCAATGTAACAGACGGTCGTCTGCTCCGGACCACCGGCATCTGCACTTCGGTCCTCGAAGAGGCAGAACGTGCGTGAAAAGAGCTGCTGAAGAACCCTTTGCAGTGTGGTCACCTCAAATGGTGCGACATACTTCTAACGAATTTGTCTCGCCTTTACCACTAAATCGCCATTGATTTTTTTTTTTTTTTTACTAAACAGACTGCGATCAGAGTTTATGCATAGATAAAGAAATTCAGCAAGAGCGGACACCACCCTAGAGCCACGAGACGTTCATTTGAGGGATCGCCAGCCATTTGTGCTCAGGCGAGAGTAAGAGCGGGCGTGAGAGAGAACATCTGGGGGCTTTTGCTCCTTGAATATATGACTCTGCCTAGGCACTACGGAGGAGGTTTCCTAGCGCATGTTGTAGGCGTTTGTCCCTTAGACATGCCGCCATTGCGGAGTGCGGTCGAGTTTGTTTACGCTCCGCCGCTGGCTTCTACTTCTACTCTAATTCCGTCAACTCACGCTCAAGTCAAATGCGCGGGTGCAAAGCCTGTTTTCTCTCGTTCCTGAGACAGAACTTTCGAATTACATCTTCCTGGTGTTTGTGCTGCTTGGCGTTATCTTTTGCGCGTTCTGCCAGCACAAGCAACACAATCCCGTGTTATCACTCTTGGGGATCGCTCGTCGCGTTTTGACAAGCGTGAGCATCGAAAAAAGGTGTATGTTGTTCCGGGATCATGAAAAGCGTCACAAACTTGTCCCTCCAAAATTCTAGTATACGCCTAACTTTGTCACCACGGCCGAGCTGTTTTTCGCTGCGTCACGACAGGCGCAGTGAGCACGCCTCAAAATTATCCCAAAATGTAACAAAATTAATTGCAATCCTGTTGGGGATCAGAGAAAGCGTCACGAACTTGACCCAGTAAGCTTCTGTACACGTGAAACTATCAGCGTCTTACGGCAAATCTGCTTTTCGCTAACTGCGTCACAACGCCAGGCGCGGTGAGCGTGCCCAAAAACTACCAAAATTAATTGCAGTAACGTGGGACCCATAGAAAGCGCCTCAAACATCTCCCGGTACAAGTCATTAACTCAAATTAACGGCGCCAGGACTGCTGAGCTGTTTCTCGCTAAATGCTTCAGAAGTCTAGGTTCACAGGTCTAAGCCCATTTGAAATGCGTCGCAGACTTTGAAACAGGATTTTTCACTTTGCATTAATTGAATAGCGCAGTGGTGCCATGTCGAAGTGCAAAAAGAACGCAAGAATACGGCGGGAGCCCAACAAACTGGGTTAAATAAGAAAAAAGAAAGAGACAGCTTGCCGAATTCACAGGCGAACTTCACAAGCGCAGCCGGTCTCGCTCGCTCCGTAGGCGTGTCTGGCGCATGACGCATGTATCTGGCTAGTCTGGCTTGCCGTTATCTTATTGCTAGATGAGAGAAATAAGTCGCAAAGTACAAGTTCGTTTATATGCATTTTTTTTTTTAGTTTTAGCGGTAAAGAATTAAAATATAACACAATCTCTTTTCATGCTAAAAAGATTGTGCGCCAAAAACAACACACACAAGAAAGACGACGACAACGGTGTCGAGACATGGTGTCATCGTCTTTCTTGTGTGTGTTGTTTTTGGCGCAAAATCTTTCTAGTATGCAAGATCACCAACTATCCCTGCAGTTAACTCTTCTAATCTCATTTCATTTCTCAATAATATTTTTCGATGTTCGCGGCAGCTAACGTACGGAATTAATACTAGCGTGACGTATTCCTTGTTGCCAGCTTTTGGCGGGTGTGCCCTCTTGCCCAATTTCTTTCTCTATGGTTCATATTCAATGTGACTTTACAATGAGAAGATATTCAATGTTCGATTCTATTCAAGTCAGAAAGTTCCACCAATCTTGCATTCCTTGAAGGTTTGCGTTAATAACTTCGCGAGTGATATGTCTCGGCAGGAGTCTAGGTACGTTGTAAAACCCCAAAAGTAGCCCCGGTCAGTTTCCTTGGCTAGACCAAAAATTTATTCCACTCTGCAAGCAGTCGCACGGTTCTTGCAGCAACGACGAAAAGGTTTTATCGCAATGCTATTTCTTTTAACCTACCAACTACGTCACCCCAATGCTTTGTTCTAGACTTTCGATATTGGCAGGCCGCATCGCCGCGGAAAAAGTGATGCAAAATGGGCGTCGATCAAAGTAATGTAGGGCGCCAATGGGTGGTTTGAATGTAACAGATGCTTAGAACATCGTCTGCAAGAAAACTTTAATGCACTACGTGTATGTAAAGGAATGGCATTGTCCTCACTGCACATGTTCGATAAATTATTCGGTTTCTATGGTCTACGAAAGTTATGTTAGCCTAGGTACACCATTTGAGGAGTTCGACGTGCACGTAATATGCCCGTACGCTATAAGGAATAGCGTTGTGAAACATGGTAACACCCAGCTCTCACTTCAGTGGGAACTTTTGTTGCTGAAAGGCAGCCGTGGAAACGGAATGAGGAAACGGAATGAACAGCGTGGGTGCCGGCGTTAGTGCTGCTCACATAGAAATCTTTATAGATGACGGCTTCGCTCCGCCTACGCAAAACATTTCCTGTGTAAAATTGGCCGCGGTAAAATTTCGCAGTGTGATCGGGGCTTAGTTGACGAACACACATATTGCCTTCGAATGCCCGTGTCATGATACACCAAGACCTCGACTTAAATCATCTTTAATGACATTAGGCGGCGGAGCAATCAGTTTAAAGAAATCATTTGCGCTGTAATGGCATTAAGAAAGCTCTCGAACACAGCGGCATTGTAAGGTGTTAGTAAGCGTGTAAAAGAAGCAAACGTCCTGTTGATAACAGCATTCTTCATTTGCACTGTTCCTTTGTATGCTATGGCATTACTATTGTTGTTGTCATTGTCGCTATGAAAGTGTTTTGTAATGTTACAGTGTTGCGTAACGTTGTTCGCACTCTTCCTTTGAGAGTTTATTCGGCATGACGCTGTGGTGTGTTGAGTTCTATGTGATAACGTTGCTGTTTCTGCAATAACTGTTTTTTCTATTCTTTCGTCCACAAAAGCAAGTGCAAAAGTACGCTAAACTAAACATGCATCCGTGCCATCTGTTAAAGGGCCAAGATCCAATAATTTGTTGCATTTTCTCGCTATGCATCTTCTATATTGCCACTAAACATCTTCTAAAAGACGGAGCTGACCGTTGGGGCGCCCCTCATAGACCGAATGTTAATTATTGTCGGCAGGCAACATAATTCTGAAGATTCGTAAATAAAAGTCTTGTGCGCATACTGTTCCACAAGCTCTTTCACCATGCCACCCACAAATACAAGATATCCTAGTGCAGCCGGCAGCAATGCACAGAAATGAGCGTGTGACTTTTTTTTTCAGTGATTCATTCAGTGGGAATCGTTGTACTAAAGCGAGTGACGTTTCTTCTAATCTTCAGTTTCTTTCTGCTTTTTTTTAAGAAGATAGATTTCGTCAAATATGGCGCAAGTTTTTGGAAAGGGGTCTGCTAGTTTAATGCTCACGTTAAACTGATGTGTGCGTGCAGTTTGGTTTTTATTCACCCGCCACACCGGATCTGTGCTAAAGAAACCTCCAATCAGAGCATCAGACTACGGGGTGTCTTTCTGTTTACTACACTGTCGTAATTACACTGGAAATCTATAAAAAGAAAGTGTGCATTGTGAATTGGATTTCATGAGGCAGCATCGTCATCCAAAGTGGAAGTATAACCTTGACCGCCTTCAGATTTGTGGCGTGGAGTCTGAAAATGACAAGCTCAAGCAGGCAGAAAGTATAAATCGAATGAAATTGAGTAAGACTTATTAGTCGGGAAGTGTATCCACGCACCACGTATCTTGAATAAAAGCAACTCCACTTCTACTTTCAGGAAATACAAACGGCAGATAGCGTGCGCTCTACACTTTCACCACGACTGCACGCGAGGTCGCAGCCAGGCTGCAGCACTCGCGACTATAGCAGCACTCGGAGAAACCATGGAAGCTGTTTGCACCCCGGGTTCGCACCCAAACCAAGGTATCTCCAATGCATTTCTTTTAGCCAAGAAGGCATACTTGTTCTGAGCCTGAGCGTTCTGCTTTCCGCAAGCCTCGTCAAGCATGGAGGAAAAGGCGTCGTTTGTGGGGGTCACGCTGTGAGACGCTAGAAGCCAGTTTTCTTGCGCGTAGTTTACCGCTTTCGAATACCGAGGGCACACTCTTCTAGTCAGTGGCGTAGCCAGGGCTGCTACAATGTAATTGACTTCTTTCGCTCTGTTTTATTGCTTCTTAAACATGCGCCCATCATGACCTGCCGGGAGTGCAGAAAGGAAACTAATTGGAATTATCACAGCCCGGCGCTTATTTTCGAGGATGTTTGCCATCCGACATTTATTTCCATTGGCGCTTCGCTCGTTCTCGCCATTTGTATTTCATTGGAGTATTACATTTCAAGAGTAAGTTGGTGTTCTAATATCCCAAGCACCCTCCCCCCACCCCCCTATCGCCCACACTGCTGGTACCTACCCTTGTGACAAGCTATTCGTTCAGATGCGGTTATCAGACGACGTTTTAGGCATCATGCACACGCGTATATGTCGCCACGTGCTACTATTTCACTCTGGGGTCACTGCGCTCCGACCGCAGTACAAACCAAAGTGCCATGTCCGGCGCATCTACCCCTATCGTCAAAAAACAAAAAAGCATATATAATAAGGACTCGACACCCTCGCAGTTACGTGCTCTTAGAATCGAAAGTTTCTTTGTTGCAGAGCCTGCATGCGAAAGCACTAAAATGATGCGAAGCATGGGGCCATAGCCTATAATTTAGACCATGAACTAGAGGTATTGTGATCGAAGATCATATTGTTTCATTTTTTGCGAAACTGCAAACGAAAAGTTAGCTTTCTTATTGAAGCCAGTACATCGCAAACGTTTAAAGCCAGCCACGTATGCATGGTGTTTGTCTGTTTTGCTGCGTCCCTTGTTTCTTGGCGATTCGTCTTGCAGAGGAGGAAGACGACGAAGTGTCTTTTGATACAGCGCTGTTCTTTCTAGCTCCGCCTTATTTCTGTGAAAACCTAAGTTCATCCGCTGGTCTTCGCTCCCTGCTCGGTCGTAATGGAAGTGGACGACCCCGCACGTCTGCCGGCGATGGCGGCGTCAGCGGCGGCCGCCTCCAGGAAGCGGATCGGTCAGCAGAGCGACACCGACAGCGAGGACACCCATGTCTACTCTCTCAGCAGTGAGGACACTTCCGATGACGACTTCCAGCTTGTGCAGAGCCGCCGAGCGAAGAGAAGGAACACCAGGACGTCCTCATCGTCAAGCACGCAAACAGTGAGACAGCCGCAGAGGCCGGACGCCAATACCATCATATTTGTGCCCCTGCTTCCCAACGTCAACATGAGGCTACTTAACAGGCAATCTGTGTCGATGTCACTGGAAGCCCTGGTGCCAAACGAAATATCGGACATTCGAATGAACACCCGAAAAAATCTTCTGGCGGTTGATGTCCAGCATGCGGCTGCTTTGACCACTCTACGCAGCGTAACGGCCCTCGATGGCATTCAGGTGCGCTCTTACATCCCTCTGGGATCTGACGTAGTCACCGGTGTTATCTACGACGTAGACGTTGCTATCCTTAATAACGACTTGCCGATTCTTATCAAGCCAGCCAATGATGAGGTCATCGTTGATGTTAAGCGGCTAGGCAGTTCACGCTGCGTGAAAATAGCATTCAAGGGTAAATATATACCCTCGCATGTTAAGGTGGGACACTTCAGACATGCAGTGCGGCCTTTCATTGCGAAACCTCTTCAGTGCCGCAAATGCATGAAACTGGGACACGTGAGCAGCGTCTGCGAAAATCAGGCAGCATGCCCCCGCTGCGGAGAGCCCCACGCTGCAGATAAATGTGGCGCGACTGTAGTGAAGTGTTCCAACTGCGGAGGATCACATGAAGCTTCATCGAAGAAATGCCCACATATTAAGAAGGAAATGGCCATCTTGAAAGAGATGGCGAGAGATCATTCATCTCATCGCGAAGCCGCCGAAAAAATCAGGAAGCGACGTTCACGTCGCCGGCGCTCCTCAAGGAAGGCTCCTCAAGGAAGGCGCATGCCACTTCCTACAACACCACCTCCTCCTCCACCGCCCAGGCCAGACAATGTGGACAGGACCGCGAAGAGCAAGTCCACTGAGAAGACCACGTCTGCCGAATCTTGGCCGGCTCTACCGAAACGACAACATTCACCAACAGACACACAGCAAGCTTTCGCTGGACAACCCCCGACGTCTACTGTCGGCGATTTGTGCGACCACGACAGGCAGGTGGCTGATATGCTGCAATCGCTAATTATTACAATGCGCATTATACTGAACAAGCTGCAAACACCAGCAGCTCGAAGCGCTCTGCAAATACTGGATGCACTAAATCCAGTGCTTGCTAGCATCGTTTAAGCATCATGGCTCGATCAATAGTCCCCTTCCGCACTGAACTTAAAAGTGCGTCGATCTTTCAATGGAATGCCAGGGGTCTAAGGACCCGTATATCAGACTTTCGCCAATTCATTTTCACACATCGCTTCCCCATACTGGTCATTTGCGAACCAAATACATCAACTCCACTCAGACTGTCCGGTTATGAATCTTTCGTCTCGTCCACATGCGGTGCGAGCACGAAAGTGATAATCTACATCCGCACGGACTTAACATATGTCGCTAATGCGATAGAGCCTCATGACGACAACCAATATGTCTGCGTAAATGTCCAAAAGAAGAATGTGTCATTTACACTAATTGGAGCCTACATATCCCCAGCGGGTCACTTTGACGGTGAACGACTAAAGAAAATATTACAAATGAACAATGGCCCCTGGGTTATCACAGGTGATTTCAACGCGCATCACCAGCTATGGGGAAGCACTAAAATTGACTCCAAAGGCAGGAGCCTTGCCTCCTTTGCTGCCGACCATGATTTGTGCTGCGTGAATGACGGCAGCCCTACATTTCTGCGAGGCACGACCTACAGTAGCTGCTTGGATTTAACTTTGGTGTCAAGGCGCTTTGCCTCGAGCGTCCAATGGTTTACAGACATAGAAACACATGGAAGCGACCATATTCCAACATACATAAAGATTAGAGGAGTTGAGCAACGCTCCTCTACTGCCTCGCGTACAGTTGATTGGTCAAAATTTCAGAAGGATATGGATGACACATGTCAGGAAGGCCTCTCACACACTATCGAAGAAGCAATCGCAGAAGCATTGAAAACATCCATCTGCTCGCTTCCAAGGTCAACAAGGCGAACAGACTTGGACATGGAACTGGAGAGGCTGCGTGCAGCACGCCGACAAGCGGAGAGGAGGTATCGGCGCACGAAGTCCGTCTTGGATCTGAGGGCTTCACGACGCATACAAAAGAAAGTCCAGCGTCGCATGGATAAATTGGAAGATAAGAGATGGAAAGCATTCTGTCAGTCGCTTGATCCCCGCAAGTCGCTCTCGCACATATGGAGAACGGTTAGGGGTCTTCGCTCATCTCCGCATCAAAGGAAGCCCTTCGCTGCTCTGGCCCTCTACCAACTCCGCTCGGAACTTCAAGTGGCTGAAGAGTTCTGTGCACGGGTTGCTGGGTCCGTGGCCATCATTACTGACGTAGCATTGAATGACATCCCTGAGGCACGTGTACCAGAAATGAACGTGCTATTCTCACTCGAAGAACTCGATGCTGCGTTGGCGACCTGCCGGCGTTCTTCGTCACCAGGACCTGATGGCATCACGTATGCCGCCCTATGCCACCTTGGACATAACGCACGTGATGAGCTGCTCAACTACTACAATGAATCTTGGCAGAACGGCGCCGTTCCTAAACAATGGAAATTGAGCCGCTTGATCCCCATTCTGAAACCTGGAAAGTCTCCGCTTGAGATCTCATCATATCGTCCGATTGCGCTTTCGAGCTGCGTCGGCAAAGTGATGGAAAGAATGATTCTTGCTCGATTGGAATGGTACCTAGAACGATTCAACATCTATCCGGACGCCATGACAGGTTTTCGTCGAGGTCGCACGTCCATCGACAACGTCATTGACATCGTAACATGGGTCCAAAATCAAAAAAGCCTCAAGCGCCTATCTGCGGCACTTTTTCTGGATATAAAAGGAGCATACGACAACGTCGCCCACGAGGCCATACTAAACTCACTTGAGGCTGTTGGAGTTGGTGGCCGGATGTATCAATGGATTCGGGACTATTTGACTGAGAGGCGTTTTTTCTTACAGACCGAAGACGGCCCAACTTCAGACCATTCCATCTGCCGTGGTGTGCCGCAGGGTGGAGTGTTGAGCCCTATTTTGTTCAACCTCGTCCTGGTAGGACTAGCGGATTACCTACCGCAGACAGTACATGTCTCAATATACGCCGACGACATTTGCATCTGGGCCTCTGCGGTGACTCGCCCTCAGCTAAGAGCCAGGCTTCAGCGGGCGGCAACCATGACGGCTTCTTATCTCCGAGAGCAAGGCCTCAGTGTGTCTACTGAAAAGTGCGCATTACTTGGTTTTACGCGGAAACAAATGTCATCGTATCCTGTTACGATCAATGGTCAAGCTGTACTCTATGTTAAGACGCATCGCTTTCTGGGCGTCATCATTGACCGCAACCTCTCATGGAGCCCTCACTGCGTCTATCTGAAGAAGAAGCTAGTCGCCATTGCTCAGGTCTTCCGATTTCTATGCGGGAAAAACTGGGGTACACCAGTCCATTCTATGTTGCAGCTGTACAGGGTTTTGTTTCTCGGACTCCTTCGTTACAGCCTACCAGTATTGTCAAATGCATGCAAGACGAACTTTCGCGCCTTGGAGAGCATACAAGGTCAAGCCCTACGCACGTGTTTAGGGCTGCCTAGGTGCACCTCAACAGCAGCGACAATCGCCATCGCAGGAGACCATACAATCCAGACACATGTAGCTGTCGACTCTCTCAGAGCGCACATTCGCCATCTGTCAAGGATCCCCGACCATCATTTGGCCTCCCTACCAGCCGAGAGACCTCAAGCGACCTTTTCACGAGTTATTAGCGCTCATCATGAGTACATACCGGCATCATTTACACCGGCGGCGAAGCCTTCCTCTCCCCTGTGGTGCCTGCGACAGCCTCAAGTGAATTTTGCTATTCCTGGAATTACAAAAAAGTCCAATCATCCATCGCCGGCTCTGAAGCAACTTACACTCATATTACTGCACCAGACGTATCATGACCGCATACATATATATACCGATGGTTCCACCTCACCTACCAGCTCAACTGCCGCATTCGTCGTTCCAGCCAAGAACGTTACAGTTAAATTCAAATTGTCGCACACGACTACATCTACATCGGCAGAACTTGCAGCTCTCCATGCCGCTATGATGTACATCACCGAAGAGCCTACAGAGAAATGGGTCGTATTTTGTGACTCAAAGGCAGCCCTTCACAGCATCAAGTCCGCATTACGTCCCAGAACTTACGAGCAAATGACATCTGAAATCAGGGAACTGCACCACCATGCTCTGGAAAGTGGACACCACATTATATTTCAGTGGATTCCTGCTCACTGTGGCATCGTCGGCAACAACCTAGCTGACAAGGCTGCCCGGTGTGCCCACGAAGATACCAAGACGCGTCCAACACCTTTGGCGAGGTCGGACGCTGCCAGAGAACTTCGCCGACTTGCGCGTAAGAAGTCCCAAGATCTCTGGATTTCAAGTGGCCTAAATTGCAGATTACGTAAACTGGACCCCACGCTACGGCTACAACTGCCATCTAGCCTTCCCCGCGGCGAAGCAACCTTGTTGTGTCGCTTGTGGCTGGGAGTGGCGTTCACGAACGCATACTCCTACCGTATGGGAATGGCCGAGAGCCCGATGTGCGACTCCTGTGGGTGCGAGGAGACCATCGAGCACCTATTGTGTACCTGCCCTCGCTACGATGTCCAACGCCTCTCTCTGCGGGCAACTTTACGCAGACTGGACTCGAGATGTTTCACCGAGTCAAAGATACTCGGACCGTGGCCACACCCGTCACTAGCTCGAAAAGCGATTCGTGCACTAGTGCGGTACTTGAAGTGCACGGGCTTAACAGACCGTTTATAGTGTCCTTGTGTATGGTGTCGCTCCCACACGTACTCAGTGCTTCCTCTCTCCCTTTCTTCCTCTTTCTATTCCCCTTTCCCCCACCCCCAGTGTAGGGTAGCAAACCGGATGTTGTTCTGGTTGACCTCCCTGCCTTTCCTACCCTTGTTTTCTCTCTCTCTCGTCTTGCAGATACTGAGGCAATGATGAATGCTTATCGCTCACAGTTTGTAGAGAGAAAAGTCTTGTACATTCATGTGTACTCGATTCAACCAGAAATGGGCACGATGTTAAATAAATATTCACCATGTGAAGCTTCTTTGCCTTGGCGACACCAAGAGGTAAAAGAAACGTGACTCACTGCTTCAGCTGAGACAACCCATCACCGAGTCACTTACCTGATGCTCCCTCTTTTTCTCTATGTTATTCACTGCACGATGACAGAGTACCTGAGAGGCGTCAAATGCATGAACTATGTCGGTGACAAGCTCCACACCTGCTTCACCAATTTGAGAAGCGCTGTGCAACGGGCAGTGTTCAAGGCCCCCGCCAACGAAGCACTCCACTACACCTGCTGGTGAGCAATGATGCATGCACGGCGATTACTTGAATGATTATCTGATTGATCAATTACCGCAGTAATTAATTATTTGATCGGCGACTTGATTGATTGATTGATTGATTGATTGATTGATTGATTGATTGATTGATTGATTGATTGATTGATTGATTGATTGATTGATTGATTGATTGATTGATTGATTGATTGATTGATTGATTGATTGATTGATTGATTGATACACTTACACGTCCCAAGAAGCACAGGGATTAATGCACAGGGACGATGTAATGACGTGCTACGCTTGAATTATTTTACCCTTGCGTACTTTATTGCGCATCTAATGCTCGGTAAAAGAGCATTTTTTTTTGTTTCCTCACCACCTGTCGTCACGGCCCCGAATTGAACCTGCAACCTATCGCTGGGCAGCTGAACGCGGGGGCAGCAGCAGCAGCAGTACGGCGAGTCACGAATCAACTTTGGTTTGTAGCCCTCTATACCCACTAAGAAGGAGCGTACGGTTCGCCTGGTTTTCGAACTGAACGTCCGGTCCAGCTAGCAAGCATGTCGCCGTTGATCATTATTGACTATGTCATTTCGCAACAACGCTACACAACAGAGAAATAGTAGTGCCAACACGGAGCAGAGTACCGCTTTTCGATAGGGCAAAGGATGTCATCTAACTGTTGCTCAAGGTAGCACTTGCGAAATGAAGCTTACGCCAAGCGCCACGGCATCTTTCTTCCTCACGGTGCGCATGCTTGGTTTGTCTTTGAAAGAGAGTAACTGAATAAAAAAGTTGACAGGAAACTCTAGCTCGAGGGCTCCTGCCTAAATACGCGGCAGCGGAGAAATTACAGTGAATTTGACGAGGTTTGCTGCATATAAAGAAAAAGTTGGAATTGATTATTTAGGCGGCAAATTCTTTAACAAGTGTTGTTGAACTTCCCAAAATCCCGCCATATATGCACGGTGCTTGTCTGCTTCACTTCATCCATTGTTGACTATGCTCTTGACTGTATATAGTACATATATATATATACCACTACTTTGGGAGTAGGACATTTGCGAAACATTTGTAATCACTGTAACAATTTCAAGCAAGTTGTAAATTCAAATAACAAAATTATCTGCTTTAGGTGCCCTAACAGAGTCAGTTTGCACAACTGCGATAGCTGTAGCTGGTGCTGAATCTCGGTGCAAATTTGCTAGAGTTCTTGTAAACAACTCCATACCGCAAATAAGAGTTCTGTTTATTATAGTTATTAAAATTTACGTTTTACTCTCGAATACAACAAATCTTTTAAATTGGTCAAGCATTTGTCTCATAAAAGGATTTTAGCGTTTCATGTATTTGAATTGGGAAATAGGAGTTGGTACCGAGCTAAAAGTTCCACTTAATCCTGAATGTTCAAAAAATCTGGTAACTTGTACCTGCGGAAAGCGTTTTAGTTACCACGCTCCGGAAATATTTATCGGTGAAGTTTTTTTTTTCTTAAGAAATACTTCGGTTACACTTAAACCAAATTGTGTGCCCAGCTAAGTATTTTTGCAGTAGAGCTTGTTAATTTCAACAGGTAACGGCAATTCAAAAGGCAATGAAGCTGTATTTATTTTCATCTATTTTCCTGAGTCTTGCTACAAAACCACTTCTGCTTTGCGCTTTTCTACCTTGGAAAGAGGCCCAACCCATGTTACCCTGCCCTGCCTAATTTTGGTTTTACCGAGGAGGCTGAATGCCAATCGGTCCACCGACTTTTGGTTAACTTCCATTCCCGGTAAGACCTCTGATTTTAAGTAAAGAATGTAATTTGCCAATGCTAGCGCAGCCACTATTACTCATTTCCAGATTCTTCACCCCACCTCATATTTATTGTAGCACTAGAGAAGTGCCAATGCTGGCGCAGCCACTATTACTCATTTCCAGATTCTTCGCCCCACCTCACATTTATTGTAGCACTAGAGAAGTGATCTATATTTCGTAATAGATGTAGTTCGCTTCTCTTCGCTTTTAAATTATCTTGGGGGATGTTTGATGTGGTTCTTCCTTTGTTTAAGCATAGGCTGAGCTATTTTAAGATTGCTTGAGTGTGGGTATGACTAGCTGTTGTGTTGAAATGATACCACTTCATTGCTAAGCCCTTCATTAAAAATCATTAAAGATTGTCACACGTATTCGCAAGTCTCTGTGAATTCCTTGCATTATCCCCTAGTAGCACTATGTCGTCTGAATACATCCGCCCATGGACCTGCTGCTGCACCATTTGCACACTACAAATGTAAGACAAGTGATAACCTCGTCACAGGCCTTCCGGGCCTCATTCTATGGCACTAACATAAAGCGTGAACAACAATAGAGACAGAGTGCATCCGTGCTCAAGTCATCGGTGAATTCGCAGTACATCTTAGAATTTTCTGCCTTCCCGTGCGATTTGTACTCGATTATCCTTGTATATATCCCTTAACAGTTCCACACAAATGATGATCCGCGCCCTCGCACTTGTGAATATTCCAAAAACGTTTCGATGTCTACGTTGTAATAAGCTCTTCTAATATCTAGAAATGCTATTCATAAAGGTCCACTCTGAGCTACTGAAATGTTTCTGCATTCTGCTGGCGCAAAGGTATCATGCCCTAAGCACCTGCCTGGCCTGAACCAAATACCTAGTTCTTCAAATTTATTTCCTTTATTGCGATATCAATTATATGGACGCTCGAGGTGCATTTCTGCCATCGTCGTCGGCGTCACCGTGAGGTTCCGTATAAATTCCGAGGGCCATAAAATCGCCGCCGCGAGCCGTATGCTGTGTGTACGAGTGGAAGCGTGCGAGGGTGAAACCGGCGATCGCGGCTCAATATCGGGCACGACAGAGAGGAAAGCGGGGAGGCAGCGTGCCGTCTTCCGCCGCGCGCAAGGATTTGTGGGGAGGATAGAAAGGGGGAGGGGAGGGGACATCCTACTCCGTGCGGCCCGGGCGACCCGAGTGACCGCGCCCGCCCGCCCGGGCCTATGTATCTTGAAACCCATCTGCGACGGGGACAGATTCCGCCGCGCACCGTGTTTTCGCGGCTTACTTTGCGTTCATGCGAGGCGCAGTACGAAGGTTCCACTAGATCGGTGCTTTGACAGCCAGTTTCCGAAGTCATCGAGTGAGTTTGCTAGTGCGCGCGTGACCCCAGGCTTGTTTATATAGTTAGTATGCCTATGTTTACACGTTTACACGGCCGATAAAACTAATATCCTTACTTTGTATCGCTGTCCACTAATTTGCTATCGCAATCGATGCTTCGCCTTTCAGGTGGAACTGCGACTTTTTTCGTGCTTATTCCACTTGCTGCGTCAATGTAAGAAGTAAGGTTGGCTGTTGAATATACGCTGTACCTGCTCATAGCGTCAAGACACACGCATACTACGAGTGTTGACTGCCGTACGCGGGTTGACAAAAAAAGTGGTCTCACGTCTGCCCGGCAAAATCCTATGAAGGAATGGCTTCCACATTACGGTTGCTGCTTTTCAAATGTCACAAGTGCATGCTATAGCGTCAATTTTCTTACTATGATAATGGACTTCAATACATGCATTCATTCATATGTAAGCATTCAATGCATCAAACAGACGGTTGATTGCGAGCAGTTTATGTAAAACACCTCTTTTGGCCCCTATAGTGCCTAGAATGACCTTTAAGCGCCTGCTGTAGGCGCCTAAAACACACATTTTTTACTGCCTAGAAATCCAGCCTGTAGACGTTATGTTGCGCGCCACTTCACTTCTCCGCGCGTTGCGCCTACGGTCTGTCTGCGTCCTCTCTCCTTTTTCTTTTTTAGCCACGGCGATCGCCCAGTGGCTGTGGCATTGCGTTGCTGAGCTCATGGTCACGGGCTCGATTCCCGACGACCACCTTTCGACGGGGGCTAAACGCAGCAACTCTTGCATACCGTATATTGGCGGCGCGTTAAAGAACTCCAGGTGCGAAAAATATATCCCGGGTCTTTCATTGCGGCACGTCTCATAATGAGATCATGCTTTTTTGGCGCGTAAAACTGCAGAATTCACTTTTTTCTTTTCTCTTTCCTTCTTCACTTTTCAATCCTCGCACACTTTACGCTCGCGCGATCGTGCCAGCCACGCGTCCTCTGCTTAAAGCCTTTTCGTTTTGCTTACCTTCATTACCTAGCTCTTCTCATTATATCTAACCAGTCTCTTACTCTCACCACCTCTTTGATTTTTCCTTTGCTCTCTTTCCCTTCACGCGGATCGCAGTGCGTACCACGACGTCACAGAATGCATCGGCGAAACCCTGGCGCCCTGCCATCGAGTCGGCGCCAAGGAGTTCCTGCTTGCCGTCATGGAACGGGTGGTGGGCACCCCACTACGACCAGCCTGCTCGACGTACACGAAAGGTTCCGACGCCTGCAAAGACCTGAAGCCACTGCCACAGCTGGGTGCTAAGGACTTCGCCGTCGACAGCCTCATCGAGCTCGTGGCTGAAGCCGGGTCCACGATAGGCCGGAGACCCTAGACTCTGTGAATGCGCTTTTTTTTTTGTTTGTTTTAGTTGTTGTTTCACAGTGATGTATAGCATGTGTCACTAACGCATTCATTCTTAACTGGGCAAGATGTTCCGCGACTTACAAAGAATGCGCGTAAAGTGGGGGTTGCGGGGCAGCCGTGTCGACCAACGAAACCGGTAGACAAAGGAAAAAGCGAGCTGTCCAGAATCCTTCTTTCGTGCGTCTGTTCAAAGGACGATTGCGATGATTTGTTGGCGTCTGTGTGTGATGCCCATTGCTTACTTTTCACAACAAATAATTGACCAGGGAAGCAAAATATGCATGACTTACTGCATAGAAGTGTGGGGCTCCAGCATAACGTGACATACTGGTGGAAATGGCGCCGCAGCACCAAAGGAAACATTCATACAAATACACGCAAAGAAGACAGACCAGAGGAAGGTAAATCTATTGCGGAACAGGCAGAAAGGGCAGCGTGATATAGACTTCTCTCTGTTTTTATATGCGTCTGGGGTAGAGGAAATAGGAGGAAAAGGCGCTAATGAAAATTGGTGACGAGGACAGAAGGTGAGAATACAATACAGACGTTGTGCAGATGAACCGATCACAGCTGCAAGCCAAAACCCGTACAGCACAGGAATGTAGTTAATGCACGGATTGCTCCGCCACTCGATTAAGAGTCGTGGAAACAGATCACACGCGTCATAATGAGACAGCGTTATTTAGGGGCTGGGTGTAGGAAGGGGCTAGCGGGATTTCTCTGAAACATATATAGGAAATAAATGCAAAGCATGGGTGGAAATGTGCGCCTCATGTCCTGGTGAGTGCTCCGAAAAGTATACGCATGGGAAGCCCCAAAGAGAGAGAAGTGAACGAGCAAACGATCCCTTAACACGCCATCTTGAACAGATAAAGTACTGGGAACATCTCTTGTAGATCATCACCTGCGGCTAACTATACTTTATTCTGCGTTTCATCACCTCTCCTCGACTTCGAGTGCTGTTGCACAATTGATGACGAAGGCCACCACTCGTCGGTTTTCCCCTTCTTATCAGCAGAAACCGATCGCACTTTCCAAGGATTCATCAAGATGGCGAGTATAGTGTCGTTCCTTGGCACCGTACAGCCACTTATGCTGCGCACTCAAGCACTTCTGCAAGCTATATCTCTATTTTTGGAGAGTCGCATCGGGTACCGCCAACCTAGGTGTTATTTTCCGCAATTAACCTTTCAGAAGCGATTTGGAGTTCCACTTTTCATTCCTCTTAGAATGCTCGCAACAGCGCTCATCGGTGATCACTCAACCGGTTTTAGCAAACACGTTCCAAATTTACATAGGAACTGTACCTAGGGGTGCTACCTTGCTAGTTCTTTTGGTGCTACCAACAATTTCAAGTTACTGCAATTTTTCCAAGTGCACTAGCCTGAGTGATCGTTTATACTCTTCCCCGGCATTCTCTTGTGTGTATGCATTGTTCTATCTCCCTTTTTTTCCCTCTTTGTGTTCTCGTTTTGCTTACCCCTCCTGCAGAGTAGAAAACTGGATACTTGAAGAGCGCAACGCGAACATGTAGTACTACAACAAGAAAAAATGCGACGGCCCATTCTTTGGAGAGGTCGTTTTTTTCTTCGTTGTCTTCATCTCTGCGCTGTGTTCCTGAAAATGAAGCTACACCGACACTCCAAGGATTCATCAAGATGGCGAGTATAGTGTCGTTCCTTGGCACCGTACAGCCACTTATGCTGCGCACTCAAGCACTTCTGCAAGCTATATCTCTATTTTTGGAGAGTCGCATCGGGTACCGCCAACCTAGGTGTTATTTTCCGCAATTAACCTTTCAGAAGCGATTTGGAGTTCCACTTTTCATTCCTCTTAGAATGCTATGTCTGCTATGTTAATCACGACACGCTGTTTAGTGGACTTCCCTCCCTAACTTGCACTGATGTCTGATATAAAGGTAGCTATACTTTCCAGTTTGTTTGGAAATTGTGTCTCTGTCATGGCCGAAACGTTCTAGCATGGAGTTCTTTACCAGTATGAATTGGGCAGTAGCCTTACGCGAGCCAACCAAGAGTTTGTATTTCTCGCGTTTTCTGTTGCGTCAACAAAGCCTCATCCGCACAAGGAAGTTAAAGTGTGGACTGATAAGTATGAAGAATGTGCCAGTATACAGCTGCAACTTCTTTCCAAGTGAGCTATACCAAATAACATAGGTTCCACATAGATTCGTTAGCCCCTGTTCCATAGTGTGTGCTTTCTATGACGGCACACTAAATGCCTCAGATTAAAAAAAAAAAGTTGTACCTTCGACGTAATCTCTTATCGCGAGTTTGCTTCAAATGCCAATGCGAATGGCTGGCGCTAAGAGACTCACACTACCGTTAATAAAATTATATTACATTTATCCCCAGACTGCTAATGAACATGTATTTAAGCTGTAAACATGAACCATTCACAAGGATGTCAAATTTCTTTTTCAATAATCAGAACTTACATACGCACCTTCATGTCGTTTTTTCGCTTTTCGTTTTAATTTATCTTTCTCTTTGCTCTTCAGTTCTCACGTGGTTGTTTTCTTGCTGACACTTTGTCTGGTTTTCTTATTACCCTAAGCCTTGAAGGGCTGTTGAAGTGTTCTAAGTTTAATTTTTAGTTTTGTTCAACGTAAATGTTCTTCTCATCGACACATCTTGTACATAGAATACTTCAGAAATAAAGCGGACAAGTAATTTTGTTAGAACCATTGCTCCTTTCAGGCGTGCCTGGACAACGAATCCATTGTTCCGACATAGCGACAAAGTGTCATTAGGATAAGAGCGAGCCTAAATTATTACTATCACGAAGGATGAGGGCGTAAGTGCAGAAAAGAACTTACTGTACACCTACAATGTCGACACTCTATGATCCTGATGCACTACTTAACATGGGGGAACTGTGGAAAGCGGATGGTTTACTGCGCTTTAGAAAGAAGTTTCCTTCAGCAAACCTAACTGCATCGTGTCACTCAGATCGACGAACTTCACAACTTGGCCCCACCAACAAAAAAACCACACATGCACTCGACTGGACTTTTATTTCAGCGCTCACTCACGTGAGGTTCATCCGAAGACCTTTAGGTAAAACTTTCGTGTTGGATAATTAGGCGTGAAGGAACACTTTCATGGTGAACGTCTTAGAGTTATAAAATTTTGGTTAGCTTTCTCCTTATTAGTGACGCCCCTAGCAACAAAAGGTGAAGCCAAGGATTTGACTAAAGCTTGAGTGGTCGGGATTATTGATCAAACACCAAAAATGCGAGCTTATATTTTACAGAGCGAAGCTGTTTAAGTGAGTGCCTCAGTAGTCTTCACGTGGCGATATAGGCTGACATGCGGCATACTAAGTACAAAACGTGACTCGAAGGCCAAGCAAGACAGCAGAATAGGGTGGTGCCCTGAAGCGGTGGTACGTCCAGAGCGGAGGTGACGTCGGTGATTAACCGGTACTAACAGCCAGTAAAGTGAGACATATTGCTTGTATTAGCATCATATGCGAAAGTGTGTTTTTTTTTTCTTTTCTGGTCAGTACCCCCGTTTATCTGCGACTAAACAAAGACGTCATATACAGTAGACTTCACTTACCAAACTGGAATCCGATGATTGGGAGGCCGCACTGCCAAGCTCGGACTCGCCTGGAAAGCGCAGACAGGTATGGCGGGTCCAGGAGACTGCTCAGGCCGCGGCAGTTCCTGGGCTATGGACACCCACCATTGACTCAAGCAGGAAGACGCATGGGGCACTATAACGCAAAGCTATTCTAGTATATTTCTATTCCATTTCTGACACTGGCCCTTCAAGATTGCTCTAAACCTTTGTGGGCCACACCAAATCGGTATGTCTGCCGCGCGATGTCAGGCAAACGCGAAAACTCGCTCATATGATAGCGCGTGTACGCAATGGTTATGTGTGGTTAGGCCAAACAAAACAAAAATATTTATTTCTAACTATACGCCTATGTCGGCATTAGCCCTCCGCTATTAGACACAATTTTTTGGACTGCGCCCGCTTCGCCTGTTGGTCACGCGACGTCACAAAACAGCGATAGCTCGCCATGTCAAAGTGACCTGCACGCATCAATGTTTTCTTAGTATGCCGCACAAATCTGTATTTTTTTTATTCGCAATAGCGGAAGTCTACCCCGCTCCAAGAGGAACAGAAAATGACTGCACACCAGTCGTTCCTACATTAGCTACACGGAGCTGCCGGGAAGAATGAATTAATTTGCGTATAATAACATTATTGCGCGGCAGCAAGACGTTCATGAGCCGCCGGCCCGTATACATCTTTCTGCCAAGTCTACGTACCTGAGAACACGTTTTAGCGCCAGTTTTAACCTTCCGTGGCAAGCCACCCCAATTTTCGACCAGCCACCGCAACCAAAGCAAGGGGAAGCGGACCAATCGCAGAAGCGGGCATCGGCCTCTTCATCCGGTCAGCTACTTTTGTGCTAAGCTATAGCTAGCACCTATGAAATTCTCCCCACTTCTGTATGGTCCTTGCCTCCTGTCAGCCAATAAGAAAATCCTGTCAAGGTAGGCAATGCTATTTGCATTCAAAGCAAGCAAAGGTGACCTCTTATAAATAAGAAGAGTGTTTGATTGGTCTGTTCAAACAACGTCGTGGGGAACGGTCCGATGCTTACGTCGGTGGTTACCTAAAACGTACGTCAAGAGATTGCAATAAAATCTGAATGGAATAGTTTCGCATTACAATGCCCCTGACAGCCTTTTTTACTTTTTTACGAAATGAAGTTTGTTTCTGCTCCTCCTGCGCTTAAACAAAACTCAAAGGAGCAGGAAAGTGCGCTCCTTTTATGCGAAGTTTCATTTAGGCGAAGGACACAAAAATCAATAAGATTCACTTTATTCAGAAGGCGGTCGAATGTCTTGATATTACTGTGGTAAAATAACAGACTTTACTGCCATCTACTAATATTTTAGCGTCTTTTGCACAAGATTGTGTTCGTGCGTAAAAGAGTTCCCAATATTTCTGCACAGTCCTCGCGTTCAGTATAGCGCTGCCGACTTTCAATTGCCACTCATATCGTCTGGTCCAAAACAGTAACGTGCACTGGAACAATAATATCTATGCCTTCATTAACCCAAGCATAATCTTCGCCATCAATTTCACCGATAACATCTTCAATTGCATCCCAAGAGCAGGCATCAAGAGCTTCGTCTGAGATGTCCTATTCCTGGGCGGTGTGAACGAAGCATTGGTGGCAGCATCAGAGCAAGACCCTATAGCATACACTGCAGTTCTCGCTCCTTACTCAGTGATCCTTACTTGCATAGCCATGTCCTCATCAGGGAAACCGCGCTGCAACTTCGACACCTTTCTTTGGTTTCTTGCACTAGCTTTCAGGGTATTGTACGGCGATCGTATTGTCCTCATCATTTATACGAACACCCATTGACGTGTTTGCCGAACATTTCCTGCTACATGCGCGGATGAGGTACGTAGTAGTTTGGGTTAAAGTTTAGTCCAACCGAAGTTCACGGAAAGATGGGTTCCGTTCAATCCAAGCATGCTAACATTGAGCCTATGGGTGGCCAACCAAAGTTGATAACGTTGTTCTGTTTATCCCGCATTTCTATTTAAGCGAGTTTCACTTATCCGGAGTCCACTGTACCTCATATAAATAGAGTGCCCTAGCAATTACGCACGAAGCTATAAATAAAGACGCATAATTCGGCGTAAGCATGAACAAGACCACTTCGTTGAAGTGTAGGTTCAGAAATTGCCCCAAATCTCTACCTCCTCACATCCGATCAAATAATTCGAAATAGATACCTACTTTCCTAATTGTTTTTCTAAATTGTCTAAAAGGGGAGCTGTAGATAACAGACGTCGAAATTATACGTTTTCAGCGAGGCACACAACGAGTGGTAATTTTTCTATGACAATGACGAAAGTTTCGGTAAACGTGGGAAATAGCATGTGAAGAGGCACAATTAGAACAACTGCTAGTAGTCGGCTAATTAATTTTAATGAGCTAAATTGGGTGTTATGCACTGATAATTACTGGTCGTTTCTCCACATCCACTAGGCCTCATTGAGGTAGGATAACCTTATTTTTTTTTAAAGCTTCCTACATGATGTCCGAGACACCCTGCATGAAGGGCTCTTGAAAGATCTTGCACTGCTTCGCAGCATCGCAGCTTCGAGTCGAGGACGCCTCCACATGCACTCGTAAAAGAAGGCTTGGTTGGGCGAGCCGGTTGGCTGCTTCTTCCTTGTGTTAATGCGTTTAACGCAGCGCGCGAAAACTGTGGACACTACACCTTACGACGCGGAAAGCGTACAGCCATCACGCTCAGCCGAGGATGCAATAGAGCTAAGGTAATCGCCATAGCGACACTGATTGCCAAAGCGGTGGCAGACAACCGAGCTTTATATTTCTTTTTGCCTGTTTTCTCTCCGTCGGTCAACACCTACTCTGCAATAACAAACGGGGGAAAGACTATATATTATTTCCTCAAGTCGGCGAGCTGGCTTACGCGTCGCAGCTGCCCATCTCATCTCGTGAGAGCTTAGCAAGCGGAGCGTTTGCATTGGGAATAAACAAGACTTCCGAAGCAAGACGTGATGCAATTCCCAGCAGAATTTCTGGTCTTCACCACTTTGATTTTCTCTTGCGGTGAGTGAATGGTTTTTGTCAACCCTTCTCCATTTCCTATTTGTTGTAGACGTTAAAGCGCGTCTGTCTCCAAAAAAATTTAACCACTCAAAATAACGAACAGAAGTGGTTCATTCGATGACGATTGCTTACGAGCATTTGCGTGAGAAGTTGAGACGAGGTGAATATAAGCTTGCCTGAATACGAATGGAATCCGATTAGGTATTCAAGATAGAATCAAATATCCAATAGTAAAACACAGAGGCGTATACTTATCGCAGGAATATTTATTTCGGTATAATTAGGTAACATGCTTGCATTGACTAGCGAAATGTCACAGGTTGTCATTTAGGCTCCTGCTGCGAAACCGAAAACAAAGCTTGGATTACTTTTTTTTCTGCGTTGCTTTGAAAACATTTGTCATTATTTTACGCTTGATAATCTGCAGTATTCTGTGCACCAGAAGCAGAACAGTCAGGCCACCTTATCATTAGTGAAGAAATATTTCATTACTTACGATTTTGAAAATCCGGAATAGATCATATTTTGTTCGAAACTTCAATATTCACCAACAACTAGTTAAAAGCACACAGAACGCTTTCCCACAATTTCACATTGTCACATTCTATTAAGTGAATAAGTTATTGCTTGAGGAGGAGCAGGCAATGGAATAGTTCTCAGCACCTCCATCTCATTCAAACAAATCAGTCGAGCACTAGCTTTCTTAAAAGAAATGGAGCTGAAGTAAAAAAAAACATTGTCACCCTTGTCATGCCGCCATCGTCCCGCAGCCGCTATCATTCGTCCATTGTTCGACCTTCGTCGTAATGCCGTCGCGGTCCTGTCATCGTCATCACTCTAGCTTCGTCACCCGAATCTCGTGATGCCATTGTCGTCAGCCCATCGTCGTCATACAGGTCTTGTGATACAGTACTCGACACGCCATTGTCATCATAGACTTGCCGCCATATCATTGCCCTCACGTCCCATTGCTCTGCCATCGTTGCCAATTCATCATCGCTATACAGCCATCGTCGAGCATTCGTTGTCATACCGTCATCGGGATGCCGCCGCAGTCGTTTCTTCGTCATCACTGTAACTTTGACATTTGACTCTCGTCATGCAGTCGTCGTGCCGTCATCGTCACGTTGTCGTTTCACCATTGCCCTCACTTCGGTATCGTCCTCCCATTGTGGTCACGCCATCCTTGTCGCACCACTTCCTTCCATCTATCGACGCCATTCTCGGTTCGCCATTCCATCGAAATCATGTTGTCTTCATGAAATCGTGATTATACCGCGGTTGTCATTCCATCAACGTCATTGCGTCGTTGTCACACTTGATATCATGCATTCGTTGTCATACCGTGGTCAACATGCTGTCTTGCCTTAATCGTCATTCCCGCTTTTTCGTCCCGTTGTCGTCATACCGCCTTCGTCACCTCAATGTCCGCATGTCGTTGTCGTCAGGTTGTCGTCGTTATACTATAGGCATAACTTAAACAATGACATCTCATTGTCGTCAAGCCACCGTTGTTATATGCCTTTGTCGTTCGATCGATATAATTTCTTCCAAGTCATTCCATAGTTACTGCGTCGTGGTCATGCTCGCATGCTCACGGGCCGCCTTGGCAAGCGATTGTCATAGCTAAGTTGGACGATATCGGAGTATGTGATGCATAGCTTAATTAAACTTATTAATTAAAGTCTCCTAAAAACCTTTACACATTTTAAATAAACGTGACTTCAGAAATATGATCCGTCGCTACATTGCTAGATTGCTATTCGGATCAACATCGACAGCCACCGTAAAATGAATTCTGCCGTAAGTTTTCTATCTATTTTTCTTTCATCCAGCCAATATTAAACGTTAATACACAAAATCTAAATTAAATGGTCAATGACCTGAAAGTCTAAGAGCGATATACAGATATATAGATGACTGATAAACAGCAATTCTTAAGCAAGGGAAGCCCATTAAAGCTGTAGTAGCCAGCGTGTTGACAAGTCTCGTTCTGAGACACTAGGAACGCCTTCGCAGATCGTGACAGTGCCCACAAAAACAGTTCTCTACTTGGTGTGTGTGTGTGTGTGTGTGTGTGTGTGTGTGTGTGTGTGTGTGTGTGTGTGTGTGTGTGTGTGTGTGTGTGTGTGTGTGTGTGTGTACGGTCTTTTTTCTTTTTTTTTCTGATTCTCTGCCTCCCCTATCGCATCCATTTACCACTCCCCCTGTACAGGGTAGCCAACCGGAGATAATCTTTGATTAACCTGCCTGTCTTTCTTTGTCCTGTCTCTCTCTTTCTTTTAAAGCTATGGCACCTGCTTGAGGCTTGTTTTGTTCGCCAGCTGCTCATCATTTGAAGTCTACATTTCCTATGAACGCTTTGTCATGTAGAAATGACCAGTGGATTAAAGTGTTACTACACAACAGTATTTCATGCCCTACGACAATTGCGCAACACTCATTCTTTTGAAGGCGTAGACGTCGTGATCTAGAACTCAAGTCATTATCATCATCAACCTGGCTACGCCTACTGCAGGGCAAAGGCCTCTCCCATAATTCTCCAACTACCCCGGTCATGTGCTGATTGTGGCCATGTTTTCCCTGCAAACGTCTTAATCTCATCCGCCCACCTAACCTTCTGCCGCCAACGCTACGCTTCCCTTCTCTTGGAATCCACTCCGTAACGCTTAATGACCACCGGTTATCTTCCCTCCTCATCACATGCCCTGCCCAGGCCCATTTCTTTTTCTTGATTTCAACTAAGATGTCATTAACTCGCGCTTGTTCCCTAACCCAATATGCTCTCTTCTTATCCCTTAAGGTTACACGCATCATGCTTCTTTCCATAGCTCGTTGCGTCGTCCTCAATTTAAGTACAACCCTTTTCGTAAGCCTCCATGTTTCTGCCCCGTACGGGAGTACTGGTAAGACGCAGCTGTTATACACTCTTCTCTTGAGGGATAATGGCAACCTGTTGTTCATGATCTGAGAATGCCTCCCAAACGCACCCCAGCCCATTCTAATTCTTCAGTCTCATGATCCGGATCCACGGTCAGTACTTGCCCTAAGTAGATGTAGTCCCTTACCACTACCAGTGCCTCGCTACCTATCATAAACTACTGTTCTCTTCCAGGACTGTTAAACATTAGTTTTCTGCAGATTAATTTTTAGACCCACCCTTCAGCTTTGCCTGTCCATGTCAGTGAGGATGCATTGCAGTTGGTCCCCTCAGTTACTAAGCAAGCCAATATCATCAGCGAATCGCAAGTTACTAAGGTATTCTCCATTACCTCTTATCCCCAATTCTTCCCAATCCAGGTCTTTGAATACTTCCTGTAAAAACGCTGTGAAAAGCATTAGAGAGAACGTATCTCCCTGTCTGGCGCCCTTCTTTATTGGGATTTCGTTGCTGTCTTTATGGAGGACTACGGTGGCTGTGGAGCTGCTATAGAAATCTTTCATTATTTTTACACACGGCTCGTCTACACCCTGATTCCGTAAGGACTGCTGAGGTTTCTACTGAATCGAAGGCTTTCTCGTAACCCATGAAAGCTATATATAAGGATTGGTTATGTTCCGCAAATTTCTCTATCACTTGATTCATAGTGTGAATATGGTCTATTGTTGAGTAGCCTTTACGAAATCCTGCCTGGTCCTTTGTTTGACGGAAGTCTAAGGTGTTCCTGATTCTATTTGCGATTACCTTAGTAAATACTTTGTAGGCAACTGACAGTAAGCTGATTGGTCTATAATTTTTCAAGTCTTTGGCGTCCCCTTTCTTATAGATTAGGATTATGTTAGCGTTCTTCCAAGATTGCGGTACGCTCGAGGTCATGAGGCATTACGTATACAGGGTGGCCAGTTTCTCTAGAACAATCTGCCCACCATCTTTCAACAAATCTGCTGTTACCTGATCCTCCCCAGCTGCCTTCCCCTTTTGCATAGCTCCCAAGGCTTTCTTTACTTCTTCCGGCGTTACCTGTGGGATTTCGAATTCGTCTAGACTATTCTCTCTTCCATTATTGTCGTGGGTGCCACTGGTACTGTATAAATCTCTATAAAACTCTTCAGCCACTTGAACTATCTCATCCATATTAGTAACGATATTGCCGGCTTTGTCTCTTAACGCACACATCTGATTCTTGCCTATTCCTAGTTTCTTCTGTACTGCTTTTAGGCTTCCTCCGTTCCTGAGAGCCTGTTCAATTCTATCCATATTATAGTTCCTTATGTCCGCTGTCTTACGCTTGTTGATTAACTTAGAAAGTTCTGCCAGTTCTATTCTAGCTGTAGGGTTAGAGGCTTTCATACATTGGCGTTTCTTGATCAAATCTTTCGTCTCCTGTGATAGCTGTGATAGTATGCGAACACCATTATTTTAAAAAAAATATGTTGTATCGTCGGCTAATTTTTAAATTGAAGTGCTAATATAGAGGTGTCGTGCACGTATTCTTCTAGTTTTGTTTACTTAACGTAGAAAAGTACCAGATTGTAGCGCAAAATTTGATGTGCTCCAGCAACGCTGGCACGCCAGCGTCGTGCAACGCGTAGCAACGCCTAAGAACGCTACTCATGCCGAACATGCGACTGAAACTATCATGCCTGGCAAGAATTACCGCGCTTGCGCTTCTCCGCAAGCGGGCGACAGCGCGCATGCGCATGCAACCGTCACGTGGCAAAGCAGTGAGGTGAAGCGCTCGTTCAGGGCCAGGAGCTGAGTAAGGACGCACGAAGGTTGCTTCGGAGCTACCTTAGGCTGAGGAAGCGTCAAGGAAGCCTTCACTGACGGCTCTTCAGTAAGGAAATTTCCTGAGTGACATAAGGTGGCCTCATTGCAATGAAGGCTTCCTTACTGAGGTGAGGAAGATTAAATTTTTTGCCCTACTTCACAAACAGTATCAGTGGCTGCGCCGTAAATGTAGAATTTTTTGCTGATGATAAGCTTGTTAAAGCGCAGTGAAAAGTGTTGGCAGCTAGATTTTCTTTATTAAGTTTTTTTTGTGAGTTTGACAAGCGTGTTGGTCTGCCGAAGTCTTTTCCCACAGAAATGCCAGCTGTTCTCAGCTTAGCATTCTGAGAGAACTAAATTTTTGGTTTTAAAAGAGGAAAACATGACGATAACTGGGCCTGTCTTTAGTTGCTTAAAGGAACCCAGCCTGCGCGCTCTGTCGATCATACCAACGGTAATGTTGAATGTTAGATTGCGCGACAGCAGATCCTTAACGCAGTCTTTGCACTGTGCCCACGTCTCGTTGGCACTGTCACATATTCCGTAAAATAAAAAATTTACACTTCGGGACCGATCTTCCAACTCGTCAAGCCTTGAGCTGAGTGCGGCACCTTCAGTTCTAACAGTTTCATGAACAAGGCGGGTAATTTAAGCTGGAGCCGACGCATTTGCAATAGATTCTATAGATTCCAAAGTTACCAATGTTTCTGTATGATCTGCGACTTTTTGCGTGGGTGCCTCTTAGGTTTCCTTTAACTCGGCGAAAGATTCCGTTACTTGCGTATGACGCTTGTCATATTTAGTCCACGAGGCACTAATGGCATCAAACAGTTCTTAGTGCAATTCACTATGGACAGGCTAAGGTCGACCAGGGTTTTGTTCGTAGCATCAGGAAGTTTAACAGTCATTCAAGTTATCGCAAACAACACTTGGGCACGTGAAGAGCAAGAGACACCTGTTGCTTGAACGTTTAGAAAAAAGAGACGGGCTGCACAAACCTGCGTATGCAAGCAGAAGGTGATTTTGAGCAACAACGTGGTCGCCGCTCTCCCTCGCCCACTGAAGACAGAAAGCCGATGCAACTCCTTTAAATCCCGGCGGCAAGGTGCTGTCGGTGGTAGTGATGACACAGTGCTTGACCATGAAGCGAAGGTGACAACAGGGCAAAGCTCGTTCGAGCGGTCGTAATCGTTCGCTGTCACCTAACGTACCAGGTGCAGTGATCATAACGGCAACGGCGTCAATGCAGGAGCGGCTTGTCCAACCGTAAGCGTAGGCGCGCATAGCCTTCCGAAGAATAAGGTGAAGGGCTGCATATGAATGCAGAAGAAGATATTGAGCAGCAACATCGTCGCTGCTCTCATGTGCCCACTTCAAAAAAAATAGGTAGGACAATCAGCAAAATAGGAACAAGAGATTGGTGGCGCAACCAACCGCCTGTTTCAAAGGGGACGCTCATGGGATCCATCCATTCATCCATCCGCGGCGGCGACGGCCATGCGGGGGAAAGCAAAACAAAAAAAGAGAACCAGAAAGCTCGCCTTGCCGCATCGCAGGCCGCGGAGGCGGTATTTCATTAGCCTCTCTACAAGGACTAAATGAAGCCTTCCGTGTCACTTTGTGCGAACTATAAATAAATAAAAAATTTGCAGCTCCGCCCGAAAGGCGAAGCACGGATTGCGATAGCAAATTGGTAGATAGCTGTAAGAAGTAAGGATAGTAGTTTTGTCGGCCGTATAAACTTGTACACATTTGCTTCCGAACTAATTTAACAATGATAGAATGTATAAGCGTGACTCAACGAGGACGCAAAAATAAAGAGACACACGGAGACTACGCTGTCTCTGTGTGCCTGCTTCCCTCTACGTCCCCGTCCAGTCGCACTTACACATTCTATCGTAGATTGAAACTAACTAGCCCGCCAATCTGTTTTAACTGATTTAATCAGCACGATGTCACGCGCCAACAGGTAAACATGAACGCATCTCGCTCTTTGAGCACGAAAAACCCGCTGTATGAATACTGGAGTGAGGAATGGCAGCGGCAGCAAGCAAAATAAACTTCATGCTTCTCTTCCTTCAACGCGAACGAAACGTGGATACCACAGCGCATGCGTAGCTACCGGCACTACGGGCACACTGAAAACATCGCAGAACGCTTGGAAGATGAGGTCTGCGCGGGCGCGCACTTTGGCCTGGGAGGCAGCCCTGCTCGGATGCTTTGACCTGACGGCCCAACGGGCCTTGGTCGAGCGGGCCAGGGCGGCGCCCGACGCCAATGGGCTCCCGTAAGGGGGAGCTCACCTAGTGTTGATGCAAAACCTATCTAAATAAATGTTTTTCAGACAGACAGCCCACGATTCGCGTTCTCGGGATCTCGCCGGCCACTAGGCGCCCCAATGCTGTAGCGGCGGGGCGCGAAGAACCCCCGTCCCCTCGCCTGACCCCTTGTCTCGCGTGCGACAGGAGAGGGCACGCATCCGGCCGCATTCCGCGCTCGCGCACGTGAAATTGAACGGCGTTTGCCGGTTCACCCTCACTGGTATTAGATAGGTTTAGCTTGTCCGGTATTCCGGTAAAACGCAAGCGGCACGGCACTGGCAATTTTCGGCGCTAGCGTTATCGGGGCCTGCCTAAAAATTTACACCAGCAGCGAAGAATACGCTCGGTTAATGCAATATTAGCTGTTTCTGTCTGTTTGAGCACTGAGCCACCAGGTGGCTGCACCATGCAGAGCGCTCAAGTTTACGCCTCCGCCCCAACGCCCCGTCCGCCTGCGTTTTACCGGAATGCCGGGCAAGCTAAACCTCTCTATTCACTCGCAACATACAGCATACGGCGTGCGGCGATGGTTTTATCGCCCTTCGACTTTATACGGAACTTCACGGCGGCGCCGACGGCATAAATGCGCTGGGCGTGTCTATATAATTGCTATCGCAATAAAATTCGTGTTTCGACTCTATGCACTCGCACAAAGCTTCGCTGCCTAGATATAAATTCTAACTTGTTGGATCTGCTGCATTTTTTGTAAATATCCACTATTCCCCTGGTGTAAAGTAACGCTTTAAGACACTTGGCCGGTTAGGTGTCCTATCGAAAAATTTTATAATAGGCGACCGCACGCACCTTGCAGCGGAAAAAGAAAGGAATTACGCCGCGCGTTCGTCGCCGTAACTGCCTGTGCGTGTCTGTTCGTACTGTGGCTAGTAGGCGCGTTTCTGCAAGGTCAAACACGTTGTGTCTTGCGATTCAACGCGTTTTAAGGCACTTTCGCTGTCTACAAACGTAGACCCTGGAAACTTGCAGTGTTGCTCACTGACGCAACCAGCTAAAAGTAGCAAACAAGAAGGGCATTGTTTGCAATATCGAGTAGCAGGGGTGCGCCAGAATCTAAGCCCGCAAATTGTCACCGCTGTTCCTCTGAATATAACGACAGTTCTGGAAGTCAAGGTTGTCGTATGTGATACTTAAGATCTTATGTATTAGTCTTGAGGCGGGGGATAATGCGCATGTCTTTTGTCTCAAAACTTAAAAAGGCACTTTGTGCACCTCGAGAGAACTTAGAAATGCGCATTCTGTTCCAGCACAGTAGACAGATAAGGCCCGTGACCGGAATCTTCTTGGGGCCGCACTCTCGCTTCCATTGTTGAGCAAGCCAAACCGTCTTACATTTCTCTGCTAGAGGGACGCGTCCACATTTAGCAATGCGGTGCGTCGCTTTTGATGCGCCATTTTGCCTCGTTGGCTCTTGAAACCTTCGCCAACATCAGTTTCATTAGTGCATCCGATTTGCACACTTTCTTCTTCCGACGAAGTGTCTTCTCCGTTCACGCAAGGATGGTAGTTAGGCGCGCTAGCGTCGTGCATCACCAAAGTAGAAGCACTCTGCAACTTTGCTACAAAGCGACAGCAGCTTGCATTTTTCCAGCCGAAATACTCTCTCGTGCTAAGAGGTGCCAGCGATACAAGTAATGAATAATAGAACGTTGATATCTCAAGAAATACACTGATAACTCTGCACTATCGCTTTTTGACGGAGAATGACTAATGGTATTTGCTGAGCGGAAAGCGATGAAATTCCCATGCTAATTGTCGGGGTGTCCAGGATCCCTACCCGTGAACAATTTTCGTGAAGCTGGCTCTATTCCGAAGTGCGATAGAGACAACTCCACTCAAGTCAAGGCTGTGAGAGAAGAAGCAGCATTTGAATTCAAATAGCCAGTCTAAAGAACCAACCATACGTGCCAACCTCCCAAATCACAAAACAAGCAGCAATACCACAGTCAAGAGTAAGCTTTAGCTGGACTCTGATTGTCACGTATACTCTCTGAAAAAAAATGTAAACCGTGGAGTGTCGCTTAAGTGGCGAACGTTGAAGCTGGCGCACTGAAATTGGTTATTCTAAAGGGAAAAGAAAACGAGAAAAATATCGACGAGACCAGCAGTCTGCTTCAATATTGGATGTTTGTGTAGAAACGAATCAAGTTAAAAAATTTTTGAAACGTTCACCTGCGGAACTAACTACTTAACAATGGTGGATAACGCAATGGCTGGCAGACAAGGTATTGCACTTGCCTTTAAATGTGGCTGCTACATGTTGTGAACAAAGGTTCAGAAAATTGCTGCAAGCGCAGTTCGATGATACCAAAAAATTGTAGGCATTGCGGTTTTCGGTTGCGTTGAAATCTTTCACAAGTGCGTTTCACGTAACTACGAATTTCGCTCTAACATCGAAGTTAAAAATTTAACATCTCTTTCTCTGTTTTTCTTTCTTTCCTTCTCATTCAATAAATTTGCAAAACATTTCTCTGTTCTCCTGTTCCACCGAATGGAACACATCTCAGTCTTCTGCGACGAGCTGGACCTGAAGCCTGGCTGCACGAAGGAAATGTTAGACGCTTGCGGCTCTGACTACCTCGTGTACAGCAATGTCACCAGCCTACCGGAAGACGGAAAGGAGTTTGAAGAGAACTGCGTGTAAGTGTCACAGGAAGCATGAATGTCGTTTATTTTCAAGAGCACCCTGCTTCAGTGGTCCTGCATTTCGATGTGACCAGGCCCATCACGCCATTGTTACTTTTCTAAAATGATATGCCTTGACTTTCCGTTTGTATTGTGTTTTTTTTTTTCCTTTTCTTTTGCAAATGAGGACACCGCTGATATTATTTCTATGTTTAAACATTATTCAAGTGTTCAATATGCAGTTTCTTATTATATCGGATCCTACCACGGTAGGTCACGTTTTGTCACTGTTTTACTTCAGCCTTTGTGATCTGTTATCTTGTTCTTTGCGTTTTCCTTTTATGTTCCTGCCCTTCTTTTCTGCGTTCCTGACCCCTCCTTCCTGGAAAGTAAACAGGCATTGCACACTGTCCGGTAGCTCCTTACTTTATTGATGCGAAAGCATGAAATAGCCCACTGAGCGAGAACGCCGGCGTCTGTAGCAACGAAACGGCCCCTAAATTCCAATTGGCTGCGACGTTCGCTTCTCGACGGAGCTGAGCGGGTGAAAGGGCACACCAACTGGCGCGCCAGGTGTTGCGTGAGGGGAGAGGGCATCGCCGCGACACCTCGTCATCCTCGCTTTCGCAAGCCTGCGTTATCCGTGCGTTCCTTGTCCGCGCAAGCTTTTGTCTACGTTCTAATTTCGCCTCGGTAATCGCTATCGAGAAATTAATGTACAAAAAAATCAGAGCAAACTCGATGGGAAACACGTTGGTGATAGTGAGTTTTGAACATATGACCCCGCGCTCAGAAGCCGAGAGTCTTACCCACAGGGTAAAACAGGCATTGGCCAAGCGTCTCAACGTGCTTGTTTGCCCATGAAGGGTTCATGCCTTGAGGACCGCTCAGCGGCGTACAAGTGGTCATAATTGCTTTCACATTGACAACTCATAAGAAGTGCTTAGGTGTCATCGGACTTTCTTTATTTCTCTCAGTTGTATGTTTTCAATAAACCAATCACTCAATCAATCAATCAGATTTTTATTATAGTGCCCAAGAACAGCTACGAAGCCTTAGTAAGGTTGCACTCAAAGCGAGAAAAAATGTACAAGAAGGCATATGTGGTAGACAAAACAAGGCGATTTGGAGAAACAAATAGGGAAACATAAAACGGTGAGGCAGGTGCAAAATGGAGTCAATCATACCACATGACTACCTAGATTTATACAAAACACAAGAAATGAACTCTGAAATATATCAATACAGGCAGAATACATATTACATATTCTTTGTATTCGAGCCATAGCAGTTTTCAATGCAACAAGGTCGGCCAGTAAATGTGGAATGTTGCCTGATATACATTTTCGACACGGAAAATTGCACGTGATTAAGAAGCTTTGGGCAGCGTATGATTCCATGGACCACTTTCAAGAGAAACAAAAGTTCTGAGTTAATACGTCTTCATTTTGGAAGCTTGCGTTGAGGTATACTTAAGAAGGCTGGACTGGTATCGCCAGAACTGCAAAAGCGGTGTTTTAAGATCGATATCAGTGTATTTTGGACGCGTTGAGTGAGGTCACAGTTGGATTTACACGTTCCTCCCCAAACCACAGAGGCATAGTCTAGTATTGGAAGTCACACACTAGAATACTATCTCCAGAAAGGCAACAAGGGGAGTGGAGGCCATGCGATGTACTACAAACAATACCAAGAGCGTGAAGGGCATGCTGTTTCGCATATTTAGAGTGTGAAGAGAAGCCTAGCGTTTTGTCGAAATAGCGCCATGATATTTCATTTCATCGATCCTGGGCAGAGAAACACATCCCAAAGGGTGTATGCAGATTACACATAGCGTGTTTTTCGGGTATAACTTAATGCCATAGTTTTGCAAACATTTAGCGTACTGTCCGTGCACACGTTTGAGAGTGAAAAAAGGAAAGTATTTTTGAACGTCAGTGCAGTCGTGAACACTGTTTACATTCTTCTAAATGTCGTTGAAATTTAGAAGGAATGAAGAGTGCTTAATTGTTGATTAAATTTCATTTACAATTTGTAGGAAGAGAAGAGCACCAAGAATGGATCCTCGAGGCACTCGATCTCTAGGGACCTCATAGCTAACAGTGCTCTGTCCATCGTGCTCTGCCAACGAAGCACGATATAGTGCTTAGGTAGTTAGACAACAAAGCAGTGATGGAAGAAGGCATGTCCACTGGCGTGAGCTATGTAATGGGGAGCTCATGGCAAAATACATCAAACGTTTCACTTAGGTCAAAGTAAACAGCATCTAATTGGCCTATACGATGCCCTACAGTGGAAACGTGCGTCATATATGTGACCAAGTTCATTGTTGCGGAGCACCCTGATACAAAGCCATGTGGTTAGTCTATCAAAATGTTCTTAGCACTAGCACCCTGATACAAAGCCATGTGGTTAGTCTATCAAAATGTTCTTAGCACTAACAGAAAGCAGGGAATGCATTATAATTTCAAGCACTTTTGACGCAGCGCCGATGATAGATGAAAGTATGTGCTTAGTAACTGCACTTCTAGCGCCCGAGCTGCGTACGGGGTAGTGCCCGTGCTACTTTCCAAGTGCTATTAAACGTACTAGACTTTAGGGAACCGTTGAAGATACACGCGAGAACAGGGACAAGTGTGCTTCCACATATGTCTTGTGGCCTCACATTACGCTCACGGTACGCACGCTCTGTTCGCGTGCGCTGGACGACCACCGCGGGTTCGAGCACTCCACGCCGCGCACACAGGGCACCGGGTCCGCGCCTGCCCAGGCCCACATCCTGTGCCGACGTGCCAACGCGCGCGCGCCCAGCCGGTCCCAGTTGGGACAACGCGAGACCGCGGGTACAGCGAGGGAGACCCTAGGCAAAGCTCTCCGGAAAGAAGAAAAAACACTTATTAGGCTGGGCTGCGACACAAACACCACTGAATCTTAAACTAATTTCTATACAGCATGGCCAAATGGCTGGGACTGCACAACACGCTAGAGGAGCTAATAGAATCGCAACGTACAGCACAATACTAAAGCCTCTCTAAGACGACAGCGCGCAGACGCATTCTTGATAAACTAGGCATCCGCTACCACGCACAACACGAAGACAAACGTTACATACCCAAGGAAATAAGGGCCAAGTTCACGGTACCCCTACTACCCAAGAATATGCATCCTGCACACCACGAGGGCAGAAAAAGAAGCAGGGCAAAGAACATAGCGAAGAGCTACGGTAGAGACAAGGACGCGGTACTTGTAGACGCCGCACGTTACAAACACAAACGCAGCTTTTTCGCAGCAGTGCTTAACCACAATAGGCATTGCTGCACAAGCTTGACTATATAAACACGACACGCATAGTAACGACGGAAGAAGCGGCTATAGCGTTACCCATAGCACCAAACCGACGCAAACTACATAATCAGCGATTCGTGAACGGCATTAAGCAACTTCGCGAATGGCCTGATCTCACCATAATCAGAAAAGGCAAAACAACAAGGGAAGAAAGATGCGTCCAAATCCTATGAATACTAGCCCACACCACTGGCTCAACGGGAGAGGACAACGCTAACGCGGCGGCACACAACGTAACTCGAGGACTCACTTTCCGAGCTGCGACGAAGGTAAACCCCTCGACAGGGCACTCCAAGGTATGAGAACGGGAAGACAGAATCACCAGATTCAATGACATCACCAATCATTACAAGATGCAAAGGTGCACTTATCCATCACCCCATCCACAGCTCAATAGATCGCAAACTCTCCAGTGGCGACAACTACAAACGAAGTCATACAAGAGTCCCACACTAATTGACGCTATTTATCCATAAACAATCACAACAGATAGATGCAAAGCATGTGGCACCAGAGTCATGCTAGAACACGTGCTATGGGAATGCCAGGGACTGATACACAATAATGAGAGCGAGACTTCCACCGACAGCCTCCGCACGCGATGGCAGGCCGCGTTGCTCAGCTCAGACCTGGAAGACCAGCTCTGGGCAGTCTAGCGGGCCAAGGACGCCGCCGGGAGACAAGAAGTCCCGTCCGTAACCTCGGTGGGTGCCCCAGCCCACTAACTCGCTGGACGCGAATCGTCCTGATTCTAAATAAAGTTTGCTCACTCACTCAGTGCTAGACGTGCAAGGGCGTCAGCTTTTTCATAATTGCTTCAATTCCTACGTGGGATGGGATCTATTGAAATTTTACATAAAATACCTTGCTCATTAGAACTTTAATCAGTGCGGGAGATTGCCTTGTAAACTTCTCTCGAGGTAGTCCACGGTGTGAGCGTTGTAAAGGCTTACTTTGAGTCCGTCAGCACCACGACGTCACGTGTGGAATAGGCGCGTAGTTTTCGCCAAGCCGCGGTAATTCCGGCACTTTCTACTGTTGTAGGCGAAATTACGCGATCTAGGCGGCCAGACCATGACACATCAAGAGAAACTACGCAGAATGCCACTGCGCAGCTTTGTGCACACAACGATCCGTCTGTGTACACTTGTAGGTAGGTTTGAAACGCTCTGCTCAAGTGATCTAGCACAAGAAACTATGCTTCGGCAGTTGAAATGCTGCGTTTTGCCGGTAGGACGGGTGCACTGAAGCTACAGATAATGCCTGAAAAAGACTATGGAGGGTCGAGGCGACTCCGTTTAGGTCATTCCAATCCTAAAAACTGGAAGGCGTTCAGCGTCGCATGGAAAGGGGAGCGAGTTCTAGCTCTTAGCCGCCCGAGAAGCACCGTGCCTGCGGGGGACTCGGCCAGCCTTAATAGCTGCTCCAGCAAAGTCTGAGTTGCCAAAAGGCAGAGCGCAAGAGACTCTGCTTCATTAGCAGCCTTCTTGTTTGAAGCCGCCCGAGTAACTCCCATCGCCAAGCGAAATCCCTTTCTATACAATGCCTCCAAGCGCTCGAAGTGATTCGGTGATGGTGATACCAGCGCCAGCTTATACAGGATTCAGCTTATTATCAGTGCAGTATTCAGTTTAAGCATGAATGTAGGCTTGTTTCCCCAACGTACACCTGCCATGCACCGAAGTGCGTTGACACTTTGCACAGATGCAGCCACAACACTTTCAACTGCGCATCGCCATAGTAGCTTGCTGCCGATGGTGATGCCCAGGAGTCGAACACTAGTCGCACGGCGAATCGGGTGGCCTCTAATATAGAGCGTCAAGCGTGCTGACTTCTACCACACTCCTAGGAAAAGCATGGTGGCAGATTTCTGCGCTGATAAAGATAGGCCGAGTGTCGATAAGTGGAGTTCGATGGTAGAGATTGCGCCCTAGGCTATACGGGCCAAACGATTGATTTGGTACCCCGATATTCAAATGCCGATGTCATCTGCGTAGATGGACATTTTAACTACCGTCCAGCCTACCTTCAGTGCTTCTGGAAGGCTGGCCATGGCAACGTTAAAAAGCAATGGAGATAGGACACTCCTTGTGGGACGCTGACGGAAATGCATCGCTTTACGCTAATTATATTTCCAATCTCGACCTGGACACGTCGATCTCTACGAATTTCATGGACAAATCGAAGAGTATTTCGCAAGACACCCCTGGCTTGGAGTCCATTGATGATGCCTGTGTGAAGCACACAGTCCTTTTCGTTGTCAACGTCCATAAAGATGGCGAATGTCGAAAGCCTGTCGACGCGATGGTGCTTGATGGGACTTCGGAAGTCCAAGACACTGCCCTGGGCACTCAAGAGAATTCGGCGCACAAGGCAATTCGGAGATCGATGGGGGAGGCTTAAGTCCTGTGGTTGACGTAAGACAGGGTGATCACGATTGATGATGCTGATGGCAAAAAAAGTTATCGCTTACCGCATGTGGCAGAATATGGCAACATAAGTACATATTATGCAGCGGGCTCGACAAATAAGTTAGTTACAGAACATATGCGGGCAATTTTGTGCATAATTCTTAGGTGTGTTCAGAAAAAATAATGCAGTAATTCGTCAACTTATTATAGAAAATTACCAGACACGTCATGATTTGGTTCAAAACAGCCTGACAAGATGGCGCTACAAGCACAGCTGTCTTTTTCTATGTGTGCATTGTCACGGTAATCGCTCAACGGAAATACGTATGCGTCAGGTTAGAGCCCTTGAATATATTGTCACGTGGTAGTGACGTACAAAGAACACAGTAGCAATACTGTGAAACATGAAACTGAGTGTTATTGGGTGAACCTGGGCCAACAAAAACAGGCTACACTTAAAGAACGGCGACAGCGGCGAACACAGTCGGCGATCATCAAAATCTGATCAGTCTGGGTCAAGCGCGTCGGTTTTTATATATCAGTCGTGGAATGTTCCAGAGTAATCGCTGAGACCCGCGTGTCTTCCACAAATTTCTACACTATTCGCGTCGCGCATACATGTAATCAGATTACAGAAGGTTCGGTGACAGACAGCGGATAGAAGAATCGATAACATTCCATAAACTTCCGATACATGCAGGTGCGTCCTGCTCTGTGCGATAACATTTGTTAGGCGGTGAAGCGTGGTCGCCCCATATAGATAAACAAGTGCACGTGTCAATATCGTACGTGCACGTATAATGGTAACACGAATATACCACGAGGGAGGACTTTGAGAATATACGACAAATAAATTGCGATTATAATGCGAAATGCTGCCGAAAAACAAAAAAACATAGAACAACCATCAAAGTAGATGTATGCAGGGCGTTATTGGTCGTTACTGCGAACTGGCGTCGCCATGTAAAGTAAAAGACGAGTGCTGGCGTAATCGGCATTATCTGCGATAACGGACTCACCATCCGCGACACTCTGCAAAGTAATTGGATAAACAACAATTCAAAAATGCCCGCGACAAAAATCAAACACGCCAAAGCGCTTCACGAATTGCGTGGTGATACGCCCCGCGACTTCGAAGACGGCTCGCTTGACGAGACTACACAACAACGCCGACCGTCTTGCGTACACCGGGTTGAGATTAGTAAACTGTAACCGCAGTGATGCGGCACGAATGGCGTGCTAAATCTGTAGAAGGCATTCGACGCAAAAATGCATAGTGGCCACCCCGAGTTTCTCGCTCGGGCGCGGAGAACACGGTGGGCCTGTGAAAACGAAAGAAAAAAAAAAGGCGTTATATCCGTGCAAAATGCGGCATGACTCGTACACGTTTTTGATCCCGTTAATTATTCGCATCTCGTCCCATTGGACGTCCCTTCGGAATTATCACTCATATCTTTCGCAGAGTTCCAGCTCCGTGATGCGTAGCGTGACTAACTGTATCAAAGGGACTTCACTGTGAGTCTTTGTATTCTTTCTCACGCGCTACACGCACTTTGCAATTGGGCCTGCAGGTTCCTTCAGATGCAGATCTCCTGTACCTTGGAATTCGCGAAGAAATGCTTGGACGGCATTCCTCGAGTGGCCATCATTATAGGCCTGCAGTCCATGGAGGAGGAGTACGAGGCCATCTGCACGGAAGGCACCGAACAAAATGAGAGTAAGTTACAGTAACCATTATTTCTTCTCTCTTTTTTTCGCGTTTGCGCTGGCGCTGAAGTCAATGCAATAATACCTTTCCCGAACAAGCCAGTGATGTATTTCTGAGGAGGCAGTCATGAGTGCCCTTGTATGTGCAGGACCAGCCTGTGACATTCGGACTTCGTAAACTTTCGGACTCGTCCCACTGCCGCTTCTTCGATGCTTGAGCTATTTGTAGCCCTTTATTGCAGTTATCTTGTCAGAGAAGAAGAGCTGTGCGCGCGGCCTGAAAAAGTTGAATAAAGCAAGAAGCAAGGCTAGTAACCGCCACAAGAAGGGGCGCAACGCCTTCCTATGCACTTCGGGAACGAGAGGATAGAAACATAAAAATGAAAGGTGGGGAAGAAAGGAAGCTGAAAAAATGTCGCAGTTTCCTCCGAAAGGCCATACATTGAATGATATAGCAAATCAGCAGTGAGCTATACGAAGCAGGTTAGTAGTTTAATCGGCCGTATAAATTGCAGCAAGCATTCGCGTACTGATGAAATTGCCATGAAAGGTGTCGCGCTCCCTTTGCCAAACACGAACAGATCTCACTCGATGACCATGGACACTCGTTGTCAGAACGCCGGCGTGATGAAGAGCGGCAGCGGTGCCGGAGCGCTTCGTGCTGCCTCTAGCTTCAACGCATCTTCGAAACTTGAAATTACGCTACCTCCAACACTAGGCGCGCGAGAACTAAGCGCACATGAAGCCTCTGCCCCTTCACTACGAAAAACGACGACGAAGTGTGTCTTTCACAGAACGCTTGTACCCTCGTCTCGCTTTGTTTCTCTCCAAAACCTGGGAGCTGCCGCTCCATTGTTGCGGCAATGGATGAAGAAGCCCTCGAGGACCTTCCTGGCGCCCAGCCATAACGTTGGGTACCGTCAAGAAAACGTGGAAACGCGTCAAGCGACACGGACAGCGAGGCAACCGAGTTGTGTTCGGAGAGCGTCGAATCGTTGGACGACGATTTCACGCTTGTCATGAGCCGAACTACAAAAAGAAGACTGCTACGGAAGTCATCGTCGCCAAGTGTCTCCACCGTGAAGACAACACCAAAGCGCTGGCCGTACACTATGCTCAATATGCCTACGGACCCAGTGTCGAATCTGCGACTTCTAAACAGGCAAGTCGTTCCTGCGTTTCTTGAGGGAATCGCGCCAAACGAGATAAAACACGTGAGAATAAACGCATGGAGGAATGTCCTCGCAGTAGACGTTCTACAACGTAGTGCGCTGCAAAGTTTGCAGCACGTAACGGAGATCGACAAAGTGAAAGTGCGATCCACGATTCCTACAGGCGGCAACGTCAGTGCCGGTGTCATTTATGATGTCGATATTTCTATACCAACAGACGACTTGCCCATATTAATAAAGCCGACTACAGAAGGCCCTCTTATCGCGCACATCACAAGACTTGGCAACACACGTTGCCTGAAGCTGGGGTTTCAGGTAGACAGCCTTCCCTCACACGTCAAAGTTGGCCACGTCCGCCATCCAGTCCGCCCATACGTACCGAAGCCCCTGCAATGCTACAAATGCTGCAAGATGGGACACGTAAAAAGTGCCTGTAGGAATAACTTCGTGTGCCCACGGTGCGCTGAATCTCATTCAGCAGATACCTGCCGCGCATTTGTGTTAAAGTGCCCTAACTACCATGGTACTCATGAGGCCTCATCCAATGATTGCCCGCGGCTGAGTAACGAGCGAGCAGTACTCAAACGTATGGTACGGGATAATTCAACAGACAGAGAGCCTGCCGCTACTCTCAGGCGACGACGACATCGCCACCGAAGAGCATCACAAGAGTTGCACCTACCGATAGAGATACACCATCTTCCGGCAAAGCGGCTACCATATTAACGCCGACTTCCACAAAGACGGACACTGAGAAGACGAAGAAAGGGGCAAGACTCGCACCTCCTGAAGAATGGCCTACACTTCCACGAGCACAACCTCCCTCGGAGTCACACGAAACTGCGCCGCCCTCAATGACCGCGGATGCGACGACGACTGAGGATCACCAAGTCATAGTGATGTTGAAGTCACTTATGGAGGTCATGCGCATTATACTGAACAACATGAAAACCCCGTCGGCACAGAGCGCACTGCAGGTGCTGGACACCATGAGTCCGTTGCTTGCGGCTCTAGTAAAACCACGGCCCGAGAGATGCTGTCGTTTCAAGAGGTGGTCAAGAATGCATCTGTCTTTCACTGGAACGCCCGAGGGCTCAAGCCACGCATGTCCGACTTTAGACAGTTCGTCTTTACGCACCAGTTCCCCATTATCGTGAATTGCGAGCCCAACCTTTCAGCTCCCATCAGACTGTCCTCTACCCACGGAGAGTGCGGCAAGGATGTTGTGTTTATACGCCGTGACTTGACTTATGTGCATCACCCAGTGCTTCCTGACGAAGTAAATCAATACGTTTGCTTAACACCGAAGAAGAAAAAACTAACGTTCACAATTCTTGGAGCCTACTTATCTCCAACAAGCCGTCTAGATTGCGAGCGCTTACAGGGAGTTTTGACATGGACTCCACAGCCACGGGTGATCACTGGCGACTTTAATGGCCACAATTACCTATGGGGAAGCTCCAAAGTGAACACTAGAGGCACAACGTTGGTGTCCTTTGCCTTTGAACGCGAATTTTGCCTGTCAAATGATGGAAGCCCTACTCACCGGCGTGGATCAGCGTATAGTAGCTGCTTGGAATTTACCTTGGTCTGACGTTCGCTTTCGAGAGGAGTCCATTGCTTTAGGATTTAGAAACGTGGGATAGCGACCACATCTCAACCTATTTGAAGATCGAGATTTGACTAGTTCCAAGTCCTCCAGAACCGTCCAGTGCACCGATTGGCCTAAATACAAAATAATAATGCAAGACTGTTGTCATGATGGCGCCTCCTATAACCTACAGGGCGCCCATCAAACAACCACGCATTCGCCTTTGAAGAGTTCTCCCCGCACCAATTTCGACATCGGACTCGAGAAACTTCGGGCAATTCGCCGTCGTGCAGAACAAATATATAGAGGCACGAAGTCTAATAATGATTTGAGATTAGCTAGACGAACACAAAAGAAAATACAGGTCACATGAACAAGCTGCCTTCGCGACAATGGGTATTCTTTTGCGAGTCGCTGGAGCGGCGAAAACCTTTGTCGCTTATACGGAGGACTGTTCGTGGCCTTCGCAGAATCTGTGGTCAGCGCCACGCGTTTAAATCTCTGGCAGTCTATCTACCATGTAGTCATCTTGACGTCGCTGAATCTTTCTGCAGAAACATTGCTGGTGAAGCAAATTCCGATGGAACGGGTACGGGAACTCTCGACCACCCACTGTTCAAAGGTGATCCCCGCATGGAATGCCCTTTTTCTATGGAATAACTAGAAGCTGCGTTGGCTTTGTGCAAGTGTTCTTCGGCGCTAGGACCTGATGGCATTACATACCGTGCCCTGTATAACCTAGGAGACCAAGCTCGGAAGGCACTCTTGCTCCTGTACAACGACTCCTGACAAACGGGTACGGTTCCGCAAGAATGGAAGTCAAGTCGCCTCGTTCCACTTCTCAAAGCTGGCAAGCCGCCTTTGGACATTTCCTCATACCGTCCGATCGAACTTGCCAGCTGTGTCGGAAAAACAAGGGAAATAATTATTTTAACACGTCTGGAATGGTACTTAGAGTACCGTGAAATCTACTCAGATTCTATTGCCGGATCCAGGCACGGCCGTTCGTCAACAGCGTTGTTAACTTGGTAACATTTGTGCAACACCAAAAGACCAGTAAATGACTATCTGCTGCTCTATGTATAGACGTGAAAGGAGCTTATGATAATGTCACTCATGAAACCATCCTTAGAACGTTAGAAGCCGTCGGACTTGGTGTTAAGATATATATGTGTGTGTGCAACTACTTACAGAGGGGATAATTCTACGCGCAGACAGAAAATGGCCCAACATCCGAGCATTACGGTAGCCGAGGAGTGCCTCAAGGCGGAGTGCTTAGCCCGACGCTTTCAAACCTGGCCCTCATTGGATTAGTTGACAACCTGCCAAGCACCGTACGACTTTCCATGTATGTGGACGACATGCATTTGGGCATCAGGTCTAACACGACTCCTGCGGCCAAGCCAGTGTTTCTTCCGTGGTGTTTGAGCCATCTAAAAGTACCTATAATGATCCCAGGACTACAGAAGAAGACAGATCTACCGGCCCCTGCTCTAAAACAGCTGAGCTTACTTCTTTTGCATGAAAAGTACTGCAGCCACGTGAACATCTATACCGATGGATCGACCACGTCGTCCAGTTCTGGTGGTACAGTGGTTTTATCAACGCGAGGAATAACACTGCCGTTCAAGACATCGCATGTCACGACCTCAACGGCGGCAGAACTAACGGCTCTGCGTCGTGCACTGGAATTCATTGATTCGGAAAGACCTAGAAAATGGGCTGTGTTCTCTGACTCAAAACCGGTATTACAGTGCACGCAGTCAGTTCTCCGACGCGGGTGTCATGAACAGCTCACATACGAAATCGTGAAACTTCAGCATCACGTCCAACAAAGAGGTCACGAGGTTGTTTTTCAATGGGTACCTTGAAATTGTGGAATCAGAGGCAATGATTCCGCCGATAACGCTGCTTGCACAGCGCATCAAGAAAAGCACAGCGTTCCAATTCCACTTTCGAGGACAGACGCCGCAAGGGAACTTCGACACCTGGTACGCAGTCTTCCACTGACCGTGTAGAACTCGCCAAACTTAAGACTTACACGACTACATGATTAAACCCCTCACTGCAACTCCGACCTCCACTCGGACTTCCTAGACGTGAAGCTACGCTTCTCTGTCGCCTTTGATTAGGAATTGCTTTCACAAAGGCATACTCTACATTAATTAAAATTACCGACAGGGCAGCATGCGAGGTCTGCGGCACCGAAGAAAATATCGACCACCTGTTGTGCCACTGTCCACGATATGCTCCAGAAAGACAACTAACGCTCTCCAAAAACTGGACAATCGGCCGCTTTCTGTGCAGGTGCTGCTGGAACACCGCCCCCATCACTTGTCAGCCCATAAAGCGGTGAAGGCGCTTTTGAGCTCCTTGAGGACGACGGGCTTGTGTGAACATCTGTGACCATTAATGCAATTTCTATTAGACAACACGCGTCACCGAACTCACCGCTTATTCCTTATTTCCTTCTCTCCTCTCTTGCCCTGTCATCTTTGTTTTCCCCTTTCCCATTCCTCCTGTGTAGGCTAGACAGCCGGACGTTACCCTGGTTAACCTCCCTGTCTTCTGCTTTTCTATTTCCTCCTATTGGCGCAGAGGTTTGAAATGGAGGATCATGTAAATACGCTTCTACCTGAATATAATACATGTGACATTTCCCGACGAATGCTTAATCCTTACCTTTTTCCATTTTCGTCGCAGATTACCGCAAGAGCATCAACTGCATGAACAAAGCAGGCAAAGGTCTCAAGCAGTGCCAAGCCAAGATGCGCGACGACATGGAGATCGGGGCGTTGGTTGCGCCTCGGGACAAGATTACTGGCTACGCCTGCTGGTGAGCATGATCCGTAGCCACCGACATCCGTCGCAACGAACAGCGTTGGCAACCTAAGCAAAACAGCTGACCGGTGCCCCAGTGTTCTTTCATTCGCGGAGCACACGAATACAATTTTTTTTTTTTTTAGGCGCAGGCGGCTTCAGCAGTTTTGTTCAATGCAGGCATAGTCTACGGGCACTGTGAAAGACGGTCAATTTCAGCGCTGTCAGCGCAGGTGAAGCCTTGAGAAATAGACGGCTGTGTTGGCCTGCATACATCACATTGCGAAGGAGCGTAGCAGGAGATCGACTGCTTCTTAGTCACAACCATACAAACCTAACAGGCAATGCGACCCCAGGAAAGCATAGGAGAACTTACCTGTGGTCCTTAATTGAAATGTAGACATAACAAGGAACAAGGAAGTGAGAGTGGACGAAGGGCCAACTTGCCGCCGGTTGAAGCCGAACACACACCTTCCGCATTACGCTTGCGATGATTTACCATGTGTATCCTGAAGTCCATGTGCTTCGTGCCGAGGAGTTACTCAAATTAAGGTATACAGCTTTGGCTGACAAGGTTTCGGGCCCATCGGACTCCATCGTACCATTCAGATATGCCGCACAATTTTTGGGCACAGCTATGCGAGGCAGTTGCCTCAAGGTCACCGTGGTAGTGAACAACAAGAACAAAATTCAGCATTTTGTGACAGTATCTTGTACGCAAAAATAGCAAGTATGATGTTATTACACGTCTATATAGCCAAATATATTTTACGTCATCAGACAGAAAGCAAACAGAAAAGATTAAGAAATATTGCTGTAAGAAATGGTTACAACGTACTGAATTGGTTTAGAACCGTGCTAAGTTAGACTGCAGGGTAGAAGTATCATTTTGACAAACAACTTGAAAAAAATGACGAGACAGCAGAAGAAACAACAATACACGGAGCGCCTACACACAACCAAGAAGTTATCTTCAAAAGCCCGAAATATCAATAGATGACCACCTCCCCCGCTGAAGAGACTATTCGACACCTTGAGAAAAGGGGATCACAATACAGGATGTACCCATAAAGGAAATGGGCAGCACTACAAACCTGAGATGCACCGAGATGTACCGCCGATGTTGCCTGGAGGTCACACGGTTGGCGGGGTTTCTACGGACAACGCTGTCTGGAGGCTGCCCATGGTACCACGGCAACAAAACGTACCATCGTTCGTTGGTGCAACGACGACGTAGTTTGACATTCTTATTGAATAATTGCGTATACTTACGTGAGGAAGCCAGAACCGACTAGAAGATGGATGGCGCAACATTTTGTCGGGTCACACACACAAAAGAAACGCACACATATAGCAGAACCGACGCCACGTTTTGCGCAAGAGCCCGTCCTTGCGAGGCGCGGGACGTTGCACTGGAGTACGGGACCTCGCTTCAACCGGCAGCAGGCATCACTCCCAGTGTAACCGCAGCGCGCAGTGCAGGCAATGGCTCCTAGGCATTCTGTACCGCTTAATTTGGAATTGAGCTTTTTCGTAGTCAATCGTGACACCAATTTAAGTGAGCATGCGTTACGTGTTATGAGCATACGTGTTACGCATTTCACAACTGCATCGCACGCTGCGCCACAAACAAGGCTTGCCTTCTGAATGAAACCCACCGTTTGTGATAAATATTTTATTCTTCTCAAGCTATTCTCATTCGAGTAAAAAGTACAAATTAAGCTTTCATTGGCGCGTGCCGTTTCCGAAAATCGTTCACTCTTCTGAAACAATTTTTTATTGAAGTAAGAAACTCGGCGTGGTTGCTCAGTGGCTATGGTGTTGGGCCGCTGAGCACGAGGTCGCGGGATCGAATCCCGGCCACGGCGGCCGCATTTCGATGGGGGCGAAATGCGAAAACACCCGTGTACTTAGATTTAGGTGCACGTTAAAGAACCCCAGGTGGTCGAAATTTCCGGAGCCCTCCACTACGGCGTGCCTCATAATCAGGAAGTGGTTTTGGCACGTAAAACCCCATAATTTAATTGAAGTAAGAAGTACCAATTAATATCTGACTGTTCTGCATGCCACGCATTTAGCAAGGTTATTCTGTCGATTTGGTGATTAACCTAAAGCTAAACCGAATTCTGCGGGAAATTTTTTTTGCCGCTACTTACATATTACCAAGCGCCATTCTTCCAGGACATCTTTCTGACCACCTATTATCGCGCCATCTAAATACTCGACAGTGCGAGAAAAAACATCGCGCATGTTTCAAATCACCGCGGACTCACGCAGGGTATACAGTCATTCGCGAAGTCGTTTTTGGCCTCATAGCGTAACTATGTTCTTGCTGAATCAAATCATTCTAGAGAACTAAAAGTTAATGTCTTTAATTGAGCGAACCTCGTAACTCAGAAAAGGTTTCCAAGCCTTCAGAGGTGTACAATGTGGACAATACAATGTCTATAACTATCATGGAAATGTAGTCGCCATAGGTGGTTACTGAAGGAACCGGTATCGATCAATAGTTTAGCAATGCAGTAAATGGCGAGGTCTCGTTCAGTCGAATTGGCAAATTTACTAGTTTTGAGGTCTCGCTTAAAATCCCCATTAGTGCTCCAGGACTACGTGCCCATTCCATTCCAACTCCATTTCGGAATCTCGTGTTTCCATTCCATTCCCACTTATCCTGTCCGACTGGTGCCACCAGCCCATTCTCATTACTCTCAGGGAGTTTCAAAATCTGTAGGAATTCAGGAATCATTCCAACTCCGGAGTTAACACTCCGCAACTCTGACGTTGTAAGTTTTTATCAATGGAGATCGACAGCGTTACATCCTGTAGAAGATGCAAAGACTGAGCATGGCAAGCTTCATACCTTTTACTAAGCCCAAACTGTCCAAATACGAGAAGCTATACTCTTGCACTCACTTCTGGTCTGCCTCAAGGGAGTGCACTATAGTCTTTTTATTATTTATTGTTTATATAAATGACATTGTTGACGCAGTTGTTCCAGGCGTAGAGATTCGTTTTTTGTGGATGATAGTGTGTGGTATTGGGACATTACATGTTCTAATCACCAGAATGGCCTAGATAACTCTTTAACTAACACCCTAGCATGGTGCCAGGAATGGGGTATGGTTCTAAACGAATACAAAACAAACTTACTTCACGTATCACGCAAGAAAAGTTATTTTCGATCACAGGTATCGCCTTGGACAATCACCCTTACACAGAGTTTCCAGTTTTAAATGCCTAGGTGTAACAATAACTAACAGTCGGTCCGGGAATTCGCATGTTCAAAATATCTGCTCATCCGCCTTTCGCAAGCTATGTCTTTTATGGAATAAACTTTCGAAAGTCCGCGCTCAGGTTAAACTACTGGTTCATAATTCACTAATCAAGCCTACGCTCGAGTACGCATGCGTGGTGTGGGATCTATATGCTATAACGCATGTTTTAAAAAAACTTCAAAGAATTCAAAGGAAAGCAGTAAGGTTTATTTATTCAAAATTTTTACCGTTATATTCACCGTCTGAGCTAATGAAAACTAACAGTATCGAACCCCTTGAAGCAAAAAGAAAAATTATGCGTCGAGAATTTATTTCACTGCTAATAAATGACAAATTGGGGATTGATCGTGTACCATATGTATCGTTTTTAACTACACGCCGCGCGCGTCACCATCAACCCTGTTCACTAACCTTTTACTCTGCTCGCACTGGCACATTCAAATTTTCCTTTTTCCCACGTACCATTAGAGAGAGGGATTCGCCGACACAATAACGGACAACGCATGGTGATGCCGCCTGTTTCTTTTCTTCAGTTGCTTTTACTTGCTACCGTTGAACCTATGTTCTCAGTTTCTGTATTTGATCTGCGTGGATCTGCAACATGATCTGCAGCATGAAATAAAATAAAATAAATATCCGTGACGTCACGTTGACTTGCTAGCCCTGGGGGTGTTGTTTCGGATTGCTGACAAACTGTAACTTCCAACTTCATTTCCTTTCCAAGAATAAATTGATTATCACAAAATGGCAACGAAAGTAAAGTCTGAAATAATATGTAATCAGTCTAAGCTGAGTTAGTACTTCTCTTTAGTGTCCTCTTAAGGACTGTAGAAACGCGTTCGGAAAACTTCGATGGATATCGCCATGGTCCTAGCAGCGGGAATGAAACAAAATAGGAACGAATAAAGGTAGAGCCATCTTAGACGATGTGAAGCCGACAGGAAGAAATATAGTGAGTATGTTACAAGGAAGGATCATTCGCCGGCATTGGAAAGGTACTGAACAAAAATGGACAGCGCTCAGTACATGTGCTCACCCCTTTTCCGCGTTTCTATACGTGGTCTGACGTGTGGACGGAAGCACAATATTCTTATGACGGAAGCACAATAAGACCGCAGAGGATTCGTGTTTATTTAGAACGTTCTTGAAAATATAGTGGAAAGGCGGATAGACTGTTAATGCTGGATGATTGATTCATTGTATGATTGACAGACTAGTTGATTGATTCATTGATTGAATAATCTGTTGGCAATGAAAATGCTTCAGATTGTTGTCGCGAAATTTTCCTAAGCATCTTTTTGTAGAACAAATCGACAGAAATGGCACCCGATAAAATTTTCAAATAAGCACACACATATACATACATACACAGTGGACAGCACTTAGCCTCAGCACGCTTGAATTGGTGAGCAATGTAGTCGGCGCGACAAGACGCATGATACAAGGTGACGTGAGTGGTCAGCCGAAGAAAATACAAGCAACTGATAAACACTGCTGAAGATCCAAAAGATCGGAAGCATTGAGCTATTCGTACGGGAATATACATACATCTAAAAAATAAATAAGCGTGCAATGTCGAAACCAAACCTTTTGCTTTTCCACACGCAGTGCCTACCATGCAAACCAGGACTGCTTCGACAACGCCCTCCAGGACTGCTCCGGCACTCCGGCCCAAGAGCTCATGAGGGGCATCATGGAGAAGGTGTTCGGCGAACCGCTCAGTCTGATTTGTGGCCACTACTCTCGTGATTCGGACGCCTGCCGCAGTCTCCCACAACTGGCGCCGCCGACTGATTCGAAGGACTTTGGCAAGAAAGGCCTCGTCGAGCTGGCCATAGAGCACGCTGGCTCCGTCTTCAACAAGCACTAGCCCCTTTGTATGAGCATCTAAGTGTGGATGGGCTTTTACATGTAGCTGTTGATGGTCGAAAGAGGACCAACTACGTGACACGGTCACTTTGATTTCCGTTCGTGCATTTCGTACGAAGCTGGGCTTTTAGCCCTGTGGCCATGTGAAAGAACGACAGCAATAAACACCCGGCATTGAATGATAGTATCTGCCAAGGATTAATCGAATAATTAGTCAGCTAATTAGCGCTTCTTTGTGGACAGTGCTAGGAAGTCATTCGCCTCATTTTGTGCAGCGTGAAAGAACGCACGGCTACGCGGACAGAAACTGCCGGCTACGGCAATGACTGCAGATGTGAACATGACGGCGAGAGCTGGAAGCTGAGCATAAGGAAAGAGTTGAAAATTAGGAACGGTTGCTGTGGTCAATAAAGGAGTTAAAGAAAACACCTGCGGACACCGGAACCAATGTCGCCATTACACTATCAACTAAGAATAGCTTTGTGTATCGTCCTGCTCTTCCTCCTCCTGCTTTCGTGGCAAGCGGCTAAGGAGACAATTCAAAGCGGCAGCCCCGATTAAAGTGGGGCAAGTCTCTAAATATACTGACTTACGTTTTTGTTACAAATTCCACAGCAAATTTTGCGTTCACCGTTGGTTTGTTCTCGCTCAAATTTTCTAACAGTATTACATTTCTTCGCCCATATCGTTTAATGAAACAACGGACGTCACTGTTTGTCCAGACAGCAGTTGTTCATCTGAGAAGAATCACGCACCTGAAGTTCGTCATATACGTACGCTTAATGACCTATTTAATTTTCAGTTATTCTGGCTCTCTGTCGTTCTCACAGACTATACACACAACCTTCCTTGTCAGGGGAATCGGCCACTGGGCGCAATTTTGGATCGAGAAAAAGAGTGGCTGAATATTTACCGAATTGTTACAAAGCACTGCCCCAGATTCGTATCAACTGATAAACATGGCAATCATGTATTGCAGGAAGAGATGAAGACGCGTGAAAGCTGATTGAGTAAAAAAAAACTAGATTGTGGAGTTTTACCAGCTGTTGGAATCTCAGCGCTGACACCCGTTGTTGCAAATGGGTCGCAAGCCCCAAGGGTAGCGTTGGCCTGGCGGCCTGGGGCACAACTGGAAGCATCCGAAGGTCCCGGCAAAGCATGAGTCGACTGGTAACAGAACAACTTGTTTATTCTAACATCGCAAAAGAGCGGGCGGTCAGGTCGACCGAAGTGGAGAGACGGGAGAGCACGTAACTCAACGGAAGAAATCGGAGCCTCTCTCTTGGCGTCCGGGGGGCAACTGCTCTTATACTGTCGGAGTCGAGGGCAAGAGGAAGGCCTCGTGACGAGGCCACGTGACGGCGGGGCACGGACAGGCTGAGAGACACGTTGAGACGAGTGTAGTGACGCATCCGCCAAGCCGGCGCCGGTCAGACCTCCTCGCTTCACACTTGGGGAGCTCCTCTCCCCGGCTGCCGCGCTTTGACAAGCGTGGGCACCAACATGCACGCACACACACATGCACACTTGAAGACACGTGGCACTGAAACATGCCTGGACGCGCTTGGCGGGGAGGCTTTGCGGCAGCTCCGAACGGGCCAAAATGTCCGCCGCTTTGAACGAAGCCCCGGCGTCCGTTGCATCCGCGCCGGCTATACCGCACGTCGTAGGCGAAACGTAACACAGCAAAACCATAATGCGGGGGTCTCAGCATTAATCTTGACCCCCTGGGATTATTTAATGTGCACCAAATCAAAGGTACGCGTGCGTTTTCGCATTCTACTAACCGAAAAGCAGCACTTAACCATAGGGTTAAGCATTTTTCCTTTCCTTTTCTTTTCTCTCGCACCTATCGCATCCCTTTGCCCCTCCCCCAGTACAGGATAGCCAACTGGAGATGTTCTCTGCTTAGCCTCCTTATCTTTCCTTTGCCTTTATGTCTCTCTCTCTCTATCCCTAGTGGTACAAGTGCCATCAAAACTTTCTTCCTCTGAGGCGACAGTATTGTGCCCCCTCTGGTTCGGGGTGGCATTTACAAAGGCCGGCTTGCTCTGCATTGGAATAGGGGATACGCCCATGTGCGACACTTGTGGAGTTATAGAAACGGTGGAAGACGCCCTATGTATCTGTCCCCAGCACGACGTCGAGCTTGAAGTTCTCCGAACAGCGCCGAACCGGCTGGACTTTACACCATTTTCGGAAATGAAGATCCCTGGACCATGGCCGTACGCGTCGATGGCACAGAAAGTCACGAAAGCGTCCTTGCAGTACCTCAAGTCTGCAGGTCTTGGAGACCGTGTGGAGACTCGGTGCGAGCCTTTAAAAGTGCACAGAACTGTTCTCTCTCTATCAGCTCTCTCTTTCTCTCCCTTTTCGTCCCTATACCCCTTCCTCCCGCCATGCAGGATAGCAAACCGGACACGCGTCTGGTTAACCTCCCTGCCTTTCCTCTCTTCTATTCCTCTCTCTCTCTCTCTCTCTCTCTCTATATATATATATATATATATATATATATATAGAGAGAGAGAGAGAGAGAGAGAAAGAGAGAGAGAGAGCAAATTATAAATGAAAGGTGGGGAGGTTAACCAATGACAGAGCCCGGTTGGTTACCCTACACTGGGGAAATTGTAAAGGGGACGGAAAGATTGAAAGAAGAAAAAGTCCACTGGGGATATCATTCCGTCACTCAGTCCGGATGACAGACGCTGACTCAATCCAGTAGTTAAGTTAACGATCATTGTACTTTGTAGAGTGATGTTTCAAACACTTTTAAGATGTTTGCGAGCGGGGCCTACAAAAGTTAGCGTCGTTTCTTTTGTTTATTCTTGCCTGGAAGAGTCACGCAATGGCTTGTCTGGAATAACGCCAAATCACAAGAGGAAACATGTTTTGATGCGCCTCGGGACTCACATGAAAGCTTTGCGTGCCTCGGCGACGATGTTGGTATAGCGCTAGGGGGCTACGTTGTGCAAGCGATTGCCGACGCAAACACAATCGGCAGTCATTGGCTGTATTTGTAATTCCATCGCGCGGCGAGATTTCCGTTCACGAAGGCCTAACGTGTCACGTGATGGGTGCTGCGAGCGACGTTCCCCTTGTCTCGTTCCGTCTTCATTTCTCAAAACCAAGCATCCGGAGAGGACAGTTCGAGGGCTGCGAGCATGGTACAACGTCCCCCGTGTCCTCTCCGTGTGCGTGTAGAATTGACCAATTAGCGGCCTTGAGAAGATCCGGACCGATGCGAGAGAAGCCGGCGCGGCGGCATTAGTGCGCTGGTGGTATGAGATATTGCCGCCCAGCGCGGAGCAGTCTTTCGCAATCCAATGATGCCAGAAGCGTGTTTCTCCGGTTTTTTTTTTCTTTTTTTTTTACTGTACTTCAGCTATGTTTCCCACGAACAGCGTGTGGGATGCAAGTAGTAGCATACGCGATTTTATTTCGGTGGAATGAGGTATTACCTGTGTCCGCGTACTGTATATTTAAACACAACGTGCAAACATTGCGTAACACTTGCTCCGTGGGTTGTGTCGATGAAACAGATCGCCCGCTCCTCAACAACCAAGCCTGGATGTAAGCGGAATTAGTTCTAACGAGGCACAGAAGGGTGGCACCTTCGCGAGTAAGTCGTGTAACCGTACAGGCTTCGCGTGGATTTTTTCGCAGCGCCGAAAAAATAATTGTACATTGTGTCCTTAGTTTGGAGACAATTATTTGGTTCGGTCGATTGTGCGTTTCCGTTAATTTTAACTTGCGACAGAACTCATTGAAACGGTAGAATGAACTCATTGAAATATGTAGGAGACAAAGCGGCGTCTTTGCCTAACTTGTTGAAGTATCGAGACTCTTACGGTGTTTACAAACATAGGCCCTAGACGGCTTCCGGTACTGCCCGCGGACATAACGGGCTAAATTTAGCAGGCAAACAAGATGAGTAGCAAAAGTGCATTAAAACAGAAGTCCGCTGATGTTTAACATTTTTCTTTTGCACATAATCACAATTTTACAACTTGGCCGTTACTTATACAAACACCTTCTGTACTAGCCTTGAGGCAATATGCGAATTTCTTCTGCGTAAAAAGTTAAAGATAAGACCTTCCGCACATCAAAAAAAAAGGAAACTTAGGAACACGCTTTCTGTTCCGGTGTAGTATACTGACAAGGCACGGGACCGGAAGTTTCTCTGGGACACAGGCTGGCCACTGTTATTGCGTGTGCGAGGCTTTCTGTAGATAACGGTACAGGTAATTTAAAGATAACACTTTAGTCATGGTACTTCTAGCTTTCGATGAATACGGATGTACATTGAGACTGCGCCATAAAAACCGCTTACTTGATTTAACGTTCGCACTCTCTTCCTGTATGTGCATAAGAGTTGTTTAAATCACTCTTCCACACTCGGTATTATTCGCTAAACGAAAATAGGCGCTGAACCGAGTTATAGCAGTAACAACATCCCACCTACCTAATTTACTGTTTACCAAAAAGCTGGGTTAAATTTTTGAAGTATCAAGCAGTAGCTAGCTTTCTACTACAGAAAACTTGTCACTCAAATGAAAAATTAAGTAAATATTGCGACCTTTTCACAGTAAACCAACTCTTAATAACACCTCAGTTGAATCAATCAATCTCCAATTGACTGGAGAGAAAAATAATATCATTTTGTCTAAGGCTGGGTGTGATTGATCGCTTAACCTTCTAATTACACGGTTAATGCTTTCATCGCCATTAAATTTTTTTATCGTATTTAATCGCTTGAGGTCACGTAAGCAAAATTAGGCTAGCGTCGCTGCCGATATCAGCGATTCGCTTGCCCAGCAACAAAGGAAGGAAAGACAAATTGAGCTACAATTTCTTAACTATGGCACCCGTGTATTTATCTGGACAAAAAAAGTCAGTCTTCGCGGAGCAATTCTAGAGGGCCAAACAGCTATACAAATGAACACCTTAACTGCAGCTCGCCTTACGATTGCGTCGGAGTGAGCTTAATGCACTTGTTATATATCCCCTCATGTAAAGCGTCACCAATGGGATAATAAAGATGAATATAAATTGAAATAACGCGCTTTGTTTTTCTTTAAAATTGAGATACAAACATAACCGCGCCGACTATCTTTTGTAGCTCACTTGCACACGTAAATCTACAAATTGCAATAGCCAATTAACTCAGCCATTAAAGGTTTTGATTATTTGATTTAAGAATTCATGCGATGCCTAGCTCTCTCTATAGAATATGTAATTCGTTCCTGTGTTCTACAAGCCACCTCATTTATGCGACTTCATCGAATAACGATCAGTAATGCCGTCAGGCTTGTCCTAGTTACCTTCTTCAGAGTTACGCAAGCGTTCTACAAAATGTTAGTAAATATATTGCGAGGGTGTCTGTAACCTATACTGAACTTAGCAGCTATAATTTTGTGGCTAGCAAATCATTTTATAACTTCTGCCTGGCGCATCGTCGCCTCCGTCACTTCTGTGCTGTAAACATGAACTAATTTGACCAAATGTGCGCCTAAATGTTGATACAAGTGTTTTTGTATTGACCTTTTATCGGAATGTACATCCACCGTGACCTGAAAGTGGATACGCGGTCTTGTGATTAGTACCAGGCACCAATATACGCTGATTCACCACGCGAAATAAGCTATCAAACAAGTTTACTCAACATGCGGGCTCATGGTGTGCAACGTAAACATCGCGAAAATACACGCCATATCTTCAACAACTTTTTCTCGCATGGTATGGGCATTATTACACACATGGCGATCGTCCAGTTCCGCTGAAGGGTAAGTAATATCAATGCGTCATGGAGACTTCTTTATGTTCCACAAGCGAAAACATGATCACACGGCCTTACCAGGAGGCTTTCTATTTTATTTTGAATGTCCTTAGCAGTATGGTTCAACGAAATGAACAACGTCTTCATTCAAAAGTTATACGTATAGCTCCAGTGGTTTCAGGCCAGCTCGACTTCTTCCTCGCGAGGTTAAACAGCGGATGACAAACACTGTTGATATAAGTGATCATCCCGATGAGACGGCATCTGACGTAAGCTGACATTGAATGTCAAACCCTCCCACTTCACCTTTCCTTTACTTTTTTTTTACGACCTTCATTTAAAGATATTAAAACGATCAGGAAGGAACCAAGTTAACCTAGAAACGTTGGATGTTGCTACAACGTTCGTTGGAGACATTGTAAACTTTGTTATTACCGCAGCCAGACGCGTAATTCTGTCGAAAAGCTTAGCTTCCGGAAAGCACCACTCGAACAAAGTGTGTTAATTATCTACGAGCAAAAGCCCGGTGTTCTCGGGCATTTATTTTCAAAAACCGCACTTTTGCTATTGTGATATCTTGAAAATATACATATTTGGCCGATTCACGTCAGATCCTCGAAGGTAGAGAGCACTGAGCTCGTTCAGTCCTTGAGACGGAACCCGCTCAGGTTTGCCGCGTGCCAGTGGCTTTCATTTCGTTACGGAATACGCACCACGTGTCCGCCTAGGGCAACACAGTTGTCGGAATCAGGGCAACCCGCCTACCCTCCTGGTCCTTCGCATCCGCCCCAGCACGCTCCCTTCTCTGCTTGTTTTCTCTGTCCAACATAGAAAGAGACATGAAAGAGCTGCTGAATGTGTTTCACTAAGTAAATAACAAATTATTCGCCATACCATCTTCGCGCGATGGACACATGTCAATCTCTTTGTCTCTTCCTTTCTTTTGCTTTATTTAACGAACGACGGCGACACGCTCACAACAGCATCACTGAGGAAGAAACCCAGTCATCTTATGTTAGTCAACTGGCTTCAAGTAAAGAACACGTGGTTAACTAATGATTCGCGATAGCATCGGTGACTCAGAGCCGTACGCTCCCCATGGCGGGGCAGGAAAAAAGTTCGCATGTATGGTCGGTGCGGAACGTCACTTGAAACAATCTCGCTGGCAGCCCAGGCTGGGCGCTTTTCCGGAACAACAGAACATAAACACGGCGGACAGAGTACTTGGCAACGCTGACGTATCTAACAACTGAGCGTTTGTCGTACGAAAGGCAGGAACAAGGGCGCAGTGTCACCGTCGCTGCCAATGTCAAGTACGTCCGTTCGGTAGATGATAACTTCCTGTCATTATAATTGTGGCGCACGCTAGGAGAAAAGAAATGCCACACCCGACCGGGAAGACAACACGCTGAGGATGGTGCGCCAACTGCGAAATTTCTTTTCGATGACGAGGGTGGCTCCTCTCTCTCCGTGTCTATCGCTTCAGTGGTGTCAAGATTCTGGGATAATGTAAAACAACACTTAAGGTGCGTAGAGGAAGTCCGTAAGAATGACCAAACGCGAAATCTCCCATGCGGACTTCCCTGTTAAATTGTTCCAACAGAAATGCTTGACCTTGCACGCAGCAGCGTCGAAGATGCGTGTAGCACGCCAATAACAAGGAAGTGATAGCAAGAGATAAGCTAACACTACTCCACATGATCTTGCCTCCTATAGGCTCGAAGCAACGTACGCAAATTGTTTTGGGTCGAACGCAGCTTGCGCGAGAAATGCGTTTGCGCAGTAGCTAACAGGCATGATTTACGTCATTTATACACTGTGTTATGCATTTCAGACCATAATAGAAAGAACTGGAGCTGGAGCACGACACACTCAACAGAGAATGACAGAAAATTGGGTGCTCCAATGAGATCAGGATATCTGCAAGTTTAGCACAGAGTCTGGTCACGCAAGAAAGCGTCGACTGCCTAACTGGACAACACTCGAAGAGACCTTCCTTCCCCGCTGTCGCAGTAAAAAAAAAAGATTACGATGATGACGATAATTGTCATTACGCAGCACACTCGGTTAGGAAACAAAGTTCTTATGGAAACAGCTGAACTTCCGAGAGATTCCAAGATGCCGCCGCAAATGTCAATTTAGAGTATCTAGTAGCCTAACACGGAGCGTATGCACAAGCATACGCGGACAAAAAAGAAAAAAATAAATATTGTCGGGTGTGCCAATGTGAAGGGACAAAACACTTTTGTGAAACGCGTACCAATACAACGCTCCAATAAAGAAGAGCCTTGGGCTTAAGCGTCATCTTCGTGGTGACTGGTTCGTTGCAATAAGCTCTCATATTTTACAACAACGGAGACCCGAACGTGACCTTTGCGCATATAAACGAACACTGCGTGAAGTGAATGGTCGTAATCATTGACCCCACCCTAGTTTGAGTCTTCTCTGTACTCTGTAATCACGAACCAGCGCCAATTATTCCTAATTTCGGTTCTCTTAAACTCGTAAGACAAGCGAGTCGTGTAATGTGAGTTAGCAATCCAACAATTCTACCACGGCGTTTTGTTAAGTAACCGATGAGATTGTTCAGGTTCTTGATCACTTTGCCCTTCACAAAGTACCACTGCAGCTTAATGGCACTTAGTTTCGTGATACTGGTTTATACTAGATAATAAATGCAACCCGAGTCAAACAGGCGTGCCAAAGTCAATTCCACAAGCACTGAAGCCGTGACATTCATGCCGCCGCGCTTCCTGCACTGCCTTGTTCAAGCTATTTGCATTCTCAGCCCTGGTAGCCAGTTCGGAAACGTTTGTGCTGTATATACCTGTGAGTGTGAATTCGCACATCCATGTGTGTGAGTGTGCGTGTGCGTGTGCGCGTGCGTGCGTGCGTGCGTGCGTGCGTGCGCGCGCGCGTGTGTGTGTGTGTGTGTGTGTGTGTGTGTGTGTGTGTGTGTGTGTGTGTGTGTGTGTGTGTGTGTGTGTGTGTGTGTGTGTGTGTGTGTGTGTGTGTGTGTGTGTGTGTGTGTGTGTGTGTGTGTGTGTGCGTGTGTGCGTGCGTGTGTGCGTGTGTGTGTGTGTGTGTGTGTGTGTGTGTTGGGAATAATAGGAGGAGGAGGAAAGAGATGAAAAAAAAGGAAGTGGAAAGACACTCACATCAACCAGACCAAAGTTTGCTTTATTTCCGTTGTGGGCCATGGAGCACTTAAACGATCCCGACTGAGTCTGCGAATTCGCAAAGAGGTCCAAATGGAATATACGTGTTTGGAAGAAAGTCTGCAGAATGTTGAAAACTTGGCGAGTAAGCACAAATATGCCGTCAAACCGTTTGTGGGGTAAGCCTTCAAGGGAGAAATGTGATAAACACTTTTCACGGAAGTAAAGCGACTTACGCAACGCACTTTTTCGAAGAGACCATGACATGGTGATAAAATTATTATCTGTTGGTCACTGTAACCTACCGTGCGCGCGTCAATGTGGTTCAACAAAAAGGAACTGGGCTCTAGCGTTTCGTAGCAAGTACAGCGATGCGGGAGCGCGAACAGTTAGCGGAGGAACGCCCGCCTGTCTTCTATGTTTTCGACAGCGTCATCCACGTATCGCGCTAACTCGGTTTCGAGGCTATTTCCTATGCGTTCGCGCGTTACCGCTCATATCGCTCACGATAGCACGTGTACATAAAAACATTACATATTTCCACTTTTTTATTACCCCCTCACACCCCCCCCCCACCCCCGAAAGTGAATCTCACTCAGTACCCAGTGGCGGACTAGGGGTCTCGTGAAGCGGTTGCATTCACCTTTTAACTCTTAATTGCCATAGCAAATTTAGTCATTAATCCACAGTAAAATAAATGAAATCGAAGGGAATCTAATCGCCTTCGGCTACAGGCATTACATTCTTGTTCAGTCTCAAAGGCAAAGAGTCCTGCAATATTTATTTTTTTTATTTTTTAATTGTTCCTCTATCGATGAGGAAGGATTCGACAGGTTCCGACGACCTGAGCTCGACCGTGACGCGCAAATTTGCACCATTCACGTAAAAAAAAAAAATACGGCAACATAATTATCACCACTTTGTTGGGCAGTGCACAGTGACATGCGCGAATTTCATCCACCAAGACGGTTGAGATATCTGATTCTGAAATATCAACGCGTTGGGAAGGACGTGCTCGCCCCCGGCGCTCACGCAGCCCAGCCGCTTTCCATACCTCGAAACTGCACCGAATGGTGCCCAGAGCAGTAGCGAAAGCGTCCTCCGAGGCCTTGAATTTACGCACGGAGCTTCCAAGGGCAACTGTCGATGGGCGGCGGCGGCGGTACGCGCCGCGATCTTTCCATATACGCGACGCTAACGCCTGCGGGTCTGGCGGTCATTCGTTCATTATTATTTCGTTTCTTACCTCGACCTTGTTCCCGCTCGTTCGCGAGCAGCCGCGAAAAGACGATGACGTTAAAAAACAAACAGCGAAAAAGGGGTAACCAAATAGCGTTTTCTACAAAGTCGCGAACATCTTTCCTTCTCCCTTCGACGGACTTGCCAGATACGCGCGCCATGGCTCTGTTGACGACCGCAGGCGGCTGACCCGCCCAGACAGCAGAACCTGTTTGGACGCACCGGCAGCTTTGATGAGCGGTGAATTAGCGTACACGTGTCCTCACGCGGCCAAACGAAATAGAAGGGCGCAAGCCCGTTTGACATTGAAGCAGCAATATTGACAGTCTGGGGAGCAAGGTAAATGTGTAGTGGGATATCGTTCATGCAGACGGCAGGCAAAAGAAGAAAAGAAACGCGATGACGGTTTTCTTTCTGCCGATCTGTTTCACTGCGCTCTTCTCAAGCATCAGTTGCGAGGGTGTAAGTTAACCTCATTACAAGGAAGGAATTAATTAATTAATTAATTAATACGTAGGGTTTTATGTGCCAAATACTAGGAGGGAAGCACACATTGATCCAACCCAATAGCTAGTGCTTTGAGGTGTCCGATGTCGTATTTTAAATGTAAACGTATCTTTTATAAACCAGATAATAGCGTAGATGTAATAAGACAGAGTTGACACGGCAAATTTTAAAATGCGACAGCAGGCATCGTGGTGGGCAATGTATTGTTCGCATTTTGTAAATTGCAGCCCTGTTCACGGCAAATTTAATTACGTTGCACTTCAGCGCGAGGAAATGTAATTTGGCTACGCTTATGAGATTTTCCTGGAGTAAAACTCACGCTTTTCACTCTTGGTTGCTGGCGCCGCCCACGAAGATAACACTGATGATGCTGCTGATGAGGGTAATGAGGATGATTATTATTATTAGTCATTAATTTTAGATTGTGTAGCACCAAATTTCAAACAGGCTCATGGCACGTTATTGCCTTTCTGTGATATCTCATTCTTAAGGTGTTTTGGTGCGTTGAGTTACATTATTACAAATATAAAGTTCACTTCAATGCATGTCTATTCTTTCTTTGCACCAAAAATCTACCTGCTTACTCTTTCGTTATAGTCTGTACCAAAACTTCCGTGACGTTTATCCTAGTGTCCTGAGAAACCCGGTCCTCGGGCAGCCTAACGATGTCCCCAACCACCACCGGATTGCCAGACACAAAGCCATTCTAAAGGAACATGCGCAATGGTTTTTGCACCAGTGCCACACGCTATGCGCAAATGTTTTTTCTGCTATTTGTGACATTGCGCGTCACCTTTGTGTGACCATTTGACTAATAGCAAACGGTAGTGCCTGACAGTGCATGACATCCGAGATCTTTCAACTCAGTGCCAGAACGTTACGAACTCTCCGTTCTTAGGGGCTTTCGAATGATGGAAGAATCCTTGGGCCCTTTCAGTCGCTACTTTCTCTCCACATAATTGATCTTTTGGCATAAAGCAAATGTTCATGTGTTTCTGAGTGACTTATCTAACATTCTATATTGATTCCCCGTTTCCATTCAACGTTCCTTCAAGCGAGCTTGTCGTAAGAATACAACACGCCCTGTGGTGTTCTCAGACAGTTTTTTTTTTCACTAAAGCCATCTTCTTTCCCTTACCCAACTGTTTGTGACTTCCTTGTGTAGCTGAAACTAAATGGAATTATGTTTTGCGTACACAGCAAGAAAGACGGGAGGTCGAGACCTCGCCTATGCTCCGCACCGTCTGCCACTGACAGGACGTCGGTTCCTAGGAATATCACTTTCGTAATGTGTCTACGTTCTTACGTAACGCGAGAAGCGACATTGAAAGCACACACTATCGCCGAGCAACGTGGTTGTGAGGACACACCGTTTCTATAGTTAATTGTTGTTTGCTTCTTTTTTGCTGTTTTGCTAGACCCCTCCACGCCACCCATGCACATTCAAATAAAAGGACGCAGGGGCAAAAGACGACAGGAAGGAGTTTCGTGCAGACGACAAAGGGCAAAAGGTCAGGCTGTTGTGTGCACCCCGTTTGTCCATGCAAAGTTTAAATTGCGCGTATGGTGATTGTGGGCGAGCGCTGCAAGAGAACGGGCGCGCACTCATTTCTTCACGATCGTTACGTGGCGAAATAAAAAGCGTACGACACGGGCACGTGCATAGGTCACTTGCATCGTTTGACCTTCGGGCGACAACAAACTTCCGTTCCGACTAACGCCTTTTCCTCCTTCTCCTCCTGTTTCTCCTTGATACCGAACGAAGGAACACAAGCCGGCAGGTGCTATCTTGGGACGCGAAGGCTTCTCTAATTGCAAGTTACGCGAGATTCCGTCATTTGTGCTTGCGGTTGTAACGTGCCCTACGAAACGGCTGCAGAATTACGAGGACGAAACGAGAAAAGAAAACGTGGAAAGCTGCGTATCGCTGCATGCAGTTACAGTGACCGAACCCGGGCCGACGAAAGGAGGCGAGTTTTAGACGTCGGGGACATAATCATTCAAGGTGAGCGTGTTCGTGTAACACGCGGGCGTCTTGATATAGCAAACGAGGATCGCGGGCCGGCGTGATCTCGCCCGCGAGGAGACGGAAGGCGAGAGTGAGGAGGTGAGTTTTGTCCGACGAGAAGAAGCGTCAAGCTAAAAGGAGTCGCATCGGTGGGCGGTGCGTCAAATCGCTCCTTCGACGGTCCAACGAAGTGCGTGCCAACAGCCGGTGAGAAATATGTCTCCGATCGGACCACTCCACTCCAGCCTTCTCCTTGTTCTTCTTGGCTTGCTGCTGGGTGAGTTTGCGGCCTCACAATCTCGCAGCCGTTGAATGGCAACGTACGCATGCTCTTGCCGCACCTTGTGTATAGTAATGCCCACTTCATTCAATCCTTTCCAAAAGTAACTCAGAAGAAATTATATTAAACATCCCGGTTGTGAAGTCGGGTGCATGCGGAGCTAAGTTAAAATGGTTCAGGCATCTTCTTCCTGAAAGTTTGCGTGCAAATTAACAATAATTTAACAAAAACCACTGTGCGGTCGCACGCCAAGAAAAACACTCGAAAAGTGCGCTTCGGTTGACGCAAGTTAGCATAAAGTCCAGGATGCACCATCGACACAACAAATGATCTACGAGGTTACATTTTCATGTCATTGTTAAGCTCATAAGAGGCGGTTTTTATCAAAGAAGAATATGACAAGACAGCTATTTTCTCCACGTACATAGCTCGGTGCTGGCTTCAGCATTAAACCTGGGTAATTAAGAAAATATGTGGAGGTGAGGGTTGCAGGAAACTTCACGTTCGCAGTGTGCCAATAGATAACAATGTCACGTTGTGGTGACATTGAAGCAGGGCGCACAGTATGAAAAGTGTGAGTCACGTATTTAACACAACCGAGCTCTCAGTTGTGCATCATGCACAGATAAGCAATCAGTAAGTTGATAAGGACTGGTGAGGGGTTATATAGGCCTCACCACGATAGATAATTTATTGACGCTGATGATAAGGTGCTATGAGTGATAAGGGCTTATGATATTCGGAGCAATTCTGACCAGGGTAATATTTAAGCACCGATAAGGGCTGATAAGGGCCAGATCAAGTGCGATGACGTTGATAAGGACCGATAAGAGCTCAGCTCTGGCAAGAGGTCACTACCGGTGTTCCTCAAGGATCCGTTCTTAGCCGTCTTCTCCTCTTATTGTTCGTTAATGACAATTCGTCAGCAATTCAACACTCTCCATTCCTTATATAGAGCTGGGGACTTAAAACTGTTAATGTCACAACGGCGCCCGCCGCTATCAGTGCGTGATCGACGAAAGACAGGAGACGACTGTAGTCCAACCCGCCAGCAAGGGGAAAGAGCCCCGTCTTTATTTCCACAGCCATTTAAGTAGAACCAGCGTGACGTCAGTGACACGTGGTTCCATATATGCGTCAGGCACAATGACTCGGCGCGCCCTGCGGGTGCGTGCTTTCAGCCGCAGAGAAATACATTCCAGCATAATTAATGATTGTCGACAGCGTTCGCGACAGCATTGGCCTCCGAAACGACATTTCTTTGTTTTTATTCTCAAATTAGTGCGCGGAGAATATGCTCATCTTAAATGCTTCCAAAATTATGGTGTTAAGATATACGCGAAAAAAGCCACGTGCAATTTTCGTACGCTCTTCGTCATGCTCCATTGCCTACGGCCGATGAAACGAAAGATCTTCGTGTGCACTTCGACAAGATGCCGTGCTTTTCGGCGCAGGCAAGGTGGGTGAAACAACGTGCACTTCACACTCCGGTCATTCTTTATCGAATGATGCTTGACTTTCCCTCTCTGAAATTGCATTATAGTGTGCGCCTTCCGCTACTAGGCTATGCTTCTGTAGTTCTGTGCTCGTGTACAGTACTGACCTCATTGAACGCGTCGAGCATAAATTTTTATCTATGTTGAAACACCACCTTTGACGTTCTGGTGACCAGAGTCCGGCCTTTTTATATATACCTCAACTCCCTCCTCTTAAATCAAGACGTTATAAATCGCACCATTCGTTCCTTTAATATGTTTTTCGTGGCACCTTAGATTGTCCAAACATTCCATTGCTTTCCTCTTTCTGCTCCCCCTTTCCCTTCCCCCAGTGTAGGGTAGCAAACCGGACGCTCGTCTGGTTGACATCCCTGCCTTTCCTCTCTTTGCTATCTCTCTCTCTCTCTCTCTCTCTCTCTCCATTGTGTACAATTTTGCGTACCGCAAGGACATACCCAGCAGTACTGCGCGTTTTCTGCGTGGCCTTGTTACAGTACTTACTGTTCTATGTCTCGGCTTCAAAAAAAAAAGAAAAGCTTACAATAAGTATTCTGCCTCTACTGACATATATATCAGAGTTTAATCCCTGTTTTCTGTGCAAGTGTGAATAATCCTTTATGATTAACTCACTTTTAGGCCCAGCTCTTCATTTTCATTTTGTACCTCACATTGTTTTGTGTACTATATTTGTCTTTTCTGTACATTGAGATTTGTATATTACCTTAAAATGCACCAGTACAAAGGCTTCCAGCTGCTCCTGGGCAATATAATAAGTGCTTGTTTGTTTGACTCATTCATTCATTCATTCATTCATTCATTCATTCATTCATTATCACTGTTAATAAACATTCGTTTGACTAAAAAGAAACGAACAAGCATAATGACAAAAAACTAGTAAAAGGGGCACAGTAACGAGGAGGACAGGAAAGATCAAGTGCGGTGACTGAGAGTGGCAGAAATGGTAACACTCGCAGGCGGAATCCACACACCAACGACAGATGGTGTATGCGTAAAGGAGCCATCAATGCAAACATGACGGTGAGCCCTATAGCCGGTGTTAATATACCCTGGAGTAAAATATGTCCGCGTTGGACCGAGAATATTTTTCTTGCTCCTGAACCACGAAGGAAATTTCACCGGTGGCTCCGTCAGCACAGAAGGGCATTGATAATACGGCGGGAGCAAGCTCCGCACCACAGGATCACTATCTCAAACAAGTGGATGACCCGGCACTCGCAGTAAAACGCATAGAAACTCCTGCTCCAGAAGCACCGGAACCGATAGGCATCCGCTTTTTACAAGGGCTTCATAACGTTGGCATGTTTTTCCGTAGGCCGAAGCACACCCTCGAGGCTTTTGCTTGCGTACCAGTGAGTGTATTTACGTTGAATTGGGAAATGCCTTGTAGCGTTGGACGCTGTATCGCAGGAGACCTCGGCAAAGATACACATGCGTAAAAGAGAATTCACGGAGCAGCCCCCAGTGTTTCTTGATAGCATACGGAAGATGTCGCGTATGACCAAATTTTTTTTCTTCTGATATTCGAATATGCAGTGCCGCCTCATTAGTCTGCCGATTGTCACGCCCAGAAACTTGTTACTGCGAGCATACGGAATGGTAGATTACGCAGCGAGAGCCGTGGTCGTTCCGCAAGCGGCAGGAGGGGAAGCAAGGGAGCAGCGCAGGTCACGCAGCAGGTGAGCTGGGCACAGGTTGTTTCTCCCAAAGCTCGTCCCCCCACTCTTGACACAGAACTGGCACAGGCACATGCCCAGATTAGGCGTCTCACTGAAGAAAACGCAAAACTCAAATCAGAAATCACTAGCGTACACGCAGAATTCGTAGCACTTAAAGATGAATTGCTTGGAAGAAATAGCACTACCCCTACACAAAACACTTCAACCCCACCCCCGGAGAAGCGGAAACGGGAAGAGCAGCCAGCTCACACAGTCACTTCAAATCCGACACCGCAACGAGCAACCGCGCAGCCCACTGCACCGCAGGGAGTCATACCCGTCCAATATGCCACTCTCCAGAAGGTAGAAGAGGTAGTAGCAAAAGCTATTCAGAGCCTTCAGACATCCCTACAAGCTACTATGCAGCAACAACTCACAGCTATACAACAGTCAGCGGCACAACAACAACAATTCGCAACTCAACAACAACACTCTAACACTCAGTTGGCGGAACGCATCATGAGACTAGAGGAACGCATACTAGCACTGGAAGCTCGTCAAAGCCGGCGCCCCAAGAAAACAGCTCATCAGACCCTACCAGAATTGCCAGATTCTCTGGGCTCCCCAGAACCCCATCTTGTGCACGCATCACCACCCCTTGATAACCAAGATGGCTCCGCCCCAACATATATGCAGTAAGCGCGGGGGCTCCCCAGGCGAAACCACGGTGTGGCAGTGGAATTGCCGGGGCTACAAGAACAAGTATGGATCACTGATACAATACATCGCGACATCAACAAGACCACCTGAAATCATCGCACTGCAAGAAACGAACACACACGTCCGCCTACCCGGATACGTCACTTATGGCACCGATACAGGGAGCAGCCTTCACACCCTGGTCAGTAAAAAGCTAGTGGCCGTTCAACACCACCTCCAGCAATCCGAACCGCTTGCCATTCTGCTCGAAATTATCCCACAGGCAACAAAGAAAAAGGGTCCCATGTTTGTTCTAAACGTCTACTGTCGGCCGAAAAGCGCGCCATCGGTCCCCAGACTGGTTTTAGAGCAAGCCACGCACGCAGCAGGCAACCATCCGCTTCTAATTGTGGGCGACTTTAATGCAGCCCACCCCCTCTGGGGTTATACGTACACCAACCCCAGGGGAAACATGCTTCACAAAGTTATTGAGGACCTGGATCTCACGCTCGTCAACGATCCAAGGAATAGCACGAGGCTCGGCACAAGTGTGCAAAGAGACACGAACCCCGACTTAACCCTCACCAGAAGTATCCCCCAAGCTTGCTGGACCAATCTGGAGGAATACCTAGGCAGCGACCACGCGCTGCTAGCCACCACTCTCCATGGTCTCGAATACAAAGCCAGGATAGGCACGGCTCGCCTCACGGATTGGACCAAGCTGCGGGAGATAAGAGAAGAAAGAGCTGCGAACGACCAGAGCCAACAGCTTCAGTCAATTAAGGAGTGGATCACTCAGCTTCACCAGGATGTGAAGGCGCACACCAAAATGCTTGAAACATCCACCACCACTCCAAGCATCGACGCTCGCTTGCTCCACATGTGGGAAGCCCGGCGTAGCCTGCTGAAGCGTTGGAAAAGGCAAAGATTAAATCGCAAGCTCAAGAGGCGAATAGCACTACTCACACAAGAGGCTGCGGAATACGCTACCACGCTATGCCGAGAGAATTGGCTATCCCTCTGCGACAGCTTGAGAGGAAGACTGAGTACTTCCAAGACGTGGAAGTTATTGAGGTATTTAATCAACCCGGCCAGCAGCAAAACGGAATCCCACCACAATATGGCTCGAGTAATTCACCAATTTCCTGGAAACGAGGCGGACCTCCTTTTGACTCTCAAAGCCCAGTACTTCCCCACACAGACATCGGAGCCTCTGCCACCCTACACCGGCACCCCTAACGAGCTCCTAGATGAGGACATTCATCTACATGAGGTAACAGCGGCGATAATGGGCTTGAGACGCCACACAGCCCCGGGAATGGACCAAAATACCAATAAGGCACTTGTAAATCTTGACAGCCCCTCGCTAGTAGAGCTTACCGCTCATCTTAACGAAGTATGGAGGACAGGAAACCTTCCCGAGGACTGCAAAATAGCCGAGGTTCGTCTGATACCGAAGCCAGGCAAGCCACCAGCCATTGAGAACCTACGACCGATCTCCCTCACTTCATGTGTAGGAAAGCTCCTAGAGCACATCGTTCTCAACCGGCTACAGCCATTCCTGGAGGATTCTGGGAAACTTCCAACAACGATGATAGGATTCCGTCCACACCTCTCAACTCAAGACATCCTACTTCAGCTGAAAGAGGAGGTGATTGTACCAGCGACACGCAACTCCCCCACGGCTATCCTCGCCTTAGATCTTAAAGGGGCGTTCGATAACGTCAAGCACACAGCAATCTTACAGAGGCTAAACGCGCTGGGCTGTGGGGCCAGGACGTACTCCTATATCAGAGATTTCCTCTCAGATAGAAAAGCCATCCTAAAGGTCGGGGACAAAGCCACAAACCCCTTCCTACTGGGCGGGCGCGGCACACCACAGGGCGCAGTGTTATCCCCTCTCCTTTTCAATATCGCCCTAATAGGCCTACCGCCGCTCCTCGATAACATCCCAGGGATCCGGCATGGCCTATATGCCGACGACATTACCATCTGGTCGTCCACAGGGTCCATAGGGGAAATGGAGAACCGCTTGCAGGAAGCTGCAGACGTGGTGAGCGACTATGCTAAGTCATGCGGGCTCAGCTGCGCCCCCCAAAAGTCGGAGCTACTCCTGGTCTCACCTCGAAAGAAGCACACATCCGACTCGCCCACTATCAACATACAACTGGAGGGACACACCATCGTTCCGTCTCAGAGCGTAAAGATATTGGGAATGGTTTTCCAGTCGGATCGCACCAATACAATATTAATTCAAAAGCTTAAGAATACAACAGCCCAAGTTACGCACATGATCCGGCGAATAACAACCAAGACAAGAGGCATGGGGGAGGCGGACACGCTTCGGCTTGTCCAAGCCTTCGTCGTGTCTCGAATAACTTACGCTATTCCATACGCACTACTCAACGAGACGGAACTGAAGAAAATCAACACAATGATCAGAAAGGCATATAAGCAGGCGATGGGCCTGCCAACCAGTACTTCCACAGAACGCCTACTACGACTAGGTGTGCACAACACGGCCGAGGAGCTGATCGAGGCACATTTATCCAGTCAACGAACAAGGCTGGCGGTTACGGAAGCAGGGAGGTCCATTCTCTTACGCCTGGGGCTCTCTGCCCCTCTGAGCCATCCGCCGCCTGAGACTGTGAGCTTACCCCATGCCATCCGGAGAAACATCACCGTACGTCCTCTAACTCGCAATATGCACCCAGTGCACCACGCAGAGCGAAGGGAGGCCCGCGCCCTGGCCATACACAAGCGATACGGGACTTTACCCTCTACAGCCTACACGGACGCGGCTTCTTACTCCAGACACGCAGCCACAACAGCCACCGTAGTCGTCAACACAGAACATCGGAGCAGCATTTCACTCACACGAAACAATCCCCTCCAAGCCGAGGAAGCGGCCATAGCCCTCGCGCTCTCCCAAACAGAGGTTGAAGTCATAGTGACCGACTCCCAACAGGCGTGCCGCAACTTTGCTAGCGGCAGAATTCATACCACTACGCTCCGGATCATCAATCAAAAGCCGCCAACGAGATCAGTCATGATCATCTGGGCGCCAGCTCATCAAGGCATTCCTGGCAACGAGGTCGCCAACCACGTGGCTCGAGATCTGACCCACCGAGCCGACGCCGAGAAATCTGAACCCGAGCGCATGCACCCTCTAGTCTCTTACCAAGACATCACACAACACTACAAGCTCACCCGCAGAACATACGCACCCCCACACAAGTCACTACCTAGAGAGCAGGAGCGATGCCCCGAGCTCTACAGGTTAATACATTCCCCCACCCAACCAGAAATCACCTCGTAGACCCTACAAAATTCTCTCCGCAATGCCGCTTCTGCGCAGAGCCCGGGTCCCTCAGGCACATAGTAGGGGGTTGTAGAGCGGCTCCATTAAATCCTCCGGACCCTTACCCCACTAACGAGCTTTGGGAGAGAGCCTTGGCCAGCTCCGACCTCGAGGATCAGCAACGGCTGATTGCGAGGGCCCAGGACGCGGCCCGAGCTCAAGGCATCCTGGAATGAGGACGCCTCTCCAAAGCTTCATTCACCGAATAAAAAAGTTTATTCTCTCTCTCTCTTACGCAGCGAGACATCACGCCTAGTGAACGATTTGGCGGCCCACTTTTCTGCTGACATCGTTAGACCTTGGGCGAATAGAAACTTTTCAAAAGAATTGATAGCTTTCTGAAACCTCGCTCGTAGTTCACGTCTGTTGCGATCAGAGCTCCATATACGGATGTCATCCCCATATAAAGAGATTTCAAGTGATCTGGGAATACACTATTCCAGTCCAATAAGAGAGATGGTAAATAAATTCGAACTTAGACACATATCTGGGGAACTCCTCGTTCCACTGTGTGCGGAGCTTTGTCACTTTCTTTTGTGGACATGTAGACTGACTGATCAGTGAGGTAGTCTCATACAGCGGCACCTACTACCACCAGCTCCAACGTACTTCAGAGCGTATAAGATAGTCTCGTGAGTCACGTTATCGAACACTCCCTTACAGTGGCGTAGCTAGGTTGCCTGGCACCCGGGGCCCATAGGTCTTCTGTCATCCCCTCCCCTACCCCCCGTCAGGTGTAGTCAAAGAAGGCGAGGATATCAACAATTTCCGTGTGTCTTCAGACAACAATTTCCGTGTGTCTTCCGTGCGTCTTCAATATAGAATATGGTAGTGGGAACAGAAAACCGGGCTTTGAAAACTTGGGTCTTCATGATAATGATAAAGGTGACGATGGTGATGACGTGCATCTTAGGCTGTATTACCTGACCTGTTTTCTTTTTCTCGATGGCAGGACAATGCAGCGCCCAACTGAAGAGCGGTTGCAAGATGCAGACACTGCGCGACTGCGGGTCCGACTATGTGGTATACAGCAACAACACAAGACTGCCGGAGGGTGGAGTGGAGTTCAAACAGAACTGCGAGTGAGTGAGCGGAGCACGGCGTGCAAATCTGTGACATGTAGAACCGGGTCAAAGCACCTGGCGTCAAACTAGTGTGATACGTTAAGTTGTATTACCGGCTTCAAAATGCTACAGCTCCCCTTTCAGAGCACTCACCACTATCTGTGCAATGTTCGCTCAGCTCCGGTGAAATTTCAATTCCGCAGGCCTTCTCGTCAACTTGTGGCGGTTGTTTGTTAACCGCGAGCGCTGGCTCCTCCTCCACGAGCGCAGATGAACCGACATTGCGATGGGCACGTGGCGCCCGTGTTCTCAGAAATTCTTCAAAGGACGCCTCGAGAACCTCGCCCGCATCGTGACCATGTTGGCGCTGAAGGAGAAAACAGGAGAATACAAGAAAATATGTGCCGGATAGTATCTACTGAGAGACTGGACAAAAGAGAGTTTCACTGGTAAATCTGGGAAGACGTGCTGTAAAGAGTCCCAAGTCTTGATTACACCATGTAGGGACAGTCATTTTTGTCACGTGATGCTGTTATGGGCATTGACAAATTGCGCCATGTCGTCGATTTGCGCCATTTCGGTGTTTTGAGCCAGTAAGAAAGGGCGCAGCTATCGGCTGACAAGATGACAAATGAGAGTTGACAAGATGACGAAATCGACATTGTGGCGGAATTCGATGCCTTCCATAATAGCCCCTCAGAACTAGGTTCTGCTTACACTCAAAGGGTGACCTTCCCTTATAGGATAAGTGTGCTGCAAACACGGCGAAAGACGCGCGATATCCATAGCGTCATTGAAGTCATTCTTTCTGTCTGTGGCTTCGGCAAAATAGTTTAGTGTCATGACCGGCTGGCGAGAACAAAGACGTCCAGTGCGTGTGGAATACGATGTATCTCAGCTTAACGTATGCTGCCACTGTTTAAATGTAAGGCTCGAGCTCTTTAAATAGGTCTTTAGATCGTGACAAATGCCGTGAGTTTCAGGCAGTAAACAGCCAAAACAATCGCCAGTTTAAACAGATTGAAGACTTCAGAAACGAACTATTTAAAGTGAGCATTTCACCGGGAACCTATCGTCAAACCTTCCAACCCTCACTCATGCTTACCTTCTGCGCACGAAGGTCAGCGACCCATCGTAGACCATTGAGTGGCTGCTCGCTCACGCAGCTCTGCTCTCTTTGCGCCTCTTTTGCGCCGCTTCCTTTGCGATACATTGCGTTAAACTGCATTTAAACAGAAACTATGTTGAACGTATCACAAAGCCGGCAACAACGCCCAAGGGAATTTCTATAGCAATTTTAGAATACTTTGGGGCGGCTTCATGGGCAAGTGGACCTCTTCAATCTCATGGTCGTTATTTTGCTACGATAGCAGTTAGCGAAACCGGGCGGACAGGAGCATGAGAACTGATATTTACATCGTGCGCAATTGTATGACAAGAACCTGTCACAGCGTCCCGGATCGCTCAGTACGGAAGCAAAGTATTATCCATGAAATTTTAGACATTCCCAAGCTTAAGGAACATTCTAAAAGCCGCACGGCGCACGTATTCCAGTGCGGAAACTGCTAGATGTATGTGGGCGTACCAACTAATTCACATGGTTCCATAACTTTAACACAATACATGTTCCAAGACAAAAGACGTGCATCATTAAAATTCAAGAATATGGAGTCATAGATGGTCGTTTCGGTCTTTCGTAACAAACCCACAAACTTTTAGTCGAGACAAGAAATGGCGGCGCAGTATTCTGGGCGCTGTCATGCATATACAGAACTGAACATGTGCCAGGAAGATCACCACAAGAACTAAGATAGACGAATCAGCGTTTTTCTTGTTCATATTTGCCTTTGTGGTGTCCCGTCTGCACACAGCATGTCTAATTCGGACGATTACCAACCAGCCGAACTCCACGTAGTTTAGCCACGCATATGCTTGTATCGAAAACGAAACTTTGTTCTACACTTCCCGGTGAAAAAGCCCGATATCATAAGGGAATAACAGAGTTTGGTTCCTTCATTAAGCACTTCCTTGTACAGACCTTGGCGTCTCAGACTTTCCCTTAATTCCCTAGTGAAAGAGTTTTCTTGTAGCAGGTTGCTACAAGAAAATAGTATGGAGTTTTCACAGCGGAAACATTCCAATTGATGAAAGATTTGTTCTGTTTTGGGCGTCGAACCCAGGACCAACACCTTTCAGGACAGGTCGCTCCGCCATCTGGGCAAATCAGAAAGCTCTGCAATCGCAGGACGAGGCCTGAGTGATCGTCAATTCGAAGCACGGGAACACCAAATATGGCAAATTGATTCTGGCGATAAAAAATCACATGGTATAAAAAGTTTCACTAAACTGAAATGATTTGTCATCCACCTGAAGCACAAATACACCTGACCTTGGTGCGAATCCGCCCGAACTAGCACACAGGGTACGGGAGAACAACCTCCCGCGTGCACGCTAGCCCTTTGACATGGTTGGCGGTGTGTTGTACGTCTTACAGCGGCAACTGCCTTCCCTCGTGCGAAAGCACACCAGCATTTTCCGTCATTTCCACGTGGCAGCTAGCGCTTCGAGCTGCTATACTGAATTACACCGCTTTCGGGTGGAGCCAAGCTTATACAGCTCACTACCTTCGGGATCGGCCCAGGCGTTAACGTTTTGTACCCTGAATGCAATTAATTAGTCGTCATTACATCGTCATCAACGTGCTGAGGTCATCACAGGCACACTCCCGTCAGACACACACTTGCTCACCCTACAGAAACATTTTGCCGCATCTGGAAACAATCTTGGCGAACTCGAAATGTTTCTTGACAGTCAGCTACATAGAAAATGTTTCTCGTCACCTTGATTCGCATGGTGTGTGCGATCTGCATAGTTTTCCGTTGGGAATGCGGGGCAGGGCCTTCGATCAGTATAATATCAGGCACTTTCAGCTGCTTTCAGCGCATTTCTCACCTGAGATCTACTCCACTGACGTCAAATACTTCTCTCTATGAACCGGTGTTACATAATCAGCATCTTGTTATTTCACGATGGCGTGAAACTTATTCTAAGGTTGATGGCAAGACGATGGTGATGTGTCGTTTTCCACTCTTTCGGTCTTCTCCATTCTTACAGGCTAGTTAACGAAGCTACCTTCTGAAAACTTTTTTTTTTTTTTTGGTGCCCGACACTAAAAAAATAAATGATGCTCCTCGCTTGCTTTCTACTCCTGTCGCGCTACCATAGGAAGTTTCTTGATACTTGTTACTAACAATGAGCTGAAAACCGTCACTTTGAAGGTGAGTACACCAGATCAAGATCTACAACTTATACTTTTAGAATACCACAACTACTTTGAGCAAAGAAACTGACTGTTCACTAAATTTATGTGGCTTGATCGAAGGCCTATGAGCCTATATAAGCCGCATTGACCATGAAGAACTCATAAAAAACGTGCGCTGGCTGCTTGAATAGACTTTTTAGAGCGCACTCATGTTGAGTGGAATTTAGGATAGGAAGTACTTGCGAGGTTTGCCTAGTGAAACTAATATTCTTCGGCCAATCTATATATGTAGTGATTCTATATTTTTAATTTACTTGTAGCGTTTGCGATGTTTATATTGCGAATTTTCTTTCTAATTATGACAGTTTCTGTATCTGCACTGTATCTGTAGTGTTAGTGACACTTCTAATGTAGTAACGTCCTTTTTTTTTTAATTGTGTGGTGTTGTGTGACGCATATATATGTTACTCAAACAAAAACGAGTAGCCGGCACCATCTACTGGGGCCAACACTTCTTTGTCATTTATTGTCAATAAAAAAGTGCTTCCAAATTTCATACGGCGAAATATATATGGCGCCTATATTATGGCATAATAACGATTGCTGATTTATTCACATGACAGTTGAACCATTGCATCATTGGTATGACTAATTTACCCAAACTAATTGAGCTCCAGCAATTCGAAGAGCAACGTTCGGATTAATCTAAACGACTTCAATCGTTGCAATGGTTGCTTGCGATCGCGAAAACGAATCTCAATTTGCATTGATTAACCGCGACTGCTGAGGAAGATAAGCTTGACCGTGCTCGAAATGCCCACGTAACTACACTCGATGTCTACCAATTCGCTTTGTAATACCTCTAAGAGTCGGCATAACAGATGCAATTAGACACATGTACTCAAAGCCGCCACGAGAGTTTGGAATGTTTAACACATTGACTGGAGTACCTAAAGCATGGCCTGGCGTTCATGTTAAAACGAAGCTTTAGCTCGGGGTCAGCTTCATAGTTTTTTTTCTATTCAAATGCATGTAAAACGCATAAACGTTTTTATAAGCGCACCGCTGCACCAAGTGGAGTAAAACTTGTTACATTTGAGTGAGAAAGTACTGACAAGTGAGAAGTGAGAAGACAAGAACTGTAGAAAAGCAGAAAGCTTCACATATACACAGAAGTACCAGAAAACGACATCACCGTGTGGTAAACTGCATATGTTACGGCGTCTCAAGCGGGCCCATGATTTACAGTTTGCGTGAAGTTATTATGACGCTTGCGGGGGTGTTGCAAAAGTCTCAGTTCCAAGTTAGCGGAATATTTCCATGCGGCGTGCAACGCATCAATTTTGCTACCTTTCGATGTCTCGATAGGTGAAGCTTACAGAATTGTGATACTTTTTATTATACCTCCGTTTGACTCTTGTAAACTTAGTACTTAAGTTTCTTTAATGTTTGCAGTTTTCAGGTTTTTTTCTAAAAACATTGATGGCATAAATTGAAAAACCGACTTCCTAGAGAAAGTTCCTGGATTTAAACTTCCTTTTTTTAAGTACGGTAAACCTCGTCAGACAGGTGCAGTGGTTGCCGACAGAAGCGATTTCTCCGTTCCCGTGTATATGAATAGGACCCTCGAGCTGAAGCTTCCGCTTCTAGCTTTTAAGCAAAGTTCTATGACATGAACTTCTTGAGCGCCAGCACCACTGAACGCTTGGTTTCATGCAGCCGCCTTTGATTCTCGCAGGCTGTACCTGAAACAAATCGAGTGTTCTCAGAAATTCGGCGAAAAATGCCTCGACAACCTCGCCCGCCTCGTGAGCACGCTAGCGCTAAAGGCCGCTGAAGAGGACTTCGAGGCCGCCTGCACAGAGGGCAACGAACGCAACGACCGTGAGTGATTGCAGCTTGCAACCACATTTTGGGGAGATTTGACCTGTCTGTTGCAGTGTTCTACTTTGGTCTTTAGATTTGTCCTGTTGCTCTCCTTTCTTCTTTCCTTTTCCTCCCCTTCTTCCTATCTTCTATTTCTGTGTTGCTGTCACCTCCCTTCAGAGGAGTAGGCAGGCGTTGTGCCCCTTCCGGTGGCAGTTGCCAGCCTGCTCCTCGCTTTCCCTTTCCTGATACCTGTGTATATGTGTATATGTGTTCAAAACAAATAATAATAATAATAATAATTTTGGGGCAGAGGGCGAGATTCTTGGGGGGGAGGGGGGGAGGGGGGGGTGATGAAAAAGGCACTCGGCTGTCGCTAGATGGTTATTGCTGTATATTGCACCCGATGAGTGTACACCCGGGGAGAGCAACACACGTGGCAATTCGATGGCCCTCTGATCAACCATAACGCATTAACTTCCAAAGAGATGGATCAAAAGAAGGCGACCCATAGGACTTGATGACAGGAGAGGCGCAACTTTTATTTTCTGAAGGCAGTGAAGGCTCATGTAATTACTCAGTGGTACTGTTGCTGTGGTTTATTCTAACGTGTCTTCCTTTTGGGTCATTTCTCCAAAGAAGAACCAAAAAAAGATTAGGCCAATAATGAGTCCTACTCATAATACATTATTATACATAATTAAAAACGTTGAATGTACGCCGCGCTGGCTCAGTGTCGTCAGTATACTGTCTGTTAGCACGAGGTCGAGGGTTCGATTCACGGTCCCGCAGGCCGCTTTCCATTAAAGTTTAAACGACAGAAAATAAAATTTCCGGCATAACCTATCTCAGCATGGCTGTTGACGTTATTGCAATTGGGATTGAAGCAAGGTGGCGACACCAGTAATGCGACGGTCGAAACTTGTCATAGATGAGGCGTTTCCTGCAGCCGGGCTCCACTCTCGTGCTTCCCTCCGGTCACGCAAAGCCACCTAGCGGTGCAGTTGTGAAGTCCGCGCATGCCTTGTGTTTGATTAATATATTTCATTTAGACAAGATTATATCGATATGTATAATGTTGTTTCGATTTCGCCCAGCACCTGGAAAACTTTGAGGGGCTTGTTTTGTCATTGGGGAGTGGCACACCTAGTGACACACCTAGTGACACATACCCAGTAGCCAAAGCTGGCACGAAAGAGAGTCACTGCGAAACGGCGCATACCCATCGTCACGCATCCTGCAACACGAGTTTGTCGGACAGTTGGTTTAGAACCCGGTTCCTTCAACACAGCAGTCCCGCGCGACCGATACTCTAACCAATAAACCATGAACTGCCCAGTGGCCCTACTTTGGGTAAAAAATGTTGGGCGCGGACAAATAGACCAACGGACAGACATACGGCAAACTGGGGGAAATTTCCAAAGAGTGCTAATCGCAATGAAATTCGGACTATTTGATTGTTGAACCACGCTATAGGTTATCGCAGAACCTGTGGCCGCTGAGTAGCGTAGAAACAGTGAAAGTAGTCGTAGCCTTCCAGCTGCTTCGGTGGATGCCAAAGCAGTTATTAACGTAAGTTGAGCAAGTTATTGCGCTGACTATCACTTGTTGGGTGCTTGGTAACGTGTGGGAAGTAAATGGTAATTTTGTTAATCTAAGCGTAGGTGGCTAGCACATTGCATAAACCAAGAACAACGGTAATAAATACTCCTAGGATGTGCCACGAGCGTAAATCGCTCAGTTTTTCATAACACAGTTACCGAGTCATGAGCGAGTGCGCAAAGCTTGTCGCCATATTACGTCATCAATTGAAACAGCCAGAAGATAAGCGTTTCGTGTAAATGGAGAATATTGAATTTCTCGATCGCACAGTCTAAAAGACCCTCGAGGATGCCTTACCAACTAGTCCAAGCAACCACTTTGCTAGATCACAAGTTCCGAAAAGTCGACGTTTACTATCGGTGCACCGTAGCAAAAGAAATACGACATCACGTCCATTACGTCTCGACATTGTCAGCCCCAGAAAAAGACTAAGTAGACCAGATACAGCTGTGTTTGCTAACTCCAAGTCCGCATAGATTATAGATAATCAAAGGTATATGGCACGACTGGTAGGCAACAAGCATTCTCATTCAGTGACATAAGAAATAGGTTATGAATGCAAACAGCCTCCTTTCGCTGATTCGCCCGTTTTCGTGGTGCTTGGTTGCTGGTTGTAGGGTGGACTTTCACAACCAGCACAACAGCTCTCGTTTTCTGCCGCTGCCCTCTTCCCTAGTGGTGGCTTCGGGAGAGGATGATGACAGTCACGTTCTGTGCTAGATCTCCAACGCTGGAGACGACAAGCATATGAGAAATCATCTTATATGTATAGCTACCTATACTGCCAATACAGTTGTGGTAGTTAACGACTCTGTTCGATAAGCAATTACGCAATGAAGCAACCGGCGCTCATTGTAAATCCTCACTGCCACAAAAATAACGTTCAAGCGCATCATTTGCATAATGAACTAAATAGCTTTCAAGAACGTTGGCTATTCGCCTACATTTACAGTCGTCGTTGATAGTTTATGAACAAATCTTTTTCTTGCGATCGCGTAGTTACATGGTATTCTTGCACCCAAATCTACTAAATGCCACACAAGGTGACCTTTGTGCCCACACTAGGTCTTTGTGAAACTGTCAGCTGCCGTCGTCAGATACCTCGTCTTTTCGAACACGAAGTCATTAAGAACTCTGACAAAGACCTCATGACAAGGGCGGTATAATCACGATTGAATGACAACAGTATGATTACAATAGAATGAGGAATAAAGATTGACGACGATGGAACGATGAAGGCGGCGTGACAACGGGATGACGCTACTGAAGTGATGACAACAATAATACGACAGTGTGACGACGACGGCATGATGACTGTGTGACGATGACGTGACGAAAGTCGGATAACAAAGATGGAATGACGTCGATGCAACGAAGACGATGGCATCACGACCCCGAAAACATACCTGGTGGCCTAAGCAAATAGTCAACATAGACCACAGTGTCCGAGTAGAAGGCATGAATACGACAGCATGACAATAGTCAGTCACGAAGCTAAAATGACGGCGATTGAGCGACTACCGAGCTATCATGTTGGCGGTGTGACAAAGCATGCATGACGACTGTATGACGACGACGGCATAACGAGAGTCATAACAAAGCTGGAATAACAATAAAGCACCGACCACGGCGCTATCATGACCACGAGCCCATGCCTAGTGATCCAAGCTGTTAGAGAACTTGGGCCACTGAGTGTGGGTAGAAGGCCTAATGACCACGGCATGACGATATTAAGATCACGAAGCTGAAATGACGACAATCAAACAACCGTAACGGCATCTCTACCAGAAGCACTTATCTAGTCGCCCAATCAAATAGAATTGAATTCTGGGGTTTTTCGTGCTCAAACCACAATTTGATGACCTGGCGCGCCAAGAAAATACACAACTTGGGTCACTGGGTCGGTGCAAGAAGACAAGACAAGACAAGACAAGACAAGACAAGACAAGACAAGACAAGACAAGACAAGACAAGACAAGACAAGACAAGACAAGACAAGACAAGACAGACAGACAGACAGACAGACAGACAGACAGACAGACAGACAGACAGACAGACAGACAGACAGACAGACAGACAGACAGACAGACAGACAGACAGACAGACAGACAGACAGACAGACAGACAGACAGACAGACAGACAGACAGACAGACAGACAGACAGACAGACAGACAGACAGACAGACAGACAGACAGACAGACAGACAGACAGACAGACAGACAGACAGACAGACAGACAGACAGACAGACAGACAGACAGACAGACAGACAGACAGACAGACAGACAGACAGACAGACAGACAGACAGACAGACAGACAGACAGACAGACAGACAGACAGACAGACAGACAGACAGACAGACAGACAGACAGACAGACAGACAGACAGACAGACAGACAGACAGACAGACAGACAGACAGACAGACAGACAGACAGACAGACAGACAGACAGACAGACAGACAGACAGACAGACAGACAGACAGACAGACAGACAGACAGACAGACAGACAGACAGACAGACAGACAGACAGACAGACAGACAGACAGACAGACAGACAGACAGACAGACAGACAGATAGATAGATAGATAGATAGATAGATAGATAGATAGATAGATAGATAGATAGATAGATAGATAGATAGATAGATAGATAGATAGATAGATAGATAGATAGATAGATAGATAGATAGATAGATAGATAGATAGATAGATAGATAGATAGATAGATAGATCCGCGCATCCGCAAGGAAGCTGCGGTTGGGGCGAAGCGTGACAAGCAGCCAAGGATCTTTGAAATCTATCTAAAGCTTAAGCGTCCTCCAAATTTTTGCACTCCTTGGCGCTTACCTGTATCAAACGCTGCTGTAGCCAGGTCGACCAATGCCTAGTCTAAGACCGATCACAGAAATAGACTGGCGAGACGAACATTACTAGCACGGTGTCTACCAACCGGGAAAAACCGGGAAAACCGGAAATTCTCAGGGATTCTGAATAGTCTGGAAAAACTCAGAGAAAACTCAGGGAATTTGTGCTTCACTCAGGGAAAATTAATTGTCATATTGAAAGGGAACGAAAGTCACCCTACTGCTGGCTCGAGTAAAAGAGGGGAATCGTAACTAATTGTCTTTGACGCCGTGTCGTCGGCTGGAGGAAGTGTCAGTGTGCATACAAAAACTGTTTTTCCGAACGCCCGATTTTTTTTTAAATACGTGATAATGCGGATCGCTTCACGGCACTACCACGTGCCCCATAGAGTCAATGTGTAAGAATGTGCGTAATTTCAGACTCAAGAACCCTTCGCTGTCCGATTTCCCGGACTTTTTGCCGCAACCGCAGGTAGGAAACGGAATTAATCAAAGCCATCACCGCCGTTTTGATTATCTCGCAGCCTCAAACCAGCGCTCTCGCACGCAGATCCGCTGGCAGCCGCAGCCATGGTGCACCAGTAGCCACCGTGGCAGCTGTAGCTGCTTCAACGTTCGCTATTAAGGTTCTTGCCGTTCGGTGCCGTGTTTTTCAATGAAAGAATTCGCCGCTGTCAGTACTGGCCCTGACTTCACCTCTGTGATCCTCGCGATTGGCTTCGAAGCTTAGAAAGCATGACGCGCTGCATATAGCCGGTTTCCGAAAGGTAGCTTCTTCTCAGCACAGAAATGTTCCGCGGTGAAGCGTACGTGAAATATTGCGGTGAAGCTTAACAAGCGCGGCAAGGGGCAGTTGTCACTGGACACAGTACGTATTCCATAAATATACACGCGTGCACCCACCGTCTCCTGTGACAGTAGGAGCACCGATATGCCTAATAAGTGTACTGACAGACTTTCAGAGCTTTTTCGGATGTGCCTGTGGGAATTTGAGCCCTTAAGGGCAGTAAAAGACGCATTCATTTTTTCGGACTGCCCGATTTCATTTTTAGGACGTTTTCGTGGCCCCTAGAGAGTAGGAAAAATCGGAAGTTGACTGTACAACTGACCAAGAGGATGCTTCAAATAGTCCGCGGGGCAAGCGCATGGCGGAACGAGAACAACAACAGAAATGACCGTCGCATTAACGAATGATCGGGAAAGGAACTGTGCCGCCTCTTTGAAGGAGCATGAGCTGAAAAACAATGTGTTGGCTGACGCAAAGATGCAGGTGACCTCCATCCAAACCAAAATAAACTCTTGAAAGCAGTGAAACACAAAACGAGGCCATTGTGCGTGGGCTCAGAGTATGTGAGAACAGTTGAAGTCGAGTTTCGAACTACTGAGAAAATCTTACTTCTGACAAAGTTTGGGCCTAATACCAATGATCTTGTTATCACATGATAGAAATAGCTCATTTTCGAAAATATTTGCTTGTGTATGTATCTCTTTTTATTCGTATTTGAAAATGTACGACTCGATTTACAATGGGCTTTATCATTTTTCTTTTTCGCAGATATTTTATTTGCAGTGCATTTTCCTATCCCCTACCTTCAGTTTACTATTTTGTATAAAATAAACACTACTCCTTACTATTGAAAGTGGATTAAGTTTTTTTTAATGTTTACTCGAGAATGACAGCATTGGGTGACGCGGTGTCCCGCCTGTCTTGACATAAAATAAAGTTCTGTGTCGCTCAGAGAAACCCTGGAAAACTCGGGGAATTTGAAAATGTCAACTTGGTAGACACCCTGATTGGAAATGATCTTGCACGTATGGATGCTGCGAAAGATTCGAGCCAGATTACCGCTTCCTGTCCAGATTTGACACTGCCGTGATGTACGATCAATGAATGCGATGCAAGCCCAGAAAAGGGAAATCGCAGCTTGCACCATGGTTCGAAAATAAGCAGCGGGAGAGCGTGGGACTACCCTAGTCTACCCTAAGCGCATGATCCTGAACGATATTTTGCTGTTACGACAGCTTAAAAACAGAGTTAGTTGTTAATATTATTGCATATAACTAAAAATAATAATTGAGCACTGTCTGTCATATAATAAGAACACTGTGATAGGCTTGAGAGAAAGTTTTTCGGTGGTTAAATTTGTACTTGCTACGCGGCCTCTAGCAGAGGATTGTGCCCTCACGACGGGCCAGATTACGACGGGCCAGCCCTGCGGAGTAGAGGTAGTTGTTTTTTTTTTTTTTCTTGTTTTTTTTTTGGCGTGGTCGATTGTTCTTTCTACTTCTGCAGCAATTCGCTGGAACTTAAGAGCTTCCGGGGCCAACCAAAAAGTGTTCTGTGTGCAAACATCATGTAGCTGTTGTTGATGTCAAGGGTCGACCGTCACGGCGTCATGGACATTTTGTTACGACGGGTTATGCAAAAAAAAGATTACCGTAGTCGAATGCAAACATGCACGTGCACATAAAAGGACAAATATAAATGGATATATATTTGGCTGCAATTTTTTTTGCTACTTTTTTTGCTTGGGATACAATTTCTCTAGCTTTGGGCTGCGCCACCTCGTCGGGCCTGACAATACTGCCTAGCGCAGGCGCAGCAGTTTGTCTCCGGCTTCGAAGTGGATAGGTCACATGTCACACGCACTCCTGAAGAGCAGGCAGCTTTCAATCAGCAACACCGCGAGCAGTACCAGGAACGCGCCCGTCTACGGTGTGCCAGTGCTGAAGCACGGGCACAGGAACAGGCTCGTGAAGCCCAGTGCAAGCAGCAACTGCGCACTGATCATCCCGAACCCTACCAAGCCGTCGTTTAACGAACCACCGGCATGAACCGTCGGGATTAACTTAGCGATAAACACCGCGGACACATGTTTCGATTTCACTGGTTAACCACCGGTACGGAGTGCTTTGGCGGTGATTTCTTTTTGATAAACGTTTCGGAAAGCACTTCGGAATTCCTTCGGCGGACATACAAAAGCATAGGGTAGAGATTCAATTACGGATATCGCTGCAAAAATAAAACGTAGTGTGCGTTTTGGCAAAACACCTGTTGGGGCTGCCATCTCCATTCCTATTTCCTTCTTATGGATTGCAATTCCAAAAAATTACCCTTTCATATGGGTATCTTAATGCACTGAAATACGCTTTCTGAGAGTACAATTGGGTGAGTGACAGACACAAAAGAACATGCTCAAGGGTGCAATTTTTCTTAATGTGCATCGTGCAGAATTCTTTCGGGCCAGATATAACCAAGTTTACGGGTAGAAATGTTGCTTTCAAGTCAGCCAGATACTGTGTGCATCCAGTGCCGTTTTGAACATCTTTTTATCACTTTTCATGTCCCTGAATTTTCGCCCTGTTACAATTGCCAAACCTTTAGGTAAGGATTACGACGACACACTTTAAAAGTTTAGCAATCGTAATTTTGCAAGACTGAGAGAAACTGATATGATAAGTTTTGTTTCCCATAAGGAACTTTTTTTTCTTTATTCAACTGATTGTTGATGCCCGTTTGTAAAAAAAAAGTAAGTACTTTATTGCCGCAATGCGTTCATCCCGCCTAATATAATAAATGTAATTTTTGAACAATCTATAGATTATAGAAACACCGACGGCATAACAGTTCTCCACACTTTCAAATACGTCTAAATAAGCGCGTCACTGTGCTCAAGGTGACTCTATGTAGACTATACTGCTTCCTTATGTTTCTATGCCACACTGTTGGGAAAAGAAAATACGTAACTTTTCCTTGGGCCATTTTCTTTTTATCATAAAAATGACTTTCTGACATTCTGCAGTGAATTTATTAATAGTCGCAATGATTCGCTTCACTTTACCTTTCCTTTCTCTTCCCATCATCTTTACATTGACACAAAAATTATACGTTATTGATAAGCCGATTGTGTATTTGTTGCCAATATTTCCTATACCGTAATAAATAGATGAATAAATCAGTGGAAGAAACAAAAGAAAATCTAATTGTGTGGTTTATCGTCTCGAAATTGCACAGTGTGGCTGTGGGGAACGTGCGTCGTAGAACCACCGGTGGTCAAAGGCAACGAAAAGAGAAAGGAAAGCGATATCCACCTAACATTTCCTTCTTCCTCCACGCAGTGTACAAGGCCAGCATCAAGTGCATGAACTCCGTCGGCGCCAAGCTTAACATCTGCATCAAGAACCTCTACGAGGGCCTGCAAACCGCCGTGTCCAATGCCCAACGCGAGGAAATCGTCTACTACTCCTGCTGGTGAGCCAATCCGTCTTGCGCCCGATACACGGGCAGTGCCTACCGACATTCAAAGACCATCAGGAGTAGCCCGCAGAGAGAGAGAGAGATACGGGCTCTTACGTGAATCTTGGAGAACTCTGCCTGGCTGCATGCCTAGCAAGCCACTGCATATGGTATGATGAAAAAAGAAATAATATGCACAGTGCAAGTCGCGGACACACGACATGCACAGGATCCACCACAACGTGCAGCATACAGAAGGTGTCTCACTGAGGCCAGCGTATCTAAGAGAGATGAAAATGGTCTTAATTTATTGCCTGAGATGCACAAGAAGCCATAGTACGTCTCGTTAACGTTCGTACATGTAGCATGGTACGAGTACACGTCGCAAGCTGAAAGCATTACAGTCTTCGATACATGTTCTTCTTTCTAATTCCAATAACCTGCAAGCTCAGATGAAGTAGACTGCGTGTGTATTCTGGTACGCTCTATGTAGCGCATAGTGGCGACCTTATTTCTCTAATCTCAAGTCACAAATGTTTAGCAGTGTCGACATATACCTGAAATTCACATAGTATATATGTAGTGGTATGCTTCTTTTTCTTTAATAATTTCAGCTATAAATCATGTACCGACTAGCCTTGATTTCGGTTCTCCTTCGGGTAGTACGACTGGCACAAAAATTTTGTTGGTCTGCTCGTTTTGATTCAAATCACGAAATGCCTTCACAAAGTGAAGCCTACGTCATACCACAAACAAAACTGCTCGATTAAGCACAAAGCATAATGATGTAGAATACTGCTCTGTTGCAGTACGCTGGGTGATCCGCCGTGGTGCCCCACTGCACATACCAAAAACTCATCCCTATTGGGCCTGTGTGCTTGGAACATTTTCACGGTGTTTCTCTCCAAATGCAACGCAAATGGCGGTTGTAGTAAACCAAAACATTCAACGAACCGCATCCGGCAAGTGCAGCGTCTATCGCTTGCGGCGCTCTTAACTATCTCTCTAACTTGTCGCTGTTCTTCTTTCCCGAAAAACGCTTCATCAAAGTGAAATCCTTTCCGGCGGAATATGCAAATTTATTGTCTTCACTAGAGATCTTTAGCTTGTCTGAAAACTTGTTACCGTTTGCGGATTAACGGGTTTCACGACGCATAAAGGTGAGCGGCCGGTTTGGTGGCGCCACCTGTGAGTGCAGAGCTCAACCACACAAACACAGAACTAGATCTGCAATACGGAGCCCCACATTACGCACTGCAAGGGGCTCCGTACTGCAAATGTAGTTCTGTGTTTGTGTGGTTGATGGAACACGAAGGCATGTCTCTGAGGAATCGTGGTTGACGAAGCGTCACGAGATGTCGCTACCGGGGTTCGGTAACCCGTTATTACGAGAACGTCATTGCGTGTACCGGAATACCGCACGCGCTGAAACTATCCTTAACAACGCTGTCCATCCCCGAACCATCGCAGTTCGTACCACAGCACGGTGGACTGCGCCGAGGCGGCACTGGCTGACTGCGACGAGCCCGACTCCCCGGCCCGCGAGTACATCACCAGCGTCATGGAGAGGGTGTTCGGCCAGGTTCTGGAGCTTGTGTGCGGACCCTACTCCCGCGGGTCCGCCAGCTGCCGAGAGCAGCCACCTCTGCCCCCTCTGGCGGCTAACGCGCCCAGGACGCCGAGCCTCGTCGAGCTCGCCATCCAAATCGCCACGTCGCTCCGGAAGAAGCCGTAGACATCGGTTTTCAAACGCTTATTGAAAGAAAAGGACACAAAAACACATTTCTAGCAGCACTGCAAAGTATTATCTAGGGTACGGAAAAGCACCACCTCGTGAAAACCTTTCCCTCCGTCCTGTTCGACGCTTATTGTATTTATTTTTTTATATAGTTTCAAAGGAGAGATTGGCGCCTTTAGGCATCACCGGCTATACTACTCCCATGGCAAAGCGAATGACGTCGCAAAGAGCACGAGCACATACAAACTTCAGCACACGAATCTAGAAGGTCACTGAAGATGTACAAGGAACATTCACAAAAAAGTTTAAAAAATGTGCAATATTCCATAAATAGATAAAAGTGATTATAGTTTCTTATATCTAGCTGAAATCAGTGTCTTTATGCCTGCATGCGTTTTTTTTTTTTTTTACCTTACTCCCTTTCGTTTATCCCTCACTATCTCAGGCCTGATAAGCCTGTGCTAGGCTAGCCTCTCCAGATAGAATTAAATATTTTCTCTCTCTGCCTCTCGGTCAGCGAAGTCACTGCTGGAGCTACGCGTCTAAGAAACAACCCACCTGAAAGTTCGCAGCCATGACGTCATGATATTGCCACCCCCAACCTCCAATCCCTCTCTAGAAAAGTAAGACACAGTGTTTTTATATTGGAATGAAGACGAGGTAGGCACCTGTTCCGGCATTAAGCACGTTGAAGGTTACAACTACGACGACACAACTGTATCGGAGAGTTAGGAAACCATAGGTGTGCATAAGAGAACATATAAGCTACTTCAACGTGTGAAGAGAACTCTGGTGTTCTTTTTATTCGTTTCCTTTTTTAGGCTATGGAAGGGGAAATGATAGCTGTAACATTAAGAGACAGGAATACATCGCTGTTGATTAGAAAGTGAACAGGAGTTCTCCAAATGGAGTTTGGCAGCTAGTCATGTGACTCGCAGAGCAGATTACCGGTTATAAAAGGGACACAATGGGTGCCAATGTACGAGGAGCGCAGCCGAGGACGGCAGAAAAGTACGTTGTTAGATGAAATTGTATATTTTGTGGACTCGTGGCTGTAGCTTCAGAGCCAGTGGTCAGCTGAAGCTCTCGGAGACGACACAAGGTGCAAGGGCCGAAGCCCCCAGGCCAGCTGAACTGCTTCCTGGTCGCCGCTCCTCATGCTCCGGCCCCAGGCTAGCTGCGCGTGGCACGGACGCATAAGCCAGGCCCAGCTAGCGATGATGGCGACACAGCAGCGCAGCCATGCAGCCGGCGTTCCCATAATATGATAATGAGGCAGATGATGTTCTTCAGGGTTGCTTCTACAGCGGAGCCCGGCGAATCCCACCTCATGTAAAAGCTATTTATAGAAGGCAATAATAACAACCACGACAAAGGGACCCATGCAGAGCTGCTGAGTCCAGACACTACATCTTGTCGCACTCATCTTGTCCTCGTCGTTTTTTGTTTTCTTAGCTATTAGGATGTCACAATTACGAAGCTTGTTCATGGTCATGCCATGCACTCGCCTGTAAATGGACACGGGCCATCTGTCTTGGCATGTGCTATTGTGAGCCTTTCAGCGCCATCCTACATGCTATTTCCAACTCGTCATCAATCACCATCACCCACACACAAATCATTGAGCGTAAAATGTGTCGTTCCTACAAAAAAGCTTGTACAAATATTTCTGAATAAACCCTCCACCAATTTATATGTAGGTGGCTCAATTATTCTGCTTGGCTGCCACTAATGGTGCCTTGAGTAGGCATCTTGCCTGATTTCTTTTTTACTGCCGAGATCGTTTATTAGCTAGGGAATGTGTTGAACATGTGCCTCTGTTTCCAGGGATCTCTAAGAATTTTCAGGTAACATAAGCAATGGCGTGGTAAAGTGGGGGAACAAACCGAAGCTTTTGAATCTTCAAGCATATATAGCACTCTAACCTCTACTCTATGCGCCTCTTCTACCGATATCTACCGTTATATTAGCTGAATATATTGGTTGAACTTGTCCATCCCCGGCTCAACATAATTCCCGGGCTGCTCTCAAAGATGCGCAGAGCAAAGAAAAAGGCAACTGTTCGGTGGGTCTGAAGCCCGAGATGAGTGTAAAAGCTTGTCGTTTGCCTTGGCCGCCAGTGCAGTATGGCCCCTGCGGAAGTTATTACGCTCGCCATTGGACCACGCAGTGGAGAACCGCAGCAGGTGCCATTGCGTCGACTCACCAAGAAAGGACACAAGCGCAGAAGCACAAAACAAAGGACTCAGGAAAGCGGATGCGCGTTCTTTTTGTTTGTTTTGTATTTAGGTGCGTCAAAATAATTTCTCGTCCTCATTAAGGACACTAATGTTACCGAACATATAAAACAAAATGCAGATAATGAACGGACACTGCATATAGTAGTATATCGGTGACGCAGCTTATCTTGAGAATAGCGCTCGTTAAATTCAATATCAAGGAGGCCGTTAATTTCTAAAATATACGAGTTCAGTTGTTCCAGGTCCACTGCTGATTGACGAGCAAATTCTGGCATCGGATCTAAACGAGGAAAGGAAATCTTTTGACTGGTTCGTTTGCTTGTGACGTGCGTCCGCATAAAGGTTGAGACTGGAAAAACGGCTCCTTTTTCCAACCCGAAAATTCGGTTTATATCACCGGGTAGTGGAACAATCGACAAAGCACAGGTCAACAGACGCAAGCATGATTGGCAATCGTGGGGCAGCTAACCTGTGTGGTATTGTTTATAAAGATTTTTACCGCTCTATACGCACGCACCAGCCAAGTCTTATTGGGGCGCTCAGACTGCGCATAATGTGCTATTGTAAACAACCAGGATACTTAGTACTTAGCGCACATCAGTACGGACAGGCCACATTTGCTGCTCTCCCTATCGCAGATCCTCTCAACTTGTTTTTATCCCAGTGATGAAGTAACAGCTTAGATACATGCACCTTCGGCCGACCTCTCATTGTTTGCTAGCATTAAGCATCTCTCTCTGTGTGTCCAAGTAACTGCTTTAGCATTCCAGCCGATGACCTGAGCACTCTTGAGGCTGTCTTGCCATGTATCCTCCATGGAGCGTTAGGTACGCGGGAAAACAATCGTTTCATTTGAAAGTTCAGGATGTCATCGTAGGCATTCCTGGGCAAAAATGGCCGTATAGAATGCTCTCAACTGCCCTGTGTTTCTTACCTTCTGAAACAGTCAACGTACTAGCAAAGGACGCGAAATAGTGGCCACGTACTCAAATATTGAGAACATACCATGAGCTAACTTATACCCTCAGCATGAATAAATTGTGAGCGACTTACTCTTGTTATTCATTGAATATTTAGGCTTGTTTGAATATTGTCTTGTTTCAATAATACTTGCTTTAATTTAGCACTTTTTTAGGCTTTCACCTATTAGGTGTTTAAGAGTAATCTTGATCGCCATCGTGACCATCTTCCGCAATATCCCTGCGACAGAGAACACACTGAACTTTGAATATGAAATGAATGCTGTTGAATGTTTTCACGAGTTACTGAAAGAGTAATCAGGCCAAATCAGACACCCCTGCCAACTATCAATTGCTCTGACTTCTACCATGTGAGCCTTAAATGAACGGTTTTACCGAGGTAATGCATCGCTACTGTGCGTAAGTACTAGGCCTGCCTAAACGCCAGGTTGGCTATGTCGAACGCAATCTGCCCGTTCTCATGAAACAAGATATTTGACACAGATCATTTCTTTGGCCGTTCCCGTGCACTCTTTGAAAGGTAAACGCCTCCTGAGAGCATAATGGCACTCCACATGCGGCCTTACAACAGCCAAGTGCATCCACAAGCATCGATGGTAGCTGTTAAAGGAGTTAAGCGTCTCACTCCTTGTATTCCGCTGACACCATAGTTCGTTGCGTGGCTAAACTACCCTGCAGCCCCCACCATGACGAAAACCATAGCAGACTGCAAAAGCGCTTGTGCAGCAGCGGCGCCTTCAGCCGCAAAGCCAAACCCAGGCCAACCATAAGCGCTGTCCTGTGTCTCTGTCACGTCCCTGTCCTTTTTGAATTGCGCTAAAGGCTTTGCCATTATAAATAAGACTGCCCCTGAGGCATGCCTTGACAGAGGCTCCAGAAAAGATGGCGGCGGCCTCGCGAGCCACGCACAGCAAGCAAGGTAACATCCGGGACCATCAATTAGTTCACCGAAGGTGCTCCACAGTCGTGCTCTAGCTGGCAGAAAACACTGATTCATTTCTGACACTATTCATAAAAAGTCAGCAGGTCCAACGCAGCCCTTCAAAGAATGTCCTAATGCGAGCCACGAGTCCAGCCACATCTAAAATGCCCAGCTAGAACGGGGCTGATTTTCACTTCAACGTTGACGGCACTACAATCTTAGTCACTGCACACTATATAAAAAAACACCGGCCGTTTACTCGTATCAGCTATCTACGAACATTGTTCCTTAAGGTTAATCATATTGTCTGGCTGCAATAGTTGCGTGCCCACTGCACCTTAGCGAACATCAAAACTGACCTCGCTGCTATGATTGCTTACAGTAACATCTCCGGAACTCTGAGAGCAATAGTAATCATTTTCTTCTCAACAACCGCACTTATTGCAGTAGTACTGCTCTCATGCGCTGAAACGTTTTCGTTGACTTTTCGAGGAGGCTGATTTCTAGCACATCAACTGAAAGTCCTAAATCATTGAGCGGATTTAAAGGGACACTAAAGGAAAGTATTAGGCCGGAGTAGAATCCTAGATTATTCGTGTGGAGGTCTCTCGTAGTGTTCTGTGTAAAAATATGTCTTTCTTGCGCAACAAATCGCCATCCTGGCTGCTGCTCGTCAATATCGATTGCCCGCGCCAAAAAGTACTAGTTGACGGAATTCCCACGTGACCTCGTTCTCTACGACTCGCTGTGAATCAGGAAATACCAACGTCATATCATAGGCACCATAGTCCCCGAATAGGTGGCGCCACTCTATTTTTTTTTTTTCATTTTTCATAATTTTCCCGCTTACAACACCTCTCTTCTCATTCCGAATTTGTCATTACAGCATGCTAATCTTTCAATCTTGTTCGACTTAATATTTTCTTTTAGTTGCCCTTCAACAAGGCATCATGTTTAAGCTAATGATGAATACGAATGAGATACTCTCCAGGCTACTGCAGCTGACACATACTGATCCTTTCAGTCACACTTTGGTTGAAGTTCAAGGTAAAGAGGTCGACAGGACAAATATATTTTGCCAACGGGGTGCGACGACGGTTGACATCCCTACTTTTCCTACTCTCACTTGGTTCTCGTGACGTCTCCGTCACAATTCAGTAAGTGCTTATGAAAAACAGACAATCAGCCAAAGAAAATAGACAACCGAAAGCGTTATACATTTACAATGAGCGATGTAAGCAAACTATTGGGTAATCAAAATATAGGGGGAGAAGGCATTTGAAAATGAGAACATCTGAGAAAAGACCGCGTTCGTTTCGTCCTCCTATATTCTGACGAATAACGGGAGCCACTACAGCCGTTCGCGCTTGATGGGGCACGCTAGTGTGCGTTTGACCGCCCATATAGAGGACCTCAGTGCGTGACGCCAACGAGGAACCACAACGGTGTAAACGAGCGCTCAGTCATGCGCACATCCACGCATCGCGCGTAAGCGTTCGCGCAATTTCCAACAACCTTGTCGCCAAGAAACGGCCACCACAAAACAGAACTAAGGTCATTGCGGTTCGGATATATATATATATACGCTATACGGCGCATACATCACAAAAATAAATGGAAATAGCATAACGTACAGACACGCACACATCCTCCCATTATGCAGGTGCCAATGGCCGCTCGCACGAAGCAGCAGTTTGCGTCAAGTTTAAACAGTTCGAAATGAAGGCAAACTACAAGGAACACGTACACACAGCAACAGCGCTGTGTATGGGTTTCAGGCTGTTATTGCCGTCTTTTAGCGCTGTTTAAGCTTGAATTATGTCGCACCAACTTGCCCCGAGAGAAGTACTCCTAAGCATTTTATGCTTGGCTATAGGGCTTTCTTTTCTTTTGACGGACGGGTTTGGGCAAAAAGGTATCTTGTCACTCAGCAACTTAATGGTCCAGCACCAAGTTCAACTTGCCCGAATCACCCTCGGGCTGTGCGCAACGTTGCTGTCCTTTTTTTTTTTCGAAAGCATCAAATATGGCCCCTTGAGCGAAAAAGCCGGCGTCTGTATTCTGTAACGGCGAAACGGCACCTAAAGATCCATTGGCTGCGACGCCACGTCAAGAGAGCGGCTCGATGGAGCACAGCGGTGAAAGGGGCACCTGCACCGGCGATAGCGCGCCAGAGGATGCGTGAGGGGAGATGGCATTGCTCGACGTCACGTCACCCTATAGCTCTCGCCCTCGGAAGCCGGCATGCGGTCCGTATCACCCCCACTGGGCTTAGTTATGTTCCTGTATATGCTCTCGCAGGGAGCAGAGTTGCGCACAAGTTTTCCGGCACCACTCGCAACGCTATTCGCCGTGTGCTATCACGTGGCTCAAAATGACGTCGAATGTTCAACTGCGTCGCTGCGAAGTCAACGTTACGGGCACGACGCCGACTAGTCGTTTCCGTCAGTGCAATCAGCGGACCGTCGAGCCTGTGTTTCATTCATTGGCTGCCGGTTGCAGGTATGGTATTCGACGATATTAAGTCAAGGGCCTTGGTTAAGTCATGCGAAACACATCATATTGACACTTGTATTCCAGTATGACGGGGTGCAGTGCAGCAAACTCCACGAACCGCACGGAAGGTGGCAAAGCTTTTTACGCGGGGCCGTGCGGACGGACGAGACCGGTCGGCTCCGAAAGGAATCAGGATATGCGAGGCGCGTTCGCCTTGTTTACACTAAAGCAACATTTATCTCGAGTAGCACCTCTGTAAACGCTGCGATGCGTACACCTGGTACGAGAGATTGTTCACTTGCACGATTTTTAGCGTATATGTGCAGCGCGACGCAAACGCGAGACAAAGAATGAACGAGACATCTGTGTCGCGCTGCACATATACGCCTGGAATGTTAATTTACCAAGTCGCCCGATTCGTTGTGCTGCTTGTGCGATTGTTCTGACTATGCGGGTCTAGAACAGCGTGTTGAAATAGTCGCAGATACAATTTTCCCGATGCACCCTGGTTTTTCTCTCCTGTTTCTTTATTTTATTTTTCGTCGGAGTTCCAATTTTCATGTAACGTTGATTGATGTGCTAGTGTTCATTTTTCTTTAGTAAGGGAGAACCTCACGTGCTCCCACCTATGAGACAGCTGTGATAGCTTCAGCGTTTACCACCCGCAATATCTTCCTTGTTCGATCAGCCTTAGTCGACATGAGGAAGGTAAAAGTCTACCTGTGTGTTTAATAAGCGCTGTGTTATAGTAAATTGACCTGAGTAGTATGAAGAGATCAAGAAAATGTGCTGTCATATTACAGCCTGCAATGTGCGAATAATTACTGTGGAAGTTTGCCTTTTTTTTTAATTTGTGCAATAAATGTGACCTGTTACTCTTAGTAGCTTGTTGCCTTTCCAGTTGCGTTGAATACTGCCTACCCCCCCCCCCCCCCCCTAGGATCCAAGAAACAGCACTCTTGACCTTCTCCCAGCAGCCATTGGTCATCGATTCCCTTGTACGAAATAAATTTGATCTAGAAGTTCCTGCATCTTGAGTCTTTTTCTACTTGCACATTTGATGTTACGAAGCAGCTCTTTAGTGTGCAGTATGAGTGAATCATAAAAATGAACTCTATGTGCGCATGTGAAATTTAGAAACGCGTTTAAACCTACGTGTCTGCAACGCATATATCGAAAACCTGCAGCTGCTGTGAACGATGGTTAGTGATGAATGACGGTCACGGTTAACGGCCACTGACATAACTGCAGGCACGATAGTTTGCTTGGCGACTATCATTATTCGTCAGATTTCGGCAGCCAAATTGCGCTCACATAATTGTCCATATTACGTGTGTGAAGCTTTTTTTAAATACCCTTTAAAACATTTCTTGCCTTCCAGCCTCGGCGGGATAACTTCATACGCATGCTGAAAAACATTGCACCACTTTTTGTTTAAAGGTAATGCGTGTTTGCATGCGAACTTTTGAGCTCTTGGAGCCATGGGCGTAGGCAGGATTTATATTTTGGAGATCGAGGGCTGTCCTAGCCCTTATATGCACGTTTGTGCGTGTATTATATACATACCAGACGAAAATTTCGGGGGGCTGGAACCCTACCCCGCTCCGGCTACACCAATGGTTCAAGCGTTGCCTGCGTTAAAACGTGTCATCTTGCTCAGCACTTGCAAACAATTGTCGCATGTAGCTTGCGACCAGCAGACAAAAAAGCAAATGGAACACCGCGCGGCATTTGCCTCCTTCGCGCGCGAGAAGTGGCTTCACTGCACCGATGGAACATAATGCCGGACCTATGCGCCTCTCTTCTCCCTGCTGGAGCATATACAGGGACACTAGGGCTTAGCTGTTGCGCGAGCCTGCCGGTCTTGGTGGCCTCTGCTGCTTCCTCGGCCACTTGCGCGCTGGACGTCGGTGGCATGCGCGTTTGCACCGCAGGCTGCTGCTGCTTGCTCGCTCGGGCAAGACGCACCGCTACAGTGCATTACTCCCAGCGCGAAACTCAAAGGACCGCTCAGCGTCGTTCAACTGGACATTAATGCTTTCGCAGTCACAACTCATAAGAAGTGCTCAGGGGTTCTCGGATTTTTTAAAGCGAAGCTTTCTTTGCCTCTCCCCCCTTTTTACGGGTGCTTGCTGATGGCTCTCTTACACAATTGGCTGGTACCGGATATAATGCGAACAAGCACCGGATATAGATATTGCAAATCGAGGCGACGCGGGGCGGCACGAGATACACGTAAGTGTCGAACTGAGCTGCCGCCTCAACACGACCCCATGGTCATGTCATCGCCTTCGTGCCATTGTAATCATTCCTTTGTTGTCATCTCACTGTCGTCGTTTCCATCGTTTTCACTCCGCCGTGATGCGTTGCGATATCGTCGACATCACGCCACCCTCTTCGAGCCATCATCGTCATAGCACCGTCGTCAATCCATCGTCATCATTTCACCCTCGTCACTGCTTCATCGTCATAGGCTCGTCATTGTACCACCACGGTCGTTCCTCCATCATCGCTCTATCGTACTAATTTCAGTGTCGCGATTCCATTGTCGTCATACCCATTGTTGCCACTTCGTTGTCGTCATTGCGTAGGTCGTCATTATTTGCCGGCATGCCATCGTCATCACGTCGTCGTCGTCACACAGTAGCCGTCGTGCTACTGTCAACATGCCGTCGTCATAGAGCTGCCGTGTCACGCCGTCATCGTCATATCATTGTTACCACTGAAGCATCGCCATCACGTTGTCGCCACGCTGTCCTTGTCGCGCCATCAACGTCATAGCGTTGTCTTCACTCCAGCGTCGTCACACAATCGTTGTCATGCCGTCGTGGTCGTTCCACTATCCCCAATATCGATTGCGGACGACGGATGTTGATTTCAATGTCATCGTGCAGTAGTCGTCACACAGTAGCAGTTATGCCGCCGGGGTCATTCCAATACCGCCATTTTGTCATGGGGACTCTAGTGTCGTCGTGCTATCATCCTCATGCCGTTGTCGTCCTTCAGTTGTCGTCATCCATTCGTCCTCATTCCATTTGTCGTCATGTTGTTGTAGTGATTGCAGTGTCGTTGTGCCACAGTCGTCATTCCATTGCCTTGATTGCGGCGTCGTCATAAAGTTGACGTCCTTACATCATCGTAACTGCGTCGTTGTCATACAGTCGTCGTCGTCGTTTCGTAGCCGTGGTTTATTGGTCGTGAGCTCTGTACTTTCGAAGGGCCGCTAGGAAGGACAGCGTTCTTCGCAAACACCAACAAGAGCTTCACTTAACCGATACCCACAGCGCGCGAGATCCACAAGTTTTCTTTTTTTATATATGTATGAGGTTAAATTTACCCGGGAGTAAAATTTTTCACGCAAGCGGGCTCTGGTATAGCACGAAATACTCGAGTTTACAGGAATGCTTAAGTTGAAGAAAAAGTCGTGTGGACAGGCAGTATACGGTACGTCACCGTTCCATAAGTCATCGCAGCAGCTCTGAGGGACGATGAACCAGTCTCCATTTTGCTGGAAAGGATCACTGACAGCATCATTCATCTCCAATTGCGAAGCGCATGCGTTGCATGCTTAATTACCAGCATCATACTGCCGAAGGACGCTTCACAAACAGAAGAACTTATTGTCGGCCTAGTTGGCAGCTTAACGAACCGTATCCGTGCTGTATGCGTCAGAGGCACCGGTCGACGACTCCTTCCACACACTTGTATGGCCTTCAAGAGACATCACTATCTAATGTATCCGATCAAAATGGCGCGAAAGATTTCATAGGGACCATGGACGGCGTTCTAAAGCAGCCACTCTGATGAACCCTTTCACTTTTGCGTGAACTAACGTACAGCGCGATGCGGCTCAATGGAGTAACCGATATCCTGTCCGTCGATACATTACAGAACATGACCGCACGACATAGAAACAACTGTGCTGGACAGCCGTGATAACTCATCAGCCTTATCCGATGTGACCGATGTATCTAAAAGTGACCTTACCGAGAGCGACTGATCGAGCGTACCATCCAAAGAGTTACCTTCCATAGTCAGAGTTGGCACGACTCCCTTCGCTCTTACCCACATGGCTCCTTCGCAACTGCAGCTTACAACGTGCTGCGCGTAACTAAGCCGAGTGACGGAGTACACACGCGTATACAGTGCTCTCTCGCTTCACGGCTTCGACAACATCGTGTTCCGAGCTGGCCATAAGTCATTGTCCAACACGAAACGCCGTACCGGAGAAACAGGGCCGGCCAGGATATTTTTTTCTTCTTTTCGCTCTTATCTTAATCCAGTCATCGATCTCGGCGGTGACGTCACAAACGTCACCTTGCCATCTTGTCGCCCCCTTGTCGTTTTCTTTTTGTCTCCACCCAGCGTTGCACCCGTACCGGCCGGTGAGCACTCGAGCGTAATATTCACAATAATAACAACGAACGATTGCGTGCGCTCCGCCAAATGCGGCTGCTGCCGTCGTCGCGGAGCAATGCAATGGTTGGTTGGTCCTCTTCGCATCATTATTATTATTTTTACATTCACTCACGTCATTCGCTTAATTCGGGACTGGCAAGAGGTGAAAACGCTGCTGCATTAAGCCACACTTGGTGTAGCGTATAGCGAGCGACTACGCCGTTAAGCATCCTTAGTGTAGCACGCTTGATTCCGATAGTCGAGCGTTCGCAGCCCGAGTGCAAGAATTTTTTCCTTTCCACCGTATTTCTTTGTCAGCGCCAGTCGTTCGTCGCCATTGCGCCCCGATCGGCGAGGCGAATCACGGGAACGGTGAGTACGTGACTGGGATTGAGCTTCGAGTGCGCGCATGTTCCGGAGCGAGCAAACAGGAAATGACGAAACAGGAGAGGAGGATAGTAAGTAAGGTGATCGAACAGGTGTGGCCGTGAGTTAACGTACTGCAGCGCACACCGTGTTTTCTTTAAAGACGGCGGACGGTGTCCTGCGTGCGCTTTCGGAATACACGCAGCAAACGAGCTCTCCGCCTCTGGCAGAGGGTTTCGACAGAGCGCCGCATTCAAGGTCGACGTTGTTGAAACCATACTGTGGTAACGACGCTTTCTGTACCGCCATAACATACGACCGCCGTTTTCAGATGCACGCAAGTGGTCAAGCGACAATGTGGGAACGCGGTGTAGTCTACGTCTTCGCTGCTTGTTTTCTCGGTAAGCGCATAACGTTTTTTTCTTCTCTGTTTTAGATTTAGGCTTGATTGCCCGTCACAGTTTGCTTATGAAAGGACTATTTCAAGTCGCTTATATGGGATTGCCTTTTCCAGTTAAAAAAATTATTTCGATTCAGTAAAGCACTGGGCTCAGTGTATACGTGCCATACTTGCATCTTTGTTGACGAGGAGTCCTATAGGCTGATGTAGTCTGGAATAATTTTAGGACGCTGTTGTTCTTTGATATGCGCAGCAGCATGAGCACGCTGGGATTCTTGCTCTTTGCTCCCATCTGAATGCCGATGAGGGTCAAGTTGGCAACTTCCCATTCAGAAGATGAACAGGAAAACACGCACTCAGTTTTGCGTCTCAAAGTGAAACAGAAGTAGCTCTACTATAGTCAGTAATTTGTAGCTTTTTGATCATGGATCTGGGTATGTTCTTGCCGATGCGCCGATCGAAAAAAAAAATAAGCTATCGTACGAGCCTGCTCATAGCGAAAGGGGAAGAGTGAGAATCACGAAGAAATATTTTAAGAGAGAAGAAGCAAAAAGCTAAAAAGAAAGAAAAAAAATACGAGTAGTATAAAAATCAACGACTGAGTTACACTCCGACATTCAATTGCATGCCTATGCAGTGGTCCCGTGCTTCGAGCTCTTGAATTGTACACTTGGCTTCGAATAAATCTGATATATATCTCGGCCTTCTCAACTGACAGAGCGGCTGCCCCGTAAACGCGCTGGTGCTGAGTTAGATAGCTGAACAAATGTAAGTTTCCTTTTTTTTTCATAGTGCGAAGCTTGCTTTCTGAGTAACTGGCATGGCTTTCTTTTAGTGCTAATTTCGAGTACACGAAAATTTTAAACAGCAGTTCTATGTGCGTACCCCCCCCCCCCCCTCCAAGAGAAGCAAGCTTTCTTACACGTGAGTCCCCTCGCAAAGGTAGCATCAAGTGCCCAGCTCCCTGGAAATTAGTTATTCACAAAACTGGAACAACCCTATTTTCAAAAAACATGTCATCTTGTATACCGGCTTATGCGCAAGTTTACATTGTAGACCTCGAATATGTACATTCGTACGAGGTGACGTAATACCCACGTGTCAATAGCTCTGGATGTCTGCTGCACATAACTAAAATGTAACGTCTTCTCCCTTCGCGCACTGTATACTCCAGGTGTGTGTCGGGCGCAGCTCAAGCCCGGCTGCAAGATATCTCAACTACATGCCTGCGGTGAAGACTACCTGGTGTACAGCAACACCACGCACCTGCCGGAGCCACACGAGGACCAGTTCCAGGAAAATTGCGAGTGAGTCGAGGTTTTCGTCACGTTCGACATGACGCAAATAGCGCATACGAAAAAAGAATCAAAATCAGCTGGACGGCACGGACACCCAGAGAGAGAGGGAGAGAGAGAGAGAGAAATACAAGACAGGAAATGCAGGGAGGTTAATCAGACGCGCGTCCGGTTTGCAACCCTGCACTGGGGGAAGGGGGTATAGGGATGAAGAGAGAGAGAGGGGAGAGAGAGAGCCCAGTTTCGCGCACGTTGGAAGGTTCGCCCCGAGACTACACGCGCTTGTCAAGACGTGTCAACTTGAGGTATTTCAACAGAGCTTTCGTGGCTTTCTGTGCCATCGACGCTTACGGCCATGGTCCAAGGATCTTCATTACCGAGCATGGTCTAGAGTCCAGCTGGTTCAATGCTGTCCGGTGAGCTTCACGCTCAACGTCGTATTGGAGACACATACATAGGATGTGTTCAATCGTTCCTGTGGTACCACAAGAGTCGCACACGGACGTATCCCCCATTCCAATGCGGAACGAGCAGGCCTTCGTAAATGCCACCCCGAACCAGGGGCGGCACAATACTGTCGCTTAAGAGCGGCAATCTATTGATAGCACTTGTAGCTTTAAGGATGGATCCAGTGAGAGAGAAAAAGAAAATTATGCTGATCCAACGCACGTGGTGGAATCTGTCCGAAGCTTTCATGAAATAGCTGATCAAATTCGGTAAAACTCAATGCCACGCGTTGAATTGCTTTTATTGCTATTCAACGTCACTTGTACTCCCATGCGATGTTTTATCATCATCAGGTTATCTTTTTTCCTTCTGATTGGCTGGTGCCGTGACAACGCCTTTTCTAACCGAATCAAACCGCAAATTAACCTAGCAAAATTTCGCAATGACCTTCTGAATAGCGAACTGTGGTGCCTTTAAAGCCTGGAGTGTAGGCGTCTGTCAAGGCCAAGGCCCTGGAACTCCACATTGCCAAAGAGGGCGGCTGTTAGCCTGTAAAGATCTACAGACGCTGGTGAAGCTGGGGCCTGTACAAGAGAAGGGGAAAAGAGACTCACAATTGTCTGTTCTCGCAATTGGGGACCGTTTCAACTAGGATTGACAACGTTTCATTTACAACCACAAGCGGCACGAGAAAAACTTTCTGCCAGTGCCGTGTGCTTAGATGTTGACCATACGAAGCCTAAATTAGCACTGTTTCGGAAAAGAAAATATAACAGCGTGAAAACGCAGGACACAGTAAGAGGACACACACAAAGCGCTGACTCAAAACAATATAGACTTATTGCAGGGATCAAAATACCTAAAAACAACTGAATAAATTAAACAAACTCGTAGTGCTGCTTCTGTGCTTCCTTACGGCGTACCTGTGCCCGGTGTTCTTGAGCTTTCAGGTTTCTGTTTTCGAAAATTCGTCACCAACCAGTCCAAGTCGCAACTCTCCTGCATTTGTAAACGTTCATTCGTCCAAGCGAATTACGTAACGTCAACAAAATATTTGCAACAACAAGAGGTCGACTTGAACTTCTCAGTTCTGAAGTTATTCACCGCTATTGCGGAAAGAAGAAATGGGCGCGTGTGATATCGGTGACAACAGAACTAACGCAGTGGTTCTTCCATACATCGGCGTGCCCTAGCTCCATGCACCGTTTGCGTCAATGAAAAAGCCTAGTACCCTGATCACGTTGACTCTGGGTATATTGGCACCATTTTCTGTATGTAGGTGTATATTGCTTTCCGATAGAGGTTTCCAGCCCTTAGGCTTACCATACGGAGGATACGGAGGTCAAGAAAATCACCCTTAAAACGGATAACGCGTGCAGGATGATCAGACGCCTGGCAGGAAGACACAAGGGCATGAAAGAAGATAACCTCATCAGGTTAATCAACTCTTTCGTGCTCTGTCATATTTCATACGCCGCTGCCATGTACAACTGGACGCAGGTTCAACTCAAGAAGCTTGACTCAGCGATCAAGAAAGTTGTTAAAAGCGCATTGGGGCTCCCAATTCGAACCAGCACTGCAAAATTGCTCAAGTTAGGAATACACAACACGACCATGGAGATCGCGGAGGCTCAAGAAACATCACAAATAGCGAGACTATCTACAACCAGCACGGGAAGATCAATCCTGGACAAGATTATGATCAACCCGATTACGGATCCAGCACAGTACACTAAAGTTAATCAAGAATTCGCAGACAACATAATTGTCGCACCGCTACCCAGGAATATGCACCCAAAACATAACATCAACAGGAGAGTTGCGCGAGCCAGGGCGTTAATCAAGAAAATGGATAAAGGGGGCAGAGGAGCCTGCTTTGTTGATTCGGCTGCTTACAACGATCGAACTAAGTTCGCGGCGGCAGTAGTGGATCATCAGGGCAATTGCACCAACTGCGCCACGGTCTACACTAGAACACCTGAAGTCGCTGAACAAGTTGCCATTGCATTGGCACTAACAGACGGTAGATTTACAGAAATTTATAGCGACTCGAAAACAGCTATTAGAGCTTTCAATAGGGGAAAAATTGCCCCACAGGCTGCGAAAATAATTAACAAAAGGCAAACAAATGTTACGCGTTTCCTTTATTGGTTCTCGGCGCACCTTGGTTCACTTGATGGTATTCCTGTCAATCCAAATGAATCGGCCAACAGCGTCGCCCGCGACCTTACAGACCGGGCCGCTTCTACATATGGTTTTGATTCTGCTGGATTGGAGAACTTACAGAGAGATACCCTCATTACATACAATGAAATTACAAAACATTACTACATGGGAAGGAGGGAGTTTCCACCCCCTCACTATAGACTAAACAGAGCACAAGCAGTTACACTTAGGCAATTACAAACAGAGTCTTATTATTCACCTGCACAAATAAAGGAATGGTATGACATTGCAGACATGAATATTATATGCAAAGCATGCAAAAAGGAGATATGCACGCTTGAACATATGCTCTGGGAGTGTGGGTCGCTCGGCCCTGGCATTTCCCGGAATCGGTTTTTAGGAATGATCAGATCTCCAGATCATATCCCTCAAGTCCTGGCTGTCCAGTACGCCCGTGATAGGGCTAGGAGGCTTGACCTCCCGGTCCCAACATGGGACTAGCCAGGCGGGTGGCAACACCTTGTACAGGACAAGAATAAAGTTTTTTCCTCCTCCTCCTCCTCCTCCTTCTCCTCCTCCTAGCTCCGTGCAATGAATTCAAGAAAAGTTGTGGTACCTGTTAGGACCCTTTCAACAAGAAATATAACAGAAAACGTGACAGTTATTCACAAGCCGGTTTTCTGGTCTTCCCAAACGGGGCAATATTAGGCCGTCATAATATCCTACCAGTGCTAACTGTTGCTGTAATCTAGCACCAATAGCAACTTGCGGTTACTGCCAATGTATCATGAGGCAAAATAATTTTATTCCAGCTGGAGACATCAGCATAGCTAGGGTATTGCTCGACTACTCTAAAATATTTGTTGTGTGGTACAGATAATAGAAAGAGAAAGCAAATGCGCGAGCAAAACACACGCACGTGCGCTGGTCCAAGGAACGTCCAACAACTCAAAAGACGTGCCATAACAGAAGTGTGTTCGACGTGCTGTTTAAAATATTCCTTGGTATTGCGAAGCTTCAGAAAATGCAATTTGCATGAACCGCGACCTCGTCAACACTGCACATCCTTTACAGTGGCATAACAAAAATCTGAGTTTCGGAGATGATTTGTGTATTCAAGATTCAGTCGAAACAGACCGAAGTATCGCTGGTCATAATTAGCGAAGAGTAGGTGTATTTACAAAGTATTTACAAACTAGGGCAACGCTGCATACGCAAGATGGCTGCTCAAACCAGCCTCGCGTTCTTCCCACCAAATCGTCTTCTGCGGCATAAAAAGCGTAGATCTACTCAATGTGCCGGATGACTCGAAGAGGCGGACATTATTTCCACAAAAAAAAACAGAAATACTCATTCGACTAATTAACAAAATTTTACTCAAAGCTCGTCCTAACTTTAGCGCCAGCTTTGAGATAAGCCCTCTCTAAAGAATGCTAAAAATGCACTCTTGTTTCACTCTTCTTACTATTCCTAACAAAAACGTATTTTGAAAAAAAAAAAGGGCATTGTATCCGCAATTAAATCTGCAAAGTATCAAAAACACCAGTGCATCTTGTCGTACGCTTTGGAAGCGAAACTCGTGAAGCTCGTTAAACTCGTGTCCTACTCAGATTTCGCCCCGAGCGCATAAAACTTGCAAGCTCACAGCGTAGAAATTGTAAATTGTACTCTGCCGTAAATAATTATTTTATAAGTCAGTTAGCCAAGCTATAATAATTAATCGATCATGCATTCTGATTTCTCAGGAAATTTATATCCGTCTTTGAGCGTAATCCAGCTTAATAAGTAGAATTGCGTTACATGCCAGAGACGATTTTAAAATGTTCTCCTAATGATGAAAAAAAGAAAGCATGTCACATATTCAATTGGCTGTTTTCGCAAGCTTCTCAAAACTGCTTCGTTGCCGGAATGCTGTAATACGCACTGCCCGATGCCGTCATCTTTTTCAGTCTTAACTATTGAACAATTGTGCACGATAGGCTCAAAAAAGATAGTTTCCGAAATGTCTATTTCCAGCAAAAGCAATGAATCAATAGGCGCATGTAGCCATCCTGCGTCAGTACAGAACGGGCTTTATGCCAACTGATGCATGGTGCTGTGATGGCCATGCAAACGCAGCAGGAACTAGTGGCCAAATTCACAACTCGTTTTGTTCGTAAGTGCCTTTTTTTTTGTGTGTGTGTTGGCTGGTTGCCTTCGCTAATAATATGCCATGCGCCAGGATTGGTTGGAATTTACTCTTACGAACAATTCTAGTGTAAGGGCGTTTTATGAAGCCGGACTCAGGTTGTAGTTGAAGTTCGAAGTTTATGGTTTCCCCACAGCATTTGTACAAAGTAATGATCAGCCCACGCATACCCGCCGCGGTTGCTCAGTGGCTATGGTGTTGGGCTGCTGAGCACGAGGTCGCGGGATCGAATCCCGGCCACGGCGGCCGCATTTCGATGGGGGCGAAATGCGAAAACACCCGTGTACTTAGATTTAGGTGCACGTTAAAGAACCCCAGGTGGTCGAAATTTCCGGAGTCCTCCACTACGGCGTGCCTCATAATCAGAAAGTGGTTTTGGCACGTAAAACCCCATATATTATTATTATTATCAGCCCACGCAAGTGCTTGCGTGCGCGGCTTACCCAGTGGTGCTTCTATGGTTCTCATGAATTGCTCTTGCACTTTATCAAGGCTGCCTTTCAGGCAGCACGACCGATAACTTACGTTGCCAAAAGTATCGTGGGCTCTCCCTGTGCGTTCTCGAGAGCTAGCCCGACTACATCATTCACTGAACCACCGCAATCGCTGTGTCGGTTCCAGGTTGTTCGCCAAGCAGATCGCCTGCACGATCGAGTTCTCTGAGAGTTGCCTGGACAATGTACCACGCGCCGTGGCGCTGGTTGCCATGGAGGCAGCGGGCGACGACTTCGAGGCTGCCTGCACCGAAGGCACCGAACGGCACGACAGTGAGTCCGACTGTATATAGTGCAGTGGCTGCAGACAGTGCCTCCTTCGTGCGAAAGCTGCCGCGTCGCTTGTCTTCCCCGTAGAGCGGCCGTCCCAGAGGAGTCACAAAGTGATGGAGCTCGTAGGCGGCTTGGCTTCCGGTCACGGTGTTGAAGTCTCCCATAGTGGCAATGTCCCGCTTCATAATGCAGTTTCATCAACTTTGCACCACAAATCGGCAATAATATAGCACCATGTACATACATTTTAGCTGGCCATATATGGTCGGCGTTCGGCGTTCGGCGTTCTTCGATTTCGTGATAAAGCAGTCGTGAAAGTAATCTCGGAGGGGGAATAGCGCACGATTTGGTCCTGCGACCGTTCACAGTAGCCGGCACTCGCTGGGGGGCACTGGCACAGATGAGAAAACCGAAAAGAACCAGGAACAAATAAGTGGACTCACGCGGCAGTCACCTAGTAGAGCAGGTATCGCTGCAGAAGGAAAATATGAATTTCAGAAAGAGACTCGCTCCCACGATGTATACGCTGCTACCATATAGATGGCAGAAGCCAGTCAGTGCTAAAACCAGGGCGTACGCACAAGACTCGTGGCGATAGCAGCAGGAGATACTTGTCTTAAGAGTTATGTTAAAGCTACGTATGTCTGGGCTAACATAAATAAGCTCCTTTGAAACCATCGTTGTGATACGTCCTCGTACGTATAGGCCACTTATATGGTGTCCGAGCAAGAAGAATGAGAGGATGGGGCATGAATATTTATTTATTTATTTATTTATTTATTTATTTATTTATTTATTTATTTATTTATTTATTTGCTTGTAGCTTCGTCACAGGCCTTGTATGAGGCATTGGGCAAGAGGCGTCAAAGTAAAATCAAAATGGGGGCAAACAAATCATATATATATATATATATATATATATATATATATATATATATATATATATATATATATATATACATACATGATACATATACATTTCAATAATGCATACACAGAATATTACACAAACATTCCAGCCCTGCCCACACACGCACAAGAAGTAGGAAATGCCAGTATACATATCAGACAAAAAATGCAATAAGATACCGTCCCTAAAGAAAAGAAAATAACGATGCATAAAGGTAGCCACTCCAACGACAGTCAAATAAGGATAAAAATACAAGAATAAAAAGCAAAAAAGAATGAACTGAGAAATACATCAAAACAGCATCCTAAACGCTTAACCTGAAAAGAAAAAAAAAGACATCATGACGTTTGCCCTCCTTACGTAGTAAAATAATATTACGATACAAGAGACGAGCCGCTGCGAAATGTCTGGGCTCTTGTCACGAGCGTGTGTCTGCCTGGCAGTCTGGCTCCACTGTAAATACAGCGTAAAAAAAATATGCGGACCTCACGCACTGCGGGAATCTAAGTAAGCGAAGCTTTCGACACTGTTTGCTTTCATTGCCGATAATTATTGCTCTACGTGTGGCTTCTGGTGGGGGTGCACACCACGCTCCAAGTCTTCCATGGCCGCCACGCGTCATTGACTGGCCATTTTTGCTGACGTGTGTTTACGTGCTCCTTCTGAACACGTGGCCAGCACGCTGTTGAGACGCCACCTCCAAGCGCTCTTGCCAGATTATGGGCGATTGTAATGTTTGCGCCATCACGGCCCAGCACGCGGCCTCCACAGCCCAGCGCCTGCATTTTTGTCGCATAGAAAGGCAAGCACAGCACGTGCGATACGCACAAACTGCGAACGCGGCCGCGGCGGCGCCGGCCTTGACGCGTGGAGGTGAGCGCCATCCCGGGGTGTTGCAAGAAACCAAGCGGCGCGTGCGAGCTAGACCTTAACGGCAGCAGCAGCAGCGCCAGGAAAGTCGGGCGAAGAGGCAAAGAAAGCTTCGCTTTAATATTCTGGTTTGCCTGCCACTACGCGAGGGGTCTGATCCTCACGCAGTTATCCATCAGCTTGCGGCAGTGGATAAGCAATTTTTCTTTCTTTTCTGCGAGTCATGTGACCGTTGAGTCTAGCAGGGATTCGGGGTTAGGATATGTGTCAGCGGGGGGGGGGGGGGGGGGGGGGGGGGGGAGTGCGACTCTGGCTTCGCACGCCTGAACGTGTCCCGAGGAAGACAAACGACACTCTAATGCTCTCTTTCTCTCTCTTTCTTCTGCATTCGCAGTGTACAAGAGCAGCATCGTGTGCATGAACGCCGCGGGAACTAGGTTGAACAAGTGCTTCGGCGTGCTTCGCGATGGCATGGGCGAGAGCATCGATGCACCGGCTGGAAGGACCATTCACTACGCCTGCTGGTAGGTCAGCTTCTCTTGTCCTCGGATTCGCGAACCTGCGCTCCAGCAATTGGGGGCCGAAGGAATGGTTACGCATACCTCGAAATCTTGGCGACCGTTTTGTCGCCGGATTCTTCGGAAAGCGTACAATATTTAATGAGGCGACAATAATTCGAGATAACCTGAGCTAATGTAAAAGCATTGTGATAACAAAGCACTTTCGCGAACTTGCGCGAGAAGTCGACTGACGAAAAAACAAAACTCACGGTGGAGAAACAGAACGGACCGCAGTTTCTGCTGTGGGCACGGGTCGCAGAATACACCTCGAATAGAAGGTAAAAACAGCGAATAGCGTTATCAACGGCGCAAGAAAGAAGCAGCGCTAAATTTCAGCAGTTTCCGCAATCAGACGACCTGTAAGAAAAAGAATAAACACTGCCAAATCAAGCCTGAAGAGGCCGGTTAAGTTAACGACGCATTAAGAAAAGGAAGCCGCAGATTCAGCAGTTTCTTCTGTTGGATACGAATCACCAAAGCACCAATGCGCGAAGTTTAGCCCCTAGTCGAAAAACCAAGCATTTAATACTTCTCCTCGACATCGATCCTAGTATTCGTGGGGCACCTCAATGTCTTGGAAGAGACCTGAGGGGTTTTCAAACCATACTAATTTTCATACCTATCCTTAGACGTAGTCGGTTAAGGTCTTACTCTCGGTATAAGTTGTCTGCAGCGTTACCCAAAACGGCAATGTCGCCAGTAAACAGAACGTTGCTGAGACACCTTCCGTTAATCCTTACGCCTTAATTTCGGCCATAACGATATCGCTGCTATCGAGCGGTTCACTTAGGAAAGGCCGAAGCCGGGCGAAGGCCTATCGTCGATTAATGCGTAGGCGATGCATTCCTTGTCATTGCCTCGTCCGGCAACACTTCTTCTATAACCAAAACCACTTTTCCCCGTGTACGCTGTACCCACAGCACTATATTATCATGTGGGTTCATATGTGCGAACCCAGATTTTCCCATTTAAAGCAGCATATCTGCATACGAATATGGTACGTAACATACGGGCCCTTTTTATCAGAGAGTGCGCTCGTAGTTCCATGCACAGGCTTTCGCTTTCAGATGCAGAATAATGGTCGCAATAACCACACTATAAACGCACTAAGACAAACTGCCTGCAGTGTAGCTCGCATGATGAGCAGAGTCGCCAGTCGCAGTCATGGCATGAAAGAAGAAGACCTACTACGCTTGACTCAGGGCCATATTGTCAGTAGGATTACACCAGAAAAACTTTACTACGATCTAGCATCAACAGAATACGCCCAAATAAGAGTAAAACTACGGAAAGCGTACAAACAAGCCCTGGCCTTCCTAGAGGCATGAAAACAACGGAACTTCTATCCATGGACATCCACAATGCCTTAGACAAGCTAAATGAAGCCCACCGACATGCTCCAACCATAGGTATCAACCTCACTAACACCGGCAGAACAACACTTCGAAGATTTCAGTACCCAGTGACGACAACGAACGGTGAACAATAAGTATTATAGCCCACAGTTCACCCTGTTTTGATGCTTTCGGTCTATTGAAGCGTTACCATATGTTAAGTCTGTAAAAAGTTGTTGAACTACAATTCAGCAAAAAAATTTTATACCTTGCCTAATCCCAACTGTCCTTCAATGCTGTGGGAGACAGCACGAAGAGGTAACCGCCATATGCACGATTTATTTAGGCGGACCAGCGACGATGACGCGAGATACCGTGAGCTGCAGCTACCGCGGCCGCTCTGGTCGACTGCGCTAGCGTGCTGCTTTAACACGCTACCTGCACCCGAGCCCTTCTTCTTCTTCGCCTGTTTTGGAGTCGATGGTCGCACCGCTACAGGCCTCCCCCCCCCCCCCCCCCCCCCCATCCTAGTGCGAAGCATCATTGAAATTAAGGTCCAATTGTAAAGCCCAGGCAAAGTGTGCAGATGATGTCATCGTTGGTAGCGTCGGGTTCACGCAATTCGGGTGAGATGTGCCAGGGAGCACCGGTAGCGTAGGTTGTGAGCGAGGAGCAGCCATATTGATGCCGTAGTGCGAAATCGTGTTCTGCTGGAGTTCTCGTAGATGTGGGGGCCTGTAGAAGTTCTAGTTCCAGAAGTAGACTGTCCGGAAGCTCGGAACTTGCCAGGAGATAGCAGAAGTGTTGGTCACTCACGTTGTAGGCGTAGAAGTGATTCTCGAGCTGAAACAGCCGTTTTGCAGAGCTGCGACTGCAAAACATCGGTAGGCCATACGTCTACGGAAAGTGTGAGCACCGAACATCGGCAAGCTCGCCTGCTGCTGCTTGTGGTGAAATCTCCAATGGCGATAACATCAACGCTGCGATGATCGCGAAGGTTTTGCTTGGGGCGTCACCGTGGCTGCGAGAGCGAGATTTTCGCCCAGTGGAGCCAGTGGCAGAGCCTCTGAATGGGTGATGAGTGAGGTGCCCCCGAACGGAAAGCGGATAGCTTGCGGGAATGTCCAAGGAAGGAGAGCGGTGGTTCGTAGAATAGCCGAAAGCGCTTGAGTTTGGCCCAGTCACAGCACGTTACAGGGACTGGGGTTAGGTCTACTACAACGATATGTGACTCAGCGACCGAAAGGCCTGAGAAACGTTTACACCGATGGAAGAAGCCAAAGCTCTTTTTTTATTCTTCCCTTTTACAGCGAAGACCGTATGTGACTAACCTTCCGTAGTTTTTTCGGCGTCCGGCAGCAGAAAAAAATCATCATGTGGGCCGATCCTGGGGATAGTGCAGAAAGCGTCCAAGCTCAATGGCACATACCCCTGTGGGCTCGGCAACCTGTAACGCGCCCTTGAACTATTCTTGTCGCACGTAAGACCCAAATAGGTATTTCGGTACGCGGTACAACTCTTCTACGCAAACAAAGACGTGACCGCGTTCAACACAGCTCAACGGCTACACCGGAGTCGTGTGGGATCGCCGAGTGGAATCGCGCGCTGTAAATGCGCTATATACGTAAATAACAACATTCAAGTGCAACCGTTCGATATTGGGATGAACAGAATCGACACTTAGCGTGCGGATGTCTGTGCTATACAAACGGAAGAATGAATCGTGATCTCGATGGTGTACGTCTCGCCCGCTACTTCCAAGTTCGAAATCCGATAGGAGTTTATGACCCCCTATTTCTAGTGGCTTCACACCACACCACACCACACCCGCGATCATCAACGGAGACTTCAACGTCGACATCTCTAAGCCAGAGAAGAAATGCTTCATGCAATACATCTTGGAAGAGTTGCATCTTGCAACCCATGTTGCAACCCCATGTTACCTACCACGCATCGCCGGACGGGCATTGATTTGATTCTAGCCAAAAACTCTCTAGGGTGGCAGTCGAACCACTGAGTGTATATCAGAGTGACTACAAAGCAATCGTGACTACCGTGACAAAATAGAGAGTCTCAATCGAACATCAACCACTGTCTTTACTAAATCATCCATTCAAACACATGAACTCCCCTCATCAGATCCTTCAAAGAAATGACAACCATTCCACCTCTGTGAAGATGGGACGGCATCGAAAGCTGGCGACAGTAAAAGCTCACAAACGAAAAGCAAAATGCTTGCTTTCGCTGCCATTCCATCTTCAGAGAATGGAATGGTTGTCATTTCTTCTAACATAGCAGCTCGCGGCACGAGGTACAAGACACACGCGGCGGAGCGCCCAATTTACACGAGCTAGCCGAGGAAGATCACAATGAACGCTAGAAACTCATTCAAGGTAGCTCAGTTAGGAATTCAAACCACGCTAGATATGCCTCTAAATATAATTTTTGTTACCATCCGTTCGCAATAACAATGGTAACAATACGCATACATTCGCTACCATTACACTCTAGAATCGGTTTCTTGCTTCATTTAATATACTGCCTACACTTCGGTGTCTCAAAGCTTGATTAACAGATTTTCTGCTAACCTTTCATCCGTTTGCTCTAACAAATATTTATATTTTCAAGCTGCTACAAATATTATTTCGGCCTTGTACGCCCATCACCAAACTTTCTTTAACAGCGGAGCTGTTCTAAGTCGAGCCTTCGCCGTTCGTTGTTCGGCGTCACTGCAGCAGGGCAAGTTAATGGCACGAACCCACTATGGGGGATGTGCCATAGGAGGGGGGAGGAGAGGGGTATAGGAGCAGATGTTTCGCCAGCGCTCGCCCTTTCGCCCCTTGGGTTCCGCTCGGCCCGAGCGGCAGCGGCAGCTCGCACGAGAGGGGCAGCGCCGACGTCGCGCTAATCCCAAGCTTTGAGAGCGAGAAGCGCAAGCAAAGAGCCAGCGAAGGGAAGCCACTACCGCCAAGGATCGAGAAACGGGGAACGCAATCCAAGCGCCGGTGGAAGCAAGCCAACCCCCACTTTCAAGACAAGGCAACCCAAACCAAGCGCCAGTAGAGGCAAGCTAACCCCCGAATTCGAGAGTAGGAGGCGGACTAGAGACGTCGACGCAGAGAGACTCCTCCCACGGAGGGTGCTGATAGACAGTTCAATAGAGAATTCCTTGGCCGTAAGTGCGATCACAGCGGCAAGGTGTGTGACAGACTGTGGTTTGATCACAAGCTCACGCAACCGAAGAGTGTGAGCAATCTGGAACCGAAGCTCGAATCTAGCAAAACGACGGCAACGATACAAAAGGCTTTCATGAAAATCGCGCTAAACACGATTTCAAACTTCAGAAAACGACCACCAGCTCCACTGTTTAGACAGCTTTCACTGCGTGGAACTGACTTTTCTTTTTTTCTTTGCACTGTGCACACTGCGTCACATTTTTGTTTCATTTTTCTTCTACCGTGTTACGTTTCGCCTACGACGCGCGGTATAGCCGGCGCGGATGCAACGGACGCCGGGGCTTCGTTCAAAGCGGCGGACATTTCGGCCCGTTCAGCGCCGCCGATACGCCTCCCCGCCAAGCGCGTCCAGGCATGTTTCAATGCCACGTGTCTTCAAGTGTGCGTGTGTGTGTGTGTGTGTGTGCATGTTGGTGCCCACGCTTGTCAAAGCGCGGCAGCCGGGGAGAGGAGCTCCCCAAGTGTGAAGCGAGGAGGTCTGACCGGCGCCGGCCCGGCGGATGCGTCACTACACTCGTCTCAACGTGTCTCTCAGCGTGTCCGTGGCGCCGTCACGTGCGCCTGTGACGAGGCGTTCCTTCTTGCCCTCAACTCCGAGAGTATAAGAGCAGCTGCCCCCGGACGCCAGGGGAGAGGCTCCGATTTCTTCTGCTGAGCTACGTGCTCTCCCGTCTCTCCACTTCGGTCGACCTGACCGCCCGCTCTTTTGCGATGCTAGAATAAACAAGTTGTTCTGTTCCCAGTCGACTCATGCCTTGCCGGGACCTTCGGATGCTTCCAGTTGTGCCCCAGGCCGCCAGGCCAACGCTACCCTTGGGGCTTGCGACCCATTTGCAACAACGGGTGTCAGCGCTGAGATTCCAACAACCGTTAAGAATTGTATCATTTTTGACAATTCCGTTGTTATTTCTGCTGCACTAAAACGCATTAGAGCATTGTTTGTTTTGTTTGTCTTATTAACATTTGATTTTCTTGTATCTAATATATCATTACATCATCTACTGCTATGCTGCCAACGATTACGAAATTTTGTTGCAGTTTCTAACCGAGGGTCCCGTTATAGTAATAATACTTTGGGACCCTTGTCTGCATACTAGAGTTATGCGTTTATGTTCTGTGTGTGAATAAACTCAAACTTCGAACGTCAACAAGTACTCCTAAAGTCCCTACGTAAGGAAAAAGTTGACAGTCCCTTCAGCATACGCTGAAGAGAATGAAGGCGAGAGCCTGCGCGCTCACGAGACATTGATTACATTACATTGCATTACATTTTCATTCAAATGCGTTCTTACTTCCTAGTACTTGTTTTCTCCCACCAAAAGCCGTTGGTTCGAGTACCTTAATTAACGCTACCTCAGTTAACTGTACCTTAATTCACTTCGCCCTAATTAACGCCAAAGATAGTGGTTTGGGCTCTCGACCTTCATGTTGTCCATTGTAATCCAACTTGGAGGTATGGCCGAGGTTCGCCCACATCTCCAAGTGGGTTCAACTCCCACGAAAGGTCGAGTATTCCATTCCCACCAAAGGTCATGCGTTCTAGTGCCTTAATTAACTTTATCTTAATTAGCTCTGTCTCAAAAAATGTTGCCCTAATTAATACCACTGTTCTTGCTGACATTTCTTCACCTCGGCTTCACGCCTTCTTATAAAGAAATCGATGGCCCGATTCGCCTTAATTAACACCAAGAGTCGTTGGTTCTACACCCACCAAAGCTCGAGGGTTCAACTCCCATCCAAGGTCATTGGGCATAATTAAATTCGCCTTAATTAAAATCATGCGTCTTCGGTTCGACTACCAGAAAAGGTCGAGAGTTCGACTCCCCATGAATTTTGGTGCCATTGCGCCGGACGTCGGGTTTTTCGACCCATGAGCCACCTAAGGCTTTCCCTCAATAATGGTGGCCCCTACTTCGCGTAACATGCCCCCGTTGTATCACTTGGGCAGGAGAAAAGCACGAGCCAAAGCAATAGAAAGAGGATACGGCACTCTCCCCACTGCTCGTCGGGCAGATGCGGCCAAGTATACCGAATGGTGAGGGCATGGTAATTAGCATGGCAGGGCACCGACACAAGGAACTAGCATGTGCTTCCGTTTGTACATACAACATAATCGCAGCAGAAAAAGCCGTCATTGGTCTAGCCATCTCGGCAACGAGAAAGGACGAGGAAGTATATATTCTCACAGATTGTCAATCAGCTTGGCGAGCCTACGCGAACGGCCATCTGCATAAAATAGCATACGATGTCCTCAACCGCCTCAGCAAAATACCCTGCTCCACGACAATATTGTCACGACTCACAAGCAGCTGAAACCGAGAAAACAGGGCAGCACACTTTCATTATAGGCAAACTGAAAACGATTAGGCAGGGACCTCGTCTTCTCCTTTGCAATGTGCCAAACATTCGCTTTTCTCTACGTGCCACATATTGGATGTGGCATTTGCCTCCCTCCAGAGAGTGCATCGTTCGGAGGTCCCTGTCTAAGCGTCTTCACTATGCCAATATAAAGCTTCCTGCCTTGTTTTCCCAGTTCCTGCTGCTTGTGAATTGTGACAATATGGACGTGAATAGGCTTTAAGGGAAGCTGAGCCAATGAGCAGCCTCCTCGGTGGAACAGAGTCCGAGTTTGGAGGAAGACGGTGAGCGTGGCAGACGTGGCGAGACAGAGAAGATGGTGCCCAAGTCGCGGAAGTAGAGGCATGCCGGGTTCCTGGCGAAAGGTCGCTACAGGCTCCCACCTGGGCAAACACACCTCATCTAGCTCCTTACCACGGCCTATGGTTGGCGAACGCCGATAGGGCGCCCAGACTTCACCCAACCCGACACGACACACCTTTGTTGACGGCAACTGCCTGCTCAGAGTTCCAGCGCCCAACCTCGCTGCCGACATTTCATTGTGTCTCCACCGTGTATACCATCCATCTGACACTTCTTATTGCTAGTTATAGTGATCTTTCAAGCTTTTCATAAGCGCCTAGTTCATTTCGTTCGTCTTGTACTTAATTGTCCTTGTGGGAATATATTTTCCGTTTGCTGTGCGTTCGCACACACATCCTCGACGTTTACGTTGTTTTTTCATTGTCTCCTTCAGCGCAATTCAAACACAAACCGCATAGATTCGTGGCCCAGTCATTGCGAGACGAGTTCTGCACTATTTTTCTATGTTTGTTGGGACAATGCAGAGTTTGACTCCAGTTTCTTTCTTTTATTCTTTCTCTTTCAGCGCATACCATAACTCTTTGGAGTGCGTAGAGCGGGCCCTAGACGACTGCGATCCTAACTCTCCGGCCAAGGAGTACGTATCAAACGTGATGGAACGCATCTTCGGGCAAGTGCTGAGTCTCGTGTGCGGACCCTACACCCGGGGTTCAGCCGACTGCCACACGCTGCCCAAACTGCCGCCCAGCACTGGACCGAAAAAGACCAACCTCATCGAGCTGGCCATCGAGATATCCAACTCGTTCAGAAACAAGAAGAAAAAGAACTAAGAAGCGTAGCCGTGTGTGATTCATATTATACGTATTCTACCCATCAGTCCATTCTTGCCTTGTTATTGCTTGTTTGACTGGGAGTACGTGGATGAAAAGTGTTAGTATCTGCTGGTTGGATGCACATTGTAGGAAAAGTCAACACACTGACCATTACCACCAGAAGTCGTGTGTCATGTGTCTTCTTCCCGGATGCCCATGTCACTGTTTTTGGCTGGAACCCTATTCGTGAAACAAGAGATGGTAGTAGTAGCACTTTCGGTTTCAACCGGCGTTGAACGGTGTAAACAGTTGAACTGTAGAAACGCCCCCGTCGATGCCTTACCCGACCTTTTGTCACTGAGGAGGAAAAAAGAAAAGCTGGAGCTGTAATCTGTTCTGCGCGGCAGCTAATGTCATTTTATATCTCAGCTGTTTGTGCTGTTTTTTCAAGCATGAAGCCCTACTTCAAGCACTTAAGTTAGAATTTATTGGTTGAAGCACGAACATTACACAGGCGGTGAGAATCATTCACCAGCGTTTGTAGTAATAAATATTATATGAACAATTCATATTTCCCATATTACATGTTTTCACACTTGCACTCTGGGCAAATGTATTGCAATACACGCGCTATGTGGCTAACATTTATTTTTTTAATTTAGTGTATTGGAGAACATTTTTTGCTTCAAGGTCTTGCAAGGTTGGTAGGAAAAATACAGCTTTTCAGCTTACTTCTTGCAACTTTTATAACTTATGCAACTCATACGTATCAAAGTTTGGCATACAGCATCCCAGAAACAGAAAATACATATGAAAAAACAACTAGTTGGAGTAAAACACAGTTAAGTTCTTTCTTTTGTTCTATTGCTTGCTAGCAAAATATTCAGTATCGATAAATGATATCTACTGTACTGCTTGCAAATCAGTCATTAAAACCATTAAAATTTTGTGCAGCATCTTCAGTTATTTGTGTGAGTGATGCATATGTTGTACTATGTGTTGTAATTTGCATATGCATTTCCGTGTGCATTGTAAACTATTCGCCACCCTGTATTTAAAGGAAAAAAAGAGAAAAGCAGTAGGCAGGGAAGTTAACCAGCATAACGTCCGGTTGTCTACCCTACACCGGGGAAATGAAAAAGGGGAAAGCAAAAATGACAGGGAGAGAGAGGAGGGAAGGAAAACTGTATTTAAAAGTAACATAAGAGAACGAGGCGGTGAAGAGTTGAAGGTAGCCGAAACGCCATCCCCACTCCAATCTCTTCGCCATCCTGTACTTAATGGATGAGCCATTGCATTCTTTGCTTGCTTAGAGGGGTACGAGGCATTGCTGATGATGATTGGTTTTGTTGGCGCAGAAAAAAAATCCACGGACGCCTACTCATAAACAGCTTCCCTGTAGTACAGTAAAAACCGCACATGCTTTTGTCAGCGAGAGATGGCAGGAGTAGGCATTTTTTCATCCCTATTAAAGTTGCTTTTCTCCTCCCTTTGACTGCGCGACATTACACCAATATTTTAGGCAGAGTTAATAGACAGTTTCAGTACTGCGCTGTGACGATACGTACGCAGCACGCAAGCGCTTTGCGGAGCGTAGTAGCGCTTGTCACGTCAGGGCTTTTAGTACTGGGAAATGCCTACGTGCGTAAACGCGTTGTTAGACGCCAGGCGCGTCGGAGCGCGTTGGCCGCAACGTCCGCCATTGCGTCGAACCATCGGTCGAACTATCGACGCTGTTGATCTCGCCAACGTGATGTAACATGTGCACGCGTTCACGCTACGTCGAACTGTATTTAGGCCTTTAAAAAGTCTCTACATTTATACGGATGCAATACGCGAATCATAACGAGAAAAAAATAAAAACTGAGTACGGGCTTTCTGAGGCTGCCACGGTCATTTGCGATGAATTGCGCCAACAGGAGCTGGAGCCTTTCGCCCAAACAGCGTACACCGAACACTTTCTCAAAAACAAAGTTCGTATTTTTTTCTATGCATTCCCACCGTGCAGAATCCGTGAATCGCTTCCGCGCGTTCACTTCACGCAGCAAAGCCAAATCGTAGGCCATTAAAAAGTACAGCCTTCCGCTGGTCGCTTTCGACGCCGCCATTTTGCGAAACTCCTTTGTCTCGCGCTCTCCCGAGCACACGAGAACCACGAGAGCAGAACGCAAGGCTCCCCACGTACGCACGCAAGAATCGTATGCGCGCGCACGCAGCGGCCGCGTACGCATCACGTACCGTTCGTGGTGCGTTCCGCACATGCGCACTTTGCGGAACGCAGCGTCCTTACGTACGCAACGCCGTTGCGTACCCAACGTACGTACTACTAAAACTATCTAATGGCTTGACATAATAGTTCTCCGGAAACCGGCAAGGTGCAGGGAAGTAAATAAAAAGGAAAATGAGACATCCACCCAATCGCAGCAATTGCTACGATTCGTCCCGGACCAGGATCAATTTTTCTTTAACTGCGAGGCTTTTCTTTAGAGGGAGCCGCATTAGTTTCCTTTGTAGCAATTGCTACAATTGGGCGGATGTCTCATTTTCCCTTTAGCGTTACTGGCTATCGCTCTACCTTCACGAAAACTTCCCACTTCTATTTCTTCAACTGTAATCATGACCGACTGCATGTCTGTTTGTTCGACTCTGTCAATGACCTATCATGAGACTGAGACTTTTAATCTGAGATCTGAGACTTTTAACCTGAGACTTTTAATCATCTATCCGCCAACGTTAACGCCTCGTCTGTATAGTATGGGTACAAGGGCACATAAGACTAGCCTTAAACATGTCAGCAGGCGCACAAGTGATGGCATCTCTTAAAGGCACTGTACTTTTTATGAAGAATATGCCAAATCATCCGTATAAAAACACTAATCTTCAGCTTCTTAGATTCTCTTGGCCCAGCAGATTGTGTAACTTGAAAATCTGAATGCCTCGCTTACGATAATGCGTCGCCGAATACCAATGCTAAATTTTTATTCCTCCAGGTCTGGTTTGACTCCTTACCTTCAATGTTAATAATGCAATGAGCTGGAAGCTTTGAACCATTTCTTTATACAATGTCGTAGGTTCACCATGCAAAAGAGAGGATTTCTCGAACGTCGCCTTCATCTACTTGGACTGGGTATTACGTTTCCTGTTATATTATCTCTTGGGGCACCAGCACTATAGGATGCTACAATAGAAATGTATGTGATAGTATATTTAATTCTGTGAACGAAGCAATAATACTACCGTGTTCATTTCATCAGTTTTTTTTGCTCGCCATGAAAACAAAGACATTAATATCACCTATTCTACAATATTCGCTAAAATTTATATTAACAGATAGGATTTATTTAATATCTCATTCTTAATTTATAAAATTCCCTTAATGTTTTCATCCGTTTTTACCTAGGGCGGCCCGATTTATGGCTGGTACCCCGTATTGGGTTGAGCTCCATATCGACAAGCACCTAACCAAACCAAATCATGCTCATTACATACAGAAAAGAAAGCTTAACATAGGGCTGCCTCCTCAATTCGCAAGGCGATGTGCCAGAACACGAAGAAGGCGTGAACGACAGCTCTATCCAGTGCGCATACGTTGAGCGGGTGCTTGCTAATCATGGCGCGTGCACGTGCTGGCGCAATTGCGCGCTCTAGAATTAGTGTTCTCCACTGCTGTGGCATCGATATTTCGTTGCGCCCGACGAGGATGACGCGCCCTGTGATATGTATTTTTTTTTTTCCTGATTGGACTGCACATTTTATGGAAGACACTGATTTTGGGACGCAAAGCTGAGCGAACCGTTTCTTCAGGGATGCAGTTTAGGGGAATCATAGATCAATTAAAGGACGTAATGACCGCACAGTCTTTCAACCCGACTGGTACCCTTGATTGTCTAGTTGCCTCTTTGGACCTCTTTAAGGGGCGAATATTCCCATTTTTTTATCTCTTGCTTCTTATACAAATTGTGCTTTTTGGGGTCAGTCTACACGCGTACAAGTAGGATGAACTGCATTTTGCATGCGTAATCATACGATGTCACACACGTTCCAATAAGCACCATATATGATAGATAAAGTTGTTCAGAGGTAGAACTCTGGCCTGCCATTCTGTTGGTTGTAAGTTTTTAACCTCACGGCACAATGATCATTTTTGTTCTTTGCTACTTTCTCGCAGACAATTTTGGGATTCCAGCGACAATGCAGGCGCTCATCAACACGGCCAGTGGAGGGAGCCCAGAACAGCCATCGCTCTAAAAGGCCATTTCCTGCGAAACGTTCAGAATCACCAGGCATGCCGATTCGGAACAAATTGTTCGTTTTGCTTCGAACGGTGTCGAACAGTATACCGGAAAAACCACGGAGCGTTGTCGTTGTCGTCGTCGTTATCGTCGTCGTCGTCGTCGTCGTCGTCGTCGTCGTCGTCGTCGTCGTCGTCGTCGTCGTCGTTGTTGTTGTTGTTGTTGTTGTTGTTGTTGCGAACCATTATGAGACGCTGGCCGAACCGGTTCGTAACTGTTCAATCGTTCCGCTCGAAATGGCGAAACAAGTTTCGGTTCGGGATGAATTCCGATTAGACAAACATAAGTGCTTCACTGCCGAATACCGCTCGACACTCTCGCGCACACCAATAAATGCACAGCTGTGATGCTCCATCACTGCACTGCATTGCCTATGAGAAAGAAACTAATAAAGACGCAAGAGGTGCATTGTAATATTGATTTCGTAGAGCACAACATGGCTTTCCAAGGTCGTATTCAATGCAGCACGAAAAGTATGGAACCAGTTTTCTGACTGAAATAAACATCAAAAGCATTGGGAAATGGGCAGATGTGTCACGCATCAAGCGGAGAGTGTAGACAGATGTGTATCAACCAACTCCACGGCTTCCGAGATTTAAATCAGTGCGGTGCAAGTAACCCCGACGCTCGCCTCCGAGCGCGTTCGTTCCTCATACACAAGCCGTATGCCTCGATTCACTCAGAAGTGCACGCACAAAAATCCACTGCCGTCACAATCGTTCCTGCCTACACGGTTGTTGAAATGGGCATCTTCGAAGGAGTTGTTCTTGACTCAAGCATATGACCAACCGGAGAATTTTGTGCTCGCTCCCAAGGGAACTTAAGCGAGAACAGTTACTCAGAATAGCGGCGTTCAAACGAAGAACAGCCTTCAGCATTGCTTACGTGAACATTCGTTGGATTGTGTTATTGTTGTTTCTAGGTCAAGTGAACGGGTACATTGCACTGGTGCTGCTTGACCGAAATCATTGACTCGGGCGTTGCTAAGTCCTTGTCTTGGCCCTCTGTAATGTGCTTCTTACTACGCATCGTGGATAAAATATGAAAGGAGGGGACAAACGGCCCGTGCAGATACCGACCACAGGCACTCGAAGGCGTGGACCGAGCTGCGGGCCAGTTTGGAGTGCTTACCTTCACCATGATAACCTCCGGTGAACGCTGAAGCAGCAAGGTTCAGCGGCAGCGCTCAAAGGAAATGTGTTGCAAATTGAGTAGATAACGATAGGAGGCACACGAGTGTCAAGTCTCCTCTTTCTTGGAGTAGTGTCACAGTGCCATTTTTTTTTAAACCGGTATACAAGCCGATGCAAGAGTTATGCAAAAGTGGGACGCAGCGTCAGCTTGTACGTTGAGTAACAAAGTTCAGCCTTACCCGCCGCTGTAGCTAAGTGACTGTGGAGTCGAGCTGCTGAGGTCGCCGAAGAAGCACGCTCACCGTCATCGTACGAAACGCGGACTTGTACCTGCATTCTATTAGAATGATTTGTCCGTTCATGTATAGCTTTAAGCGAAGCTGCACCATCATATATTGTCATATTGTGTGTCAATTTGCGCAATATAAGGTGCTAAGGCAGTATCATGATGGTGTCGGGTATATTTGCTCGTTAAGAGTGACAAAAACAGTGAGGTTTTACGTACTGTTTCTTTTTCTATTTATGTGCAAAGAAAGGAACCGAAATCTAAATGCTTTTATTCGTACCTTGAGTAGGTGCATGTTATTGCATCGCTTTAAATAGTTCGATTCATGAGAGAATCGGACACAGAAAATTTGCTAAATACGTGTTGCACAGCTTTTCCTTTAGATTCGTAAGCGATGAGTGCCGCTTGCACCGGAGCCCCCGTGAGCGGTGGGTTTCCGCGGTTTCCAGATGCGGGGCTGGAGCTTCACTTATGCGTGTTTCAGCGCTTGTGAGTTTCAGATTTCACTGTTCTCCAAGAGCAACCTCAGTTCTTCCCTTGTTTGCATAAAAATATACAGCTGTTATTAACCATGTCTACTTCGGTTTCAGTTCCTGTGTTAGCCCTTTCAGTCACAATGTCTCCATGTGGAGTCGAGAGTTTCTTGGTTGCCTTTTTTCACGAAAAAGCGAAGCAGTCTGGCTGCACACTGTTGCGACTTATGTTCGAGACCCATATAAATGTAATGAGCGCCATCTGACATGAAGCGTGGAAGCACTACTCAGGGAAAAGAATATACAAGATGGACGCCTCCATGTTTTACAGGGGCTCTGGTGAGTTGACGTTCAAGTTTATTTTTTGCCGCAGCCTCAGTTATAATTTTGCCGCAAGACAGTTTTAACTCCCTGGTTTAGCTGAAGGAAGACCTACGCTTTATGAATACAGTTGCTCAATACTCAGGCCACGGCGGCAGCATTTCGATGGGGGCGAAATGCGAGAACACCCGTGGTACTTAGATTTAGGTGCACGTCAAAGAACCCCAGGTGGTCCAAATTTCCGGAGTCTTCCACTACGGTGCGCCTCATAGTCAGAAAGTGGTTTTGGCATGTAAAACCCCATAATTTAATTTTTAATACTCAGGGTTCTCTTGCTGGATAGTTTTTAACCCTGTTCTGATGCGTGTCTTCACACGAAAACACCGTGACTTTCTCTTTCTTTGCCACGCCCGTGACCCACACGCTCCGCGCGAAACATTAAAACTACCAACCCGTTTATGAACTCGTTTCGCCTTCCAGTTCACCGACGAATAATATTTTATTTTTGTTTCTTGAGTATTCTTTCTTTATTTTAGAATGGTAGCAATTTTTCAATGTGGAACAAAGACCGCCGTACGTACTGTTTGATCGTGAAGATGGTAGACGCTCTCGTTGCCGGACCATCGAGCGAATGACGTCGGTCTGGCAATTGTGTCGCGTCCTCGAGTGGTTTTCTGGATATAAGTCACTCCTAGTTTGATGCCAGATGAATGGAATTTTATTCGGGCGAAGCGGACCCTCAGAACCAGCCCGGACAGATGTTTTTGTATTAGAGAATTAGGTACGATGCGAATAACCACTGGCTTCAGCAAGTCCACGTCCATATCGCTCCCGCCACACAAACGAAAACTGGAGGACGTTTAAGCTTCGCCTTTAAGAGTGGAACGCGATAGCATTCAAAGATCCCTGACTGCTCCTCATGTTTCTAGGCAACTGCAGCTTACGTAACCGTCACCTGCCGTGGTTGCTTAGTGGCTTTGACGTTGCCTTGCTAAGCACGCGGTTGCGGGATCAAATCCCGGCAAGGGCTGTCGCATTTCGATGGGAGTGAAATGTAAGAACATCCCTGTACATAAATGTAGGTGTACGTAAAGAAACCCAGGTGGTCAAAATTAATCCGGAGCCCCCCACTACGGCGTGCCTCATAGTCATATCGTGGTTTTGGCACGTAAAACCACATAATTTAACTTTTGTGTAACCGTACTTACCGGGAAACAATGGCGACGAATGCTATGCACGAAGGCGAGCTTTCTGGGAGAAACGCGGCCTCTTGCGTGGGTCGTTCCCAGAGGTAGTTAGCAGCCACGCCAAACATCAAATGGCAGCTGGAAAAGAGGTTTGTGTTTGAGTTTCCGCTGTAACGTAATTCTTTTTTCTCGTATATTCAAATGATGGTCCGATGCTATCATGTCTGTAGGCAGTGTGTAAGTGGTACTTTACGAATTTGCAGACGCATATTACTTTGAGAAATTCTTTAAGTTCAGTAACGTCTATGCATTTGAATAGTACGGCATCTGCCTTGCATATACGGCGTAAATAAACATATGGCACCCATTTGCCTAAATATATGAGGAAGCTCAAGGCAATAGCGGCGATAACGGCGAAAGTTCATCTTGAGTGTCCGTATAACTGCTATAGAAAAAAATATATATCACAGTCCTGCAAACTCCATCGGTTAAAATATCTCAAGGATGCAAATTTGATGTATGAGTTCGCAGCTTACGTCAAATTGTTACAATGTCCACTAGAGTTTTGCAAATGTCCTACTCAGAAATTGGTGTTATAGTTAAAAAACGGTGTAAGATAAGTCAAATTTGTCCGCTTTAGATGTTTTAGGTACAGTTTACAAAATTGTGATATCTTCTTCATTGTTGAGTTAAAGTTTATAGTTTGACATGTCATATTCTTTTAATTTGCAATTTGTATCAATTTGGAGGCCATAATCAATTGTTTCCTCCCTACATTTAGTAGGTTTTAACTTTTTCCTATGCAACAAACCTTATCAAATTGGGTGTTGCAGATTTCTCCGTTTCTATGCATTTAGATAGGAGCCTGTGATCTAAAGCTACCGTTCAACGTTATTTGTTTGTCGAGAGCATACAGACCTTATCTAAGCAAAACGTCAAGTCAATAGGGTAAAGTGACAGACATCCTGGCTTTAACGATAAGCTGGAGATGTGAGCTCGGCTCATGGCCAGGAATGCTACACCAAGCACCGGGCGAGAAGTGTGCAACAATATATTAGCTAGAGTGGAACAATTTTAGATTTAGCTAGTCTTCGAAAAAAAACTAATTTATTTTGCTTACGGGTACCAACTGCCATACTTCCTTTTTTTTCGCGCAACCATTAGGTCGGCAGAAATCCCGCCAATACCCGTCTCAGAATGACTATGATGTACCTGAATGACGTGAATGACATGCAGCGCCATCTAGCTTGAGGGACTCGTGTCAGGCAAGTTAGATTCCGCTCAGAGCCAGAGCAACATTGAAGGGCCTCTTTTTTTTCGCTGAAGAGAGGCACATGCAAAGTGCCACATACACAATAACCCGAGTTCCCATGAAAGGGTCAAGTACGTACATACCGGAAACTGGGCGAAGTTCCCAAAGAAATTCAACCCTAATGCAACCCTACGCATTAGCAGGCTTCGCCACAAATGCGCTTAGTTGGGTCACTTTGCAATGAACGCCTTCTGCGTCAGCGCTCTAGCGAGCTACGTCATGAATGCACTCGGTACGGGCCGCTCTTCAATGAACCTCTCACCAGCTGGGGTCACTCAGTATGCCCCACCGGGTGTGCGGCAAACGAGGGAACAATTCCCAGGGCTCCGAGCCCGACACCTGCGTGTCATGCTCCTCACCTCGGAGGCCAAGCGCGGACTTCTCGGCAGCGCAACTAGATGACGCAGCGTGTCCAGAAAGAAGCGCGAGAGAGGCGCCCGGCTGCCGCATGACAGGCTCCTGAGCGTTCGCACGCACCGTCACGCCTTGCATTTCGGAGGTCACACGCAGGCTTCGCGGTGGCGCCGATAGATGTCGCCGAGTGTTCTTAAGAAAGCGCGAAAGAGGAGTCCCATTGCTGTACACGGATTACTCGTTTCGACGGTGTTAATACGTTGGGTGGCTACATCGATTCGAAAAGCCAAGCGTATTACCATCGACAGCCATCCTGAGTCATCTGTTTGTATTTTAACTATAGTCTATGCAGAATTGTACGTTGCCATATAGATTGTACCCTTTTCTTCTGTAACTACTAAGACATTCAGAACCTCAACTGTGAAACAAGCCATTGTGTTTTTGCTACTTGGGGTGGCTAAAGCTTAGGCATGCTGCGTAGGTGCAGCTTTTTTCTCTGGCCACCTATTTGTCTCGTAAGTTTGTATTGTTAACCACCAAAATCCTCTTATTGGTTGGGACTGAGTGCCTACCTGATTGATTGATTGATTGATTGATTGATTGATTGATTGATTGATTGATTGATTGATTGATTGATTGATATAACCCTTGACCACATGAATACAAAGAAAGATATGTTTGTAAAATGGCGGCGAGCTCGGCTTGAAATTGTATTCTTTAACCTGCTATTATACTCTGCGCCGGAATGAAGAGAAAACTAGAGAAGTGTGGTTCTGAGCGGTGACGATACGGATTGGCGACCTAGAGCAATAGTTCATCTCACAGATTACATGTTCAAACACACACACGAACAACCACGCGCGCGCACGCGCACACGCTAAAGGTATTTCCGACTACAAGTAAGCGCTCGCCGCCTAGCGGCCGCGCCGACAAACAGCCGATCCAGGTTCAGACTTGAAGCAAAAGAGCGTCTCTTATCGCGGCATGCGCTGAATGCCTCGTAGTTTACAAATGGTTGTGATGCCGCCGCGCAAGGGCCCGAAAATGAAAAAGGACGAATGTCGAAAAGCTTTTGTTATGTACCATTCCGCGTGTCAACGCGTTGAAAAGACAGCGATGTAGGATTTAATCTTTTCCCGAAAGATGCAGGTGGCGCTTACAAGAGAGCGACTTGGATAAGAAAACCTCCGCATAGGAAAAAGGTGACTAACACTATGCTGGTTTGTTCCAAACGCTTCACTCGGGGTGCCTTCTTTCTTCCCGGCTAATAGACCATTGCTTTCTTTTTTTACTTATTTGAAATATCTTTTTGGCGTTTCAATTCGCAGTGTACTTTGCTTAGGCAGGCGCCTTAATAAATTATATTCATGTGCGCTTAAATCTCATTTGGTTTTGTTCGTTTGTGGTTTTCTACCTCAGCATCAGTCTTAATAATTCTTTAAGCCGCAGGAATATTCTCGCAAAAGTACTTTCATGTGCAGGCACGGTAACAGGAATGGCAACTACCTCGGAATCTCTCAAGTTGATCGTGACATATGTTATGCTACGAGGCTACATATAGTTTTCATAGCATGCCTTAGTTTAGTGGTGCAAGCAGAAGATGCTGTTTTCTCATTCAATGCGTGAGTTGTCAGTTTATTTGCTCGCAATAAATTTAGAAGCAAGTGCTAACAGCGTTAGTTCCAGCTGTGGAGCGTTCGACCTGCGCACAATGCCATTAGTTTGCTTTCCGAAACTGTGCTCACAGCTAAATCCCATTACAACTGGTTCAGTTCATTTCCAAGTCATGCATTTAACTAATACAAGTGATTTTGTTGAAAAGAAAACCCTCGTTAAATTTTTTTTCAGACCTATTGGAAGAAGCTCAACTCGGTCCGATTGGTTGTTATTCAATTCTCATGTTTCATCGGGCTTTGACAATTCCTACGGTCGGCAGGGGTCTGCTATGTTCCCAAGCTCGGGCCCTACCTCAACCACTGCGTACTGCAAGCCCAGAGAAGCACAGGTCGTCGGACGCAGACGACCTTATCACACTTATCATCTTACTATATATAATACCATGGAAATGTAAATACGGCAACGCGACACCTTGACGAAACTCGCAGGCCTGAGCACGCAGGCGTCTGATATCACTGTCGAGCTGCTCCTCTGTGAGTGGTGATTTCAGTGACTGCAAGGCCTCTCGTAAGTCAAAGAAGGCAAAGCATTCTGCTAGAAATATGGCGACAACCTACGAGCTGTGTGTTCTAGAGGTGACGTAATTTTCTTTCAATGGATTTCGCTAAAATTCCTGCTGTAGCACAAATATTCTAATTGCGCCGGATTACTCGAAGAGGTGAGCAATAATTGCGCAAGAAAGCAGAAAGCGTAATCTACAAATAGAAAAAGTTTTCCTAATCAATTTCTTAAACAATAACTTCAGGGCGCATATTGTAATTTCTGAAATAAAGCCAGTCAGTTGTCAAGGCAGATCCACTTCTAGAGAACATTGGAACTAGCACCAGTTTTGAATTAGGCGCCGGCAAAATTGTGAAAAATTCACTGTTGTTCCGCCTGCTCTGTTAACAAAAGGCCTTTTTTGTCCATCGAAGCACAGAAATAACTACGCGCCGTCGTTTCTCAGTGGCTATGGTATTGGACTGCTGAGCACGAGGTCGCGGGATCGAATCCCGGCCACGGCGGCCGCATTTCGATGGGGGCGAAATGCGAAAACACATGTGTGCTTAGATTTAGGTGCACGTTAAAGAACCCCAGGTGGTCGAAATTTCCGGAGTCCTCCACTACGCCGTGCCTCATAATCAGAAAGTGGTTTTGGCACGTAAAACCCCATAATATTTTTTAACAGAAATAACTGGAACTGGAATGTATTTCCTTGCCCATATTAGGAACGAATATCTCGATACTATGTCCTCAGAATTCGTTCTAAGCAAATAAGCCTTGCAAACTCACGGGCTACACGTCTGAAAATGCAACGCGTGCCCCGTATTATTTAGTTAAGCGCTAATCAGGATTTTTTAAATAAATTAGTCGATCACGTATTTCGACTTTGCGTGTCCGCCTCTTCGAGGGGGTTACCCACCTCCATGAATAGAAAGATGGCGTCTGTCACAGTCGATTTTTTTAACGCGATAGGAATAAGGGCCCCTGTCGCAGAAAATCCGGCGACGGCAGCGGCCTCAGTGGCGATGTCCGTATGAGAAAAATCATCCCGAACCACGCATCCATGCAGGCCCTAAGCGTGACGCATAGGCGTCATCGAACTAAGTGAATTTCCCAGTGTAAAATGCCTCAGAAAATTCGTGAAGTGCAACTTACACACGACCTACATACCTGACAGCGTTAGATTGTAATTTGAATATACTGTAATGAAGCAGACGCGCCTCGTATTTTCGGTAGTAGCTCGAAGACGACGATGACGACGACGACCCGTGCTGCGATCGCGATAGAGCTCGTGCTGTTCGCTGCTGCTGCTGTGGACTGATTATCTGAAACCTCGTTACATTTGGCGGAGGTTGCCGGAATCGGTCAAGTCCCCCTGGAGCTCCGCACTCGTACGTTGCCCACCAACAACATGAGTGCCGCGACCAACGCAGCGACTGCCACCATGGATGTCCCTGTCACTTGCGCCGGCGTTCTCCGTCAGCGCGACCCGGCCACATCTTCAGCGGGACAAGTGAACATGACGCCGAAGGCTGGCTGTCCTCCTATGAACGAGTAAGCACTGACAATAAATGGGGCAGCCAGGCGAAACTTAACGTCATATTTTACCTTGCCGACTTTGCGAACTTGTGGTTCAAGAATCACGAATCTGACATCTCGAGTTGGTGCGCATTCAGGACACATGTAACAGAAGTGTTTGGCCGCCCCGCTGTCCGCAAGCTACGCGCCGAACAGCACCTACGTCAGCGAGCATGGCAGCCAGGCGAGACTTTCCCAAGCTTTATTGAGGGTGTATTGCATCTCTGCAGCCGTGCTAATCCAACCATGACGATGGGTGAGAAAATCAGCCGTATTCTGAAGGGAATTGAGGATGACGCGTTTCAAATGCTGCTTGCCAAGAGTCCAACCATTGTCGCCGTTCTCTTCAAACTGTGTCATAGTTTCGACGAATTGCACCGCCAACGTAACATCGCCCGCCAAAACACCCCACAAGCTGACTCCGTCTTGTCTATCGCATTCGCCGCTGGCCATGCCGACCCTCCTGCTCTCGTACTTCAGCTGAAGTATTTCATTCAAGAGTATTTCACCGCCAGCTATCGCTGTTCCCTCTTAGCCAGGGGCCTGCCCCAACACTGACTCCAGCCGTGCAACACGCCATCCGTGCCCAGATATCTGACGCACTTCCTCCCGTTCGCCCACTAGCTTCTGTGACGGCACCGGTCTCTTATGCCGACTACCTGGCCCGGGTCACACCTCCACCTCTCAACTACGCTGCCGCGATCGCAAGGCCTCCCCCACCGTCCTATTACGTCCCACCACCAACGCACCGGGTTCCCCTTGCTCCCCTCCCATGGTAGTCATCCCAGCTTCTTTGTCGAGCCGACACGTGGCGCACGCCAGACAACACGCCTATGTGCTTCGCCTGTGGAATTGCTGGTCATGTTGCGCGCTGTTGTCATCTTAACATGTCCTCGAACTATAGTCCCTTCGACCAGTTCCGCTACGCGCCTGCAACATGCCGCCGAGATTCGTTCCCGAGATGCCACTGACTCGCCGCCGAGACCCTTGGATCTCGACCGCCGTTCACACAGACGCCGTTCTCCTTCTCCACGTAGACGGTCACTGTCACCTATGCGTCACCACCTACTGCCGAGGGAAATTGATTAGCGCAGTTCCGGAGGCAAGAACTACAAGCTCATCGAACTTTTTAAAACCTCAGCTTTCACCGCAGAATGTCACTGACGTCATTATTGAGTACCGAGATAATATAGCGCGAAAGCACGGTTACAAAGAAGGGACACCGAACATGTCACAGGCACTATACTAACAACTTTACTCGAAAGACAGCGTGATGAGTATATATACTGGTTCCAACACGCAGGCGCACCTGCCATTGCTGAGACCGATTATCAGGGCTAGCAAGATCATTTGTTGGATCTAAAGAAAGTAAGCTCCGCGTTGTAAAACACAACGGAAGTCTGGCTTACAAAAGCACTACTTCTTTTTTTTATATAAAATGGTTCCAATAGATCACGTGCCGTTTTATCTTTACTTTTGTCCAGGATCTTCACATCATAAGATCCCGGCTTACAAGGGCAGGCGTTACAGTGCGCTGAAATATGCGCAGTGAAGTCCTTCTTCAAGATATTAGCATGCTCCCTCATTCGGTCATTGACGCAACGGCCTCTTGTCCTACATAGGACTTTCCGCAAGGCAAGACAGTTTCATAAGCCACTCAAGTTGCGCAGCGCAAGTGGGGTTTGACAAGTTTTCTTGGCCGCTTATCTTAGAGCTGTCCATTATGCGGGGACACAGTTGGGCCAGCGTGTTCGGAGCGGAGAACACGACAGGCACTCCGTACCTACTCGCTACTTTTTTTTTTTTTTTCACCCGCCGTGGTTGCTCAGTGGCTATGGTGTTGGGCTGCTGAGCACAAGGTCGCGGGATCGAATCCCGGCCACGGCGGCCGCATTTCGATGGGGGCGAGATGCGAAAACACCCGTGTACTTAGATTTAGGTGCACGTTAAAGAACCCCAGGTGGTCGAAATTTCCGGAGTCCTCCACTACGGCGTGCCTCATAATCAGAAAGTGGTTTTGGCACGTAAAACCCCACAATCTAATCTACTTTTTTTTTCTTCAACTTATGGCTCATCTTACGCACATACGGGCAACTTCCGGCGTTAAGTCACTCCGCTCACCTGCTCTTGCCTCATTTGCTGGTGTGCCCGCTTTTAGCTTCTGTTGCAGGGATTCGGCCACTAATCTCAGGACCGAACGAGGGCAGCCGGCTTTTGAAAGCCTAAGAACTGCTTGTCAAAATAGTCCTGCATGTGTCCACAGCGCCTCTCGTGTGTTGAACCCAGGCAGAGTGAACCAATAGCTCTTTTGACAAGCTTAGAATGCGCGGAGTCGTAAGGCAGAAGTTCCTGTTTTTGCTCGCGGTGAATAGCACCAGCAAACATGATCCTTTCAGAACGTTAGGCTTAACTCCAAGAACTGGAAGGTACTGTCTACGGGGAGCTAAAAGGTGAATGACAAGCCTCCCCGTGAAGTTTGAAATCATCTAGAATAGTTTTAGCATGAAAAGAGCTAAAAGTACTTCCATGGTCCATCACAACTAAAAAAATCGTCAACGTCGCTAAAATTTTAAACATGCGAACCGTGAAGGCTGTTGTCAAGAGTTTTGCCTATTTCCGACAACAATATGTCACACAGTAAAGGTGTTACGAAGGAAGGTATGCATGTCCTTCTTTTGTAAGAACAACTGGCTGTCAAAGGAGATAAAAGCACCCTTCAGCTAGGTCTCAAGTAAAACTAAATAGTTGCCCATACACATACCGATAATATATTGAAAAGAAACATACCCGTTGACATCAATACACTTTCGAACAGAAGTAAACAACGCGTTGTAAGGCACAGTATAGAACAGGTCTCTATATCAACAGAGAATGCGTAACCTATGTTCTGGTTTTGCTGGAAGAATTAGCTGTCAATAGAGTTTACTACGAGAAAAAGATCATGAATGTGAAGTTGTTTCAGGCCCTTTAAGAAAGAAACCTACTAACTTGAATTTTCCATGTGCCACACTCACTTACAGTCGATCTCAAAGGAATGTCTTGCTTGTGGGTTTTTGCACTAAAGAACACACTCAAGGAACCATACACGCTCTAATCAGCGCTCCTACCAAGTTGCTGCAGGTCATCATCTTAACAAAGTCTCAGAAACGACTTCTTAGCTTTCGGCTAACTAAATTTTATGGGAGCAAAGTTCTTGTCAATGGTCTTTCGCACTTCTACACTGAAGATGCCTTTCGGCCTTACGACAAAATTGCCTTCTTTTTCGGCCTGTAAAAGACATATGTCATTACGCTTAAAGTAAGCAGGTAAGCGCTTCAAGGCACACAATTCACTAACTTTGTCTTACGTTGCGCATTTTTGGAGGCAGTCCATACCTTCAAAAAGGCATCTTTCACGTTCTTCCGAGTCCGCTTTTCCAGTCACTTTCCTGGTCACCGGTGCCAGTTCATGTGCTAGAATCTGAGGGTCCACTCCGAACTTCGGGTCTTTCCAAAGTATCTTTTGCAAAATCTTCAGGTATGCAAGCACTACCTATCACTTCCAGCCTAGACACACAAGCGTCCTTCTCTTGAGGCTTCCTAAGGGGACCCAGTAACTGAAGAAAGATTCTTGTCCAAGCAGCCCCTGTCGTTTGGTGAATAATACTATTCCTTTAGCTTTCTTGAGGCTAGCCAGTCTGGGTCTCGTACGAAGCACAAGATCCTGGGTAGAAGTAAAGATGAAACGGCACGTCAGCTATTAGAAGCGCTTTACGTAAAAGAAAAATGTAGTGCTTGTGTAAGCCAGAGTTATGTTGTGTTGTACAACGCAGAGCTTACTTTAAATCTACCAAATGATCTTGCAAGCCCTGATAATGGCCCTTGGTAGTGGCAGGTGCGCCTGCGTGTTGGAAACAGTACGTATACTCTTCTCGCTCTCTTTCGAATAAAGCTGATGGTGGCGCCTGTGACGTGTTCTGTGTCTATTTGTATCTCTGCGTTCGCGCTACATTATGTCGGTAAGCGACCACCAACTAGCCCAACCACAAGTCCGTCTACAGCCCATATGTTGAGGGAGCAGGCGCACCAGCGTTTGTAGATGCCAGGCCCGGCGTTTCTGTCATCCAAGAAAATATTTGTCGTAACATAAAAAATTCATGACATGGCACTCTGCCCTGATAGCGCGCATCGCATTCATCCTACAGCTGAACGCACCGCCCGTGTTGTCATCCAAGACGTTTTGAACATGGAGTTGTTTTTGTTGCCCTCCTGTTCTCCTGATCTCATCCTCGGGTGGCACTTCCTGTCACGTCATAGTGGTCATAGTGGTCATTGTTCAATCATCGATTGTTCTCGCGTGCAAGTGGCCCTTTCGCCGTTCTGTGACTCATCGCCATTGGTCGGCGCCGACCTCAGTGCCCGTAAAGTCTTCATTGTTGACGATACTGATTTACCTCCCGAGACGTCGCTGCTTGTGACCCTGTCGTGTGCTGCGTGCCAGACACCATCGTGGCGTTCCCGCCATCTGACATGCTTGCTCACTGCAAGGACTTATTTCTTCCGTTCACCGTCCTCACTCTTATGTCTGAATCTGTTCTGATACCCATATGTAATCCGCACCAGTACCCAGTGACCTTAGTGGGTCGTGAGACCTTAGGATTTCTGCGCGCTGTCACGTGTATTGAAGATCTTGACATTCATGTTGAATCTTGAAGATCTTGCATGTTGACGCCATAGCTTCTGTCTCATCAACACCGTCTTCAGCCGTTTTCGACTGCGCCATCGCAGTAGACCTTTCGCCATCTCATCGCACCCAACTCCTTATGCTCCTTAACGAGTTCGTTTCTTCGTTCGACAGCAACCAATCATCCTTGAGTCGCACAACAAGTGTCTCTCAAACCATTGACAACAGTTTGCATGCCCCCTTGCGATAGCGCGCGTATCGCGTTTCCGCAGACGAGCGCCGAGAACAAGTGGACGACAGGCTGCAGCGCGGCGTCCTTCATGCTTTTCAAAGTCCTTGGCCGTCACCTGTTGTTGTAGTTCGCCAAAAAGATGGCGCCATTCGATTTTGTATCGGTTACCGCCGCGTAAACAGGATTTCACGAAAAGACGTTTACCCAGTGCCTCGGATCTACGGCGCTCTTGATTGTCTGCAAAGTGAAGGATATTCCTCATCTTTAGATCTCCGTTCTGGCTGATGGTAGGTTCCCATGGCAGAGGCTGACCGGTTAAAGACAGCTTTCGTCACTCCTGATGGCCTGTACGAGTTTAACGTTACACCATTCGGGCTCTGGAATGCACCCGTGACGTTGGAGCGCATGATTGATACCATCCTTCGCGCCCACAAGTGGAAAACTTGTTTACCTTACCTGGGCGACATAGTTGTTTTCTCAAAGGATTTTCCGACACATCTCGTCCACCTGCATGACGTCCTAACCTTTGTCACTTTGGCGGCCTATAGCTAAACCTGAAGAAGTGCCATTTCGCTGCCTGAAAGTTAACCATATTGGGTCACGTTGTCTCGGAAGACGGCATCCTTCCCGATCCCGACAAGCTTCGCGCAGTCGCCGAGTTTCCGAAACCCGTATCCAACAAGGCCCTGCGAAGTTCCATAGGCCTGTGTTGTAATTTTCATCACTTCGTCTGGAACTTCGACTTTATCTCGCACCCTTGACGAATGTGCTTACGCAATAGTAAAGGCACTTCCGAGAGGTCATCAGCATGCGATGAATCCTTTGAAAAGTTACGATAGCTGTTGACTTCACCACAGATTCTTCCCCATTACGACCAAGAGAGGTCCGCACCGACACCAGTGGTGCCGGCCTCGGTGCGGTCTTGGCTCAACGAAAAGCCACGAATTAAGAATATGTCGTGGCTTATATATATGGGAGCCGTACTCTTAAGAAAGCTGAGTTGAATTACTCCATCACGGAAGAGGAACGCTTAGGCACCATTTGCGCATTGGTCAAGTTTCGCCCTTACCTCTACGGTTGTCCTTTCGGCATTATCCCTGACCATCACGCCCTTTGCTGGCTCTCCACCTTGACCGAGCCGTTGGGCCGCCTGGGTCGTTGGGCGCTTCGTCTGCAGGAATATGACATTCATGTCGTGTACCGCTCCGGTCGAAAGCATTGCGACGCTGACGTGCTCTCCCGCTCGCCAACGACACCTGACGTGGTTTCTCTCTCCGTCCACTCTAGGACCTCAGATTCGTCACTACTGACCGCCATTTATATGCCCTCTGAGCAACACTTGCCGTACTGCTCGCCTACCTTGCCGCTCCATCGGTCGTTCCTTACACACGGACACTACGCCGTCAAACAGCCCACTTTGCCGCGTGAGACAACACACCTCTACCACCGCAACTATTAGCCCGACGGTCAGAATGGGCTTCTGGTTATCCCTAGTCACATGCGCTCATCTTGTCTGCTCCCCGAGTCACCAGGATGGCTCCGTTTCTCACCCGGGACCAATGTAATTAAGCAGACGCGCCTCGTATTCGGTGGTAGCTCTAAAACGACGACGACAACTCGTGCACTGATTGCGAGTGAGCTCGCGCTGCTCGCTACTGCTGGGCTGATTATCCCTTTTGAAATTCAGCGTCATTACAATACGAGAAAAGATAATTCTGTTACGCGGAAACTTAAACCCAAAGCTCTTTTCTAGCTGCCGTTGGAGGTCTGTCTTGATACGAGCCCCGCTCGATTCCTTGCAACCCCATCCAGATGGCGCTCGCCTCCCCGCATACGCGGCGGCGCCCGCCATGAGGAGGGGGGTGGGGATAAGCTCGCCTTCGCTCATGGCGTTCGCCTCCAGCGCTTCCTGGAAAACATAATAACTACATAAGCTGCAGCTGCTGGGAAGAGTAGGAAGCAGTTTGAGATTTTTTAGTGCTTTCGCGTTCCACTCTTAAAGGCGAAGCTTAAGCGCCCTCCAATTTTTTTTTACAATCTATTCAATATGAAATAAACGCACCCGGCATATACACTGCCTGATTTTACTTTTACAACGTTGAGCTTCTGAAGAACCTCTTTGGTGAGCCAACTGGTCAAGCACGTGAAGTGAGCGCAAAACAGGCACAAGAAAAAAGAAATTACAATCATTCCATTCTGTGAAGATAGAACGACAGCGAAAGCTGACGACATTCAAAGCTCTCAAACGAAAACCAAAGTGCTTTCGCTGCCATTCCATCTTCACAGAGTGGAATGGTTGTCATTTCTTGCGTTGCGAGTCTGGCGTCGTTGCTCGTTCGGAGGTTCCCGGGCTCGCGATTGCCGTTTTTGTTCAGCATCGCGGGAATGTTCTTCGTCGGTGGTCGTTTCGCGCCGGTGCCGTTTGCATTCTCGTTGCTGTTCCCTCCGGCGCTCCTTGTACGCATGTTGTTCTTCGGGTGCACGAACTATACGTACCGCCCTATCCATAACTCAGCTGCTTTAGCGCCGATACCTCTCCTGCTTATATACTGCGCTAATCTTGACGTCACGCTATTGTTCACGGCGACCGTTCTAATCTGTTCCGCAATTTGACATCTGCGCCGCCGCACTGCATCCGTGTGGAATTGCTAGGAATCGCTAAGTCCATTTCTGCTGCGGGACGCCGAAAAAACTAAAGAAGGTTAGTCATATACAGCTTTCGCTGTAAAAAAAAAAAAGCAAGCAACCACTTCTGCTCACTTCAAGCAGTTCGCTATACGAGGCGAAATAGACGGAGACCGAATCCTTTTCCGTCGCTTACAGATAAAGACTGGTACGACACACTTACGGGTTGGCTGAGTGGGCGGGAGGGTGAATCAGACGCCACGCATGCGCTGCAGCCAAGGGAAAGAGTGCAGCAGATAGATAAGAAAGAAAGGGACGATGGGGTCGAAAGCCCCGACGCGCGCGCGATTTGAAGGTGAGAGAGGAGGACAGCGCCCGATATGAGCAAGCGAAACAGCGGTGAAGCTACAGAAATTGAATCCAACCTCTAAATAGGAGGGATTCTGCCGAGACACTCTCCCTCCGCTCTCTCTCTTCGACGATTCAGGGACAACAATCAGAGCACATAAAAGAGGAATTGATCGCGCCTCATCGAAGCAAGATCCCAGTGGTCCTCGGAGGTGTTTGATCGACACTCGACGGTGAGCGCAGCGATTTATTCTGCCATAGGACTTAATGCTTTAATGGCGAGCTGGACGAGAGGGTGTGGATTCATGGTCAGGAAAGCTTTAATGGACAAATACGATTGAACAACGCTGGACGAGCGCTTACAGGGTTTATTAGAGCATTATTAAAACCATTTCAGGTGATAGCACGCGCTCGTCCTGTGTTCCTTGGTGCTCTTTGTACACTCGTCTTTTTTTCAGCCATGACTTCACCTAAAGCAGATGTTGTCGCAACATGCTTAAACGGTCAGTTATTGAAATTATGTTTATGAAGCAGCCGTATTGGGGATTATCGTGCAGGTTTTGACGTCCCTCGACGTCACGAAGCTTGATCTGCAAATTGTATCATTTTGATTCATATCTTCTGTTTTTAATAATTTGATTCAGTCGTACGTAGCAGTAACACACTGTATATCGTAACCAATCAGCGAACCTGAAATGCCATAGGAATTTATTTTGTACAGCTAAGTACGGATGTGGATGCCTTTATTCAGTTCGGAAATATATTAATGGACTGGCTCACGGTCGTATATATACGAAGTTTCTTCTTTTTTTTTTTAATTCGAACAGTTTTCTTACCTGCATGGAGCATGCAGTGCAATTCAACTTCGTGAGATGGATTTCCCGATCATCCGGAAGTTGCTTGTGCAACAAATCGCAATGTCAAGGTTCGTAATGAAGAATACTCCCCTAGACTCTAAAACAAAATTACAACCTTTGGATCGTATCTTGCCACACAGCAATAATCGTAATCTGTCTTGTCCGCATTTCGTTTCTTTAACGCTGCGAGCCCGGTACTTCCCAGTAACGAACGGCATGCGCGTTATCAGCATGACATAGCATTCCCTACAGGAAAGTAGCGGGCGCGGCGTTTTCAAGAAAGGAAACGCAAGCAAGGCAGATGACGATTATTGTTGTGTGGCAAATGTACACCCCAAAGGGTGTACCTTTGTGTAAGAGTGTAGTAATTACCTCCTTTATTTATTTATTCACTTTAGGGCACACGTTTCAAATGCGGAATAAAAGACAAGCAGTAGTAAGGTCGGGTCTTCTCAGCTCAAATCCTATAATACAGCCGCCTTTGTGATATCCGCATCCAGAATCTGCAACTAATGTATTGCCGTTACAGATAAGATTACCCGAACTGCCTGACGCACGCATGCGCGTTCTCAGAAAATTGTTAGCTGGAGCACACATGTACTCTGTAGTGGACTCTAAGGCTGGATATCTCGAAAGTGGTGCTGGACTTACGATTGAGCATTTTTCAATTGAATATTGTGCTCTAGAAAAAATATTTAAAGGTAACTATTGATTTTTAGTTAGCTATATGCGCATTAGCATATGTAGCACAAATAACGTCTGTCTCTTCCATAAATGCAGCTGAAACCTGAAAACGCCAAACAACGCGATCTGTCACGACAGATGTTTTTTTTTTTTTTTTATCTACCCGAACTAACTAAAGAAGAGACGGTGGTATTTGTAGAACAGGAGCAAATTACATGATCACGCAGATTATAACTTGCTGTTATTTAAGGTTTATTTGCTGACAAGACGATTTGTCACCACTCTTTATCTGGTGCCACCAGGGGGTTGCTTGCACTCTTTGCACTGTTGGACCACAAGACAGGGGGTGCAACGTTCCGAGAATGGATGCAACAGCGCTGATATAATACCAACAGCGGCAGCCAGGATCGTCGGCATTGCAAATAAAGCTCTTAGCTTTATTTCAACGGGATTTGCAGACTGGAACCGGAACCTTGTATAACTCACGTCAGACAGTGCTCCAATTGCTGGCACAATCGGCGTATATTTGCCGAAGTACTACGCCTCCTACCAGTTTTCCGTCTCGCTCGTTTTCTACTGGGTAGCAGGAGAAAACGTCAGTCCGTCGCAGTGACTTTGAAATTGGGAAAAAGAAAATATAAGTGCAGTAACGTAACTGTCTCTCACTTAGGAGGTCGCCTCAACAGTACTGCACGGGGAAGGGGTAAAGGGAATAAAAGAGTTGAGAGAAATAAAGATGGAGGAGGACGAGCGTAGTTTGGCGGCTACACGCCCCGTCAAAGGTTCCGCGTGTCCACCTGTTTGACTTGCACTCAGCGAGGCGCGGGAATACGTGGGGTGGTTGGCGAAGTTTATAATACCTCTATTCGAATTATTGCGGTAACTTGGCGCAGTACAGTCTATAAGCATCCTTTGCGTTAACTGCAGCGGGGCATAATCATTTACTCCCTTTTAGGTAATTTGTGTTCGCCAGACACCATTTTTATGTTTCCCGTACAGACAATATACCTCGGTTCGGGACCGCCCAGACTGCAACGGCAAGTCGAGCCGCCTTCGGCACTTGCCTAGAAAGCCCGAATGTCTAATGGGTCTGCCCAAAGATCCGTGATCGAGAGTCCCGAAACCTACACGGTGGCACATTAGGTTCTCTAGCTACCTAACCTGTAACTCCGACGTCTCGACAGCAGCTGTGGGCTGATGCAAACAACGAAATTTCTGCACCTGTTGGGAACCTGAACTGTTGCTTCTCCTCTTGTGTCTTGCCTTACAGTGCCCGGCGCAGGCTTCGCTAACAATATGCACAATGCTGAGATAGGATACATACATACATACATACATACATACATACATACATACATACATACATACATACATACATACATACATACATACATACATACATACATACATACATACATACATACATACATACATACATACATACATACATACATACATACATACATACATACATACATACATACATACATACATACATACATACATACATACATACATACATACATACATACATACATACATACATACATACATACATACATACATACATACATACATACATACATACATACATACATACATACATACATACATACATACATACATACATACATACATACATACATACATACATACATACATACATACATAAATGCAGACAAGTGACTATTGAGAGCCGTGATGCGAAGACGAGGGTTGTCCAGAACTGTTGCTGTTGCAAAATTCGTACGACCGCCCTGGCACAAATGTCCCAGAATTGAAACCGGACGAGATGCCTTCTATTCTTCAATATGTCAGATATGTGGTTTACTTTATAGCTGTCATGGCGACATGTGACCATTACCTGGGAGCTAACACCGCCAACACGGTGACTGTGACATCGTGAAAGCTACTGCAAAGTCCCTATAACCGTTATAACTGTAACAACAAAAAAGAAAACAAAAAAGAGCGCCATGTCAGTGTTGTGCCTAGACGAAGATCTGTGAACGCTCTTACGCCCTTGACTTACGCGGCTCGAAAAGGCCTTATTCGTCGTCTTTTTTGCGATAGCGTGAAGGACCGTAGAGAGGGCTTTACTTGTCGCCGAGGTCAAGAGCCACCTGAAGGCAGACATATCGCCTGTACGTTTGCTCTTTCTATGTTTGCTCTCGAAAGAAGTTTCCATACTGCAGCGTATGCCAATGTCAATGTGCTGTCTCGCACAGGTAAGATACCTTAAACGCCGTGAATTTAGTTATCTCACACCGAGAGGGGACTTTGGTTTTGGCACGACCTTGCAGGCTGCGTGTCTACGCTATAAGACAGATTAGAGCTTGCTCGCGACTCTCAAGCTTAAAGAAGCAGTGGCACGATATGTTCTATTTGTCCTTTTGTTGTTAGTTTCCTTAAACGATCGAATCCCGGCCACGGCGGCCGCATTTCGATGGGGGCGAAATGCGAAAACACCTGTGTACTTAGATTTGGGTGCACGCTAAAGAACCCCAGCTGGTCGAAATTTCCGGAGTCCCCCACTACGGCGTGCCTCATAAAAAGACAGTTGTTTCGGCATGTAAAACCTCATTATTTCATTTACTGTCATTAAACACAGACCAAATTTTCAAACTTCGGAAACAAATGCTTACAAGCGTCATATCGCGCTACATAGTTTGCTCTGATACTTTCGTTTCGGTACCCATGGCATGGATGAGTCATGACGTCATAACACATTAGCTCGCTCCATTCGTTCGATTTCTGCAGTTGCAACACGCGCGCTACACTTATTTTTCTTTTATTTGATGCGAAAGCGTCAAGTGGGTCATTGAGTGAAAAAGCCGGCGTCCGGCATCTGTAGCAGCCTAAATTCCCATTGGCTGCGACACCACGGCGCGTGCGCGCTTCGACGGAGCTGATCCACTGCATATGCACTCTGCTTTATGACGTCATGCTACCTGGACCAAAGAATGGGTGACCTCAACATCACCGCGGCTTTCTCGGGAGCGTCCCTATTAGATTATGTGGCTGTCGGATAAAGTAACATGACGTCAAGGATGGAAGTGCGCCACTGCTCGAGGTCGCGGGACCGAATCCCGGCCACGGCGGCCGCACTTCGATGGGGGCGAAATGCGAAAACAACCGTGTACTTAGATTTAGCTGCACGTTAAAGATCCCCAGGTGGTCAAAATTTCCAGAGTCCTCCACTACGGCGTGCCTCATAATCAGAAAGTAATTTTGGCACGTTAAACCCCATAATTTAGTTATGTGCGCCAGCCTTGTGCCATGTAGGAGGCGTTGGCTGAGCGGGCGAAGCTAGAGTTAGTGTATATGGCAACCGCAGGAAGCATATGGCCAGTGGCGTAGCTAGGTCGTCTGGCAACCGGGGCCCTTAGCTCTTCTGTCACCCCCTCCCCCCCCCGGGTGTAGTCGAGGAAGGCGACGATATCAACAATTTTCGGGTGTCTTCAGACGTATATGACACCCCCACCCCCCACCCCCCTACTGGCCCCGTGCACCCGGGGCCCACGGCCCCCCGGCCCCCCCCCCCCCCCCCCCCCCCCTGTTGCTACGCCACTGTATATGGCTCCCTGCGGGAGCCGTATACAGTAACTCTAGGCGAAACGGCGAAACGGCGAAACAGCGAAGCGGCGAAGCGGCGAAGCGGAACACCAGCGCGCTAGGTGTTCGCGATCTCGGAAGTCCGTGTTATCCGCGCGTTCCTTGTCCGCGCAAGCTCTCGCCTGCGTTCTGACTGCGCCTCGGTAAGGCCCCATCAAAAATTTGTAGGACGCTAAGCTTCACCTGAGAGTGCAACGCGATGGCATTCAAAGATTCCTGACTGCTTCTCACGCTTTCCAGCAACTGCAGCGGATGTAACCATAATGTTTACCGGGAAACGCTCGCGGCGAACGCTATGCACGAAGGCAGGCTTTCTGGTCGAAACGTACCATTTTTCTTATTTCGCGATCGTTTAAGAAAGGATACCACATTGTATTTCTTTTTGTCAGCCGCATGATGTCTTTGATTTATTTGTGACCGAACTTCGAGAAGTGTTAGACATAACGAGTACGGGTGTGCGCGCATCTTCTTTATTACCTTTTTTTTTTCATGCTTGCCATATGGTTGGCCAAGCTAACCCTTGTGCGCAAGCTTCAGAAAAGAATGGCGTAATTGATGAGTGCGTGACATTCCGTATACAGTGACTTTCACAGCGTTGCAAAAAAATGAATATATGTGCACCCTATAAAGTACGTTGGGCCTATGTGTACGCGACAGAGGTTTCCTTGCTCTCAATCCACATACGGCATTGTGTTTTCTTGTATTCTGGCAAAATATTTTTTGCTGGCTGCAAATATTGCAGACAGGGTTGCAACTATAAGAAGAGAATGTCGATCACATCAACCTTCTCATTAATCCTCTTGGTCCATTTCTTGTCACCAACAAATATGACGATGCTTCTTTCTTCTCAGTCCTTGAAGTGGCGAAGTGTTACGGTTGACTTTAATTAATAAAGATAACTTCGATAATTTTAAAGCTATATTTATAAATATACACCTCTTGTACAAAGTAGTATTACAAATTTGAAAATTAAAGGGAGGCAACAGAAAGAAACAACGAAGATGTCTGTTCATCTACCGAACAAGATGAGCTATGCAATAAAAGGAAGACAACGCGTATTGGGGAACCAGGGGCGGGCTCCATCTGCTGACAGGCCAAGAAATTCCCACGAAATGACACCGAGCAAGTCAAACCACCGGATTCTGACGCAAGAAATGTGCTGTCGTCGGAGAAGTCATAGATATGTTGAATGTTTCACCCGCAGTTGAACCAAATACTTAACGCTTGCATGCCTGAATATCCTGTATGCCTGCATCCGTCGTAAAATAGCAATAACATATCAGTAAAGTATCATCACTACAATATCACTGCGCGCGTATCGGAAAGAAACACCAAAGCTCTTCCCCGGTACCTGCTGAAGTCAGAGGTCACACGCATGAATCGTAAAAAACTACTCCCTATCAAAGGATTATTCCCACTAAATTGATAGCTTTGTCATTAGAACGATAAGCGGGCCTGCGCAAAGTAATTACTGATTCTTCACCCCAATATTTTTTTAAAGTTTCAGAACATAACTTGTACCTTCTAAGACCTGTATCGAGTTTTATTCCCATGAAGTCCAGTGCACTTATATATTTCTTTTATTTATATGCCCTAAAGGCTCCGCAGGGCGTTACATAGAAGGCGGAGGGGGGAGGATATCAAAGAACAATCATTTGATCAGTAATAAGTCACGGAATTCTTCGATGGTATCCTTCATGAAATGCCCCATCATAGCGTTCAAAAAAACGAATGCTGCGATGGCGAAACTTTTACAATAAAGTTATGGTACGAGTACCAAATGGCACTGGGTACCAAAAATCAACAAAATGTAGTTGTTACATTTTTGGGGGTTTTGGGGGACCATAATGGGTTAAATTTGGTCACCTTATTCTCTTTAAGGGCCCCCTGCAGGCTGCAACACTTTTTTCAACGAAGTAAATAAGTTTATATAACCGTTCGAAATTATTCACATGAACATTTGAGCCCAATATCATTTGTGTATTAGTAACAATGAGCTTACAGTTTTGTTCAAAGAACCTCCTTCACTTCCCTAGAGTCCCCGAAACATCTGCGGTATATGTTCCTACGCATTAGCGAATACGCTTGGTACTGGCCAGGCGCCTTTAAACGTCACGACTAACCAGTCTCTCTATCAGAACTGACCCCGGAAAAGTATCGTAAAAATGACTATGAGCATCCCTTTTGAAGACTGGGTGGTTTCCAAGCTTTTTGTTTGTTTGTTTGTTTGTTTGTTTGTTTGTTTGTTTGTTTGTTTGTTTTTGTTCTGTTTGCGGTTAATCGAGTAGCCTGACCCCTTCTGTAGTGCACCTCCATCTTGACATCATGCTGATACCAAAGTTCAGCGCAGTGATGGGCGGAACGTGTTGGGTATTGTATCCCGGTGGGTGCGGGCTCACGGCGACGCAGCTTTGAGCGCAGGACGATTGGGGGAAACTGCAAAGACGCCTGTGTGCTCAGATTTAGTGGCCCGGCAAGCAAACCCGACCGGTCAAAAACAATCGGGAGTGCCCCGTTACGCCGTGCACCGTTTTCATATCGTGGTTTTTGGGCATGTAAACCCTGGGAAATTAATTTTGTTTTTTATACGAGGTACGTGATGGGAAATATTCTTGAAGAGACGCCCTTTAATTGGCAGAACTCTTCCGTGCCTTTCCTAGAAAGCTTAGACAACCCATTTGAGGCGAGCATATATAAACGCAGTAATAACTTTCGCACCCCTAAAGGTGTATAATTGTCCCAAGGCCAACAATGCATGAATAGACAACATGAATGGCTAATAGACAGATGCATTACCAACAAGCCCACACTGCAACCCTCACCTTTAAGAAGCAAGATGGAATCGTTGACGGGAACAAATGAAACTTTCTTTTCTGGCCAATTCTTGTGGCAAGTAAACTTTACGATAGCTGCAGCAGTAGAGAAGAAAACTTGCCCAAAGCAAAGTTCATAGTTACGCGCGTATATAGAAACGTTTCATCGTGCATCGAAAGTTGCATGATTGCGTGCTTTCAGTGTGTCGAAAATGATTTAGAAGGCAGCGAGTTGTCTCCTCGCGGCGAGCCTGACTTAAGCGTGCTTCCTTATGCGTTGCTCAGGGTCAACGCTGACGGAGCGAGCAAGCCGAGGCGACAGACCACTGCCCTCGTCCACGAAACAAAGGAGCCCTTCGTTTCCTCTTCGGAGCCGACGCATACCGAACGGGATGTCCGCCAGCCACTCTCTTCACCGTCTGGCGGTGACATTGGTGGCATGTGCTTTTGGTAAATTTGCATTCCATCTCAAACTGCACAGCACCGTTTCCGTATAGTGTTTTCGCCAAAAGAAATGCGTTACCTATACGGTATGCATCGCGTCAGGCGTATTCACTACGTTCAACACATCATTACTGTGTGTGCGCGCGTGTAAATGCGTATCTGTCTGCTGTTTGTTTCCTTCGTTGGGAGCGCATCGCCTTGTGCTGTAACGTTAAGTCCAGAAGCATTTGGGATTGCTCCCCCCCTCTCCCTTACACTTCTAATAAACTAGTTGAAGGTTAGTCCAAACAGGCACTCGTCTCTCTCTCTCTCCCTCTCTCTCTCTCTCTTGCGGTATGTTTTTGTGTTTCCTTTTCATTTCTTACACCATTTTTCTGGATCACTCTCGATCATTCATTGCTCTAAACGAAGAACTGCTGAACTGACATCATATCATGTGGCACTACGTGCATGGTCACAATTAGACAATATGAATAGGGTTAACCGGGAAGGTGAGTAGCTTATAGCGTGCAAAAAAAAAAAACGCAAGAACACTTAGGCGCATATTGTCAGATTATCAGAGACCACTGACTGCGTCAGATATACGCGGTAAGCTTTTCTTTAAACATTATTATTGCCCCTTGATTCGCAAATATCAAATTGGTCAGAGAGGAAAGCTTAGGAAAGAGCTTGCTTGTAACTGCCACATCGACGGTCATGACACCGGCCTGATCTAGAGCTTTAAGACAGTATCTAAATGATATGCTGCTGTCAGCTTATATGTAACATACGTTTAGGCAGCTGGTTACGGATAGGTAAGGAGTGAAACATAGGGAGGCAGGGTAATTATGGGTGCTTCGGACCATTAAAACATCTACTTCAGCAAACAGCACTAAAATGGGACACAGAAAAGCGGCACACGACACTGCGCCTGTGTCGGGTGTCCCTTTTCTGTGTCCAGTTTTTGTGCTGTAGGCTGAACTACGCGTTCGTAGCAAGAAGCAATGCAGAGCCACTATTCTGAAGAATAAAACGCGGTATTATGGATATTTTTTTTCTTATTGCAACTGATTAACAATGTTGAAACGTAGAATATGTGCGAAAGATAAAAGAACTATAACAACGAAGCTGACTTGTAGTGGCGGGCGCGCTGGTTCCAATGGAACCCACCGCTCTACGTCAACAGCATCGCCGTTGACCTTGTTGACAAAAACAGGACGCGTGCATGGGAGAGAACGGGGAACGGGTTTTTGGGGCACAGCTTTTGCTATTTCCTTTCAAACTGCCATTTCCTTTCAGACTATGCCATCTTTAGCGTTGGCCAATAAACGTGACGAATTTTTAAACGCGAAAACTGCGCAAAGCAGACAATGAGGCGAAGAAAAGCATAGGGGTAAATTAACTATTTCTCTATTAATAATCAAAGGTTAGCTTAAAGTTGCGATACGCTTCTCTGAATAAATGAAAACGGGCATTAAGATTGAAGAAGACATTTTTCGGCAGAGGGAGACGACCCGCTTGACCAAGCAGATCCCTGTGACAACTATGGTGTCCCCGAGTTGTGAAGCATACGGAATGGAAAAAGAAAGCTTTCGCAAACTCCGCCCTGCACCACGCTCTGAAATACGAGGAAGAGAGTTTCCTTCCCTCTCCTGGCAAATCGGGAACTATAGGGATAATTATAGAAGCATCGTAGCACGGCTTTAAGTCAGCTCTTTGTTGGGCCCTAAGTGGCCAAGGAACTTTCTTAATAAGCTAAGCACGCTCACTTCTCCTTGCGGCAGCTCTCTGCCACGCTGAGGAGAACCGGGACTGCGGCATACAACGGCTCCGAGCATGCGGCTCAAGCTTCGTCGTTTACGGCAACAGTACGACAATTGCAGAAACGCCCCAAGAACTTCGGGAGGCCTGCCGGTAAGATTGATTGATTGATTGATTGATTGATTGATTGATTGATTGATTGATTGATTGATTGATTGATTGATTGATTGATTGATTGATTGATCGATCGATCGATTGATCGATTGATCGACTGATTGATTGTATTTGGGGATATCTTATTTGGCTTGATTAAATGCCCACCGCGATCCCTAACTTACCCAATCAGCATTTCGCCAAGAAATGCACTCTAGAACTACACTGTGTGAAACATGATGTCAAGCTCGCATCGTCTGATTTTGATGTTCAACTAGCACTGGAGGCGATATCCCACAAAGCGGTCGATCGAAAATACTGCCTCTGGGAACGCACGCAGGGGCGTCTAGCTTCTGCATTAAAAATCGATTCTAGAATGCGGTAGCCCAACTTCTTTAGCATGTATCCCTGGAGAAACACAGGGCACATGACCACTACAGAACTGTCAGCGAAAAAATATTAACCCCTTCAGGCTCTGTGTGTACAATTGCGCACGCCAAGGCAGGGTTCACCAAAAGGAAAAGCGCTGATGAATCATGAAAATGATGTACAAATAAAATGTGCCGCAAACAACTTGGAACGCTTCCTATTGGAGTCACGTTGCAAGTTTGAATATGCATAAATTATTTCATTAAAATGTGTTGCTTGCTGTCGGTATCAGTTCCTCATCGTGTAGTGGGTTCACTTCTTACATTTGCCTTCACGATGTTTTGCATCCAGCCTATATATTTCAAGTGGTTGGATGGGAGCTTTCCAGGTTTTCTCGACATAAAATAGATTACGTACTCATATCTGACGTTCCAGCAGAGAGTTCTGGAATGGAGTCCACATCCTATAAACATGAGAATGCTCACAAAAAAAAAAAATGAAAATTCCGAATTCGTTCGGCAGCAATACGCTTTTCACCATGCTGAAGATGAACAAAAAGAAAGGACTGGTGAAACTAGTTTCACTATCAAACAGAAATAATTGGCACCTAGAAGAGGATATTCAAAATTAAATTGAAGATTTAAAAAATAAGGACTAAGAAGGTGGGGAGAAGAGACAAAAAGAGAGAGAGAGAGATGCTCTCTCTTCTATGCAAGCCTGGCGGCACTCCTAGCATGCTGAGTACTTTAGGCGAATGCGATATCATAAATGAAATGATACGCACCAGACATGCAACGCTTAGCACGCCCACGTAACATACACATAAGACATGCAATATTAGAATAACTCATTGAGACCAGTGCCGCTTAGAAAAAATTAGAACACCTTCGTAGAGTGCGACACACAGGCGACCGAGGGAAACATCGGAGAGTTATAGCGTGTCCGGTATTCCGGTATACGCAAGGGCGCCTGCGTAATGGCGGACTACTGGACGCTGGTAGCGACATCTCGTGTCGCTTCGTCTAACCACAATGCAGTATAGAAGCGTTTCCGTGTCTCATGAGTGTTCTTGTCGAAAAAAAAAAACATTTAAAACGCAACGTGTTCGCGATTACGCCACGGCTCAACCCCCCCGATAATTTACAGCAGCATCGAAATACAATACACTTCGTTACTACAATATTAGCGCTGCGTTCGTCTGGTTGAACTCTGCGACGCCGGCTGGTGCCACCAATCCGACCGCTCATCAGAAAAAATTTAGAAGGGAAAAATGTGTGCGATAACACGAGGTGCCTTGCTATTCGAAAATCGAGCTGGTTGCCTAAGGACAAAAACCTACTGCAGCAAATATTCGCAACTAGGGGCGCTATAACGTAAAACTATTCCAAATTTTTCTATTCCAATTCTGCTATCAGCCCTCCACGATTGGTCAAAAACTTTTTTCGACCACCCCCACTTCACCTGTCTGTCACGCGACGTTACGAAAACCGCGATACCTCCCCATCTGATATGATGTGTACACACTGATTATGCATGATTTGACAGAAAAAAGAAAAACAGTTATTTCTGATTCGACCCCTTTTCGCCATTAGCCCTCGGCTATTGGTAAAAAGTTTTCGGGCTGCACCCACTTCACCTGCCTGTCAGGCGACGTCACAAAACCGCAAGAACTCACCGCGTCAAAGTGACGTGTACGCGATAAAGATGCATTAATATGCCGAACAAAACTGAATTTTCTTCGGAATAGCCGCAGGCTGCCCCGTTCCGAAAGGAATAGAAGATGGCTGCCGCCGATCGCTCAGACGCTGGCTACTCGCACCTGCCGGAGAGCATGGGTGTATTTACGTATAATAAAGCTTTTTGCGTGGCCGTGTAACGTTTTCGAGCACTTTCGGCACGTTTACCCCCTCATTCTGCTAACTCTTCTTTGCTGAGGGTCCGTTTTAGCGTCATTCTTGAGCTTCCGTTGCATGCCGCCGCGATTTTCGACCAGCCACCGCAAGCTAAGTAAGGGAAAGCCGACCAATCGTAGACGCCGGCACCACCCTCTTCGTCCGGTTATCGACTTTCAGTGCAGTGGCTCGGCCCCATCGAATCCCTCTCCACTTAAGCGTTCTCGTCGCCTCTTGTCAGCCAATTAGATACAACAAGCCGCTCAGTGTAGGCAATCTTATTCGTTTTTCAAGCAAACAAAAGTGACCTCCTATGAACGAGGAAAGCGTTTGATTGGTCTGTTCTGACAACCCTGCGGGTGACCGCCCGGTGTTTGCGTTGGCGGTTACGCAAATTTGACGTCACGAGATTGGAATAGAAATATATTGGAATAGTTTTACGTTATAGGGCCCTAGGTGACGCATGTGTATGCTGCGTCAAATATCCGGAGACCACTGAGCACGTCCTAATGGAATGCGAGGGGATCCACCCAGTGAGACCTCTAGATAACGTACACCTTCCAGAAGTGCTTGGATTTAAAGTGGAGGGAAGCATCAACCGGTCAGCGGTCGAGATAAGCAAGAGACCTTTAGGGTATTGGTGGGCAAAAAGCAGGGAAGAGACTGATACGACCGGATCCGTTACAGGCATAGGCAGCGCTGCAAGGTAGACAGCGAAGTTTGGAGTATGAGAAAAAAAATATTAGAGATGTATACAGGAATGCTAGAATGAAAAGCATGTATAGCATACCTACGCAACTCAAGCGGGCTAGTTCACTCTTTGCCACCAACCCCTTTCAAAGGGGATGGCAACATATCGTCATCAACATCACGTTTACGCCTCCACTAACACTGGTCTGTTCGATTCGCCCGCACCACTGTGAACCAGTTCACGGCGGTTCACGAGAAGTTCGGAAACTGTGCAGCTCGATTCCGGAGGTGCAGGATCAGCGAAACACTCGAAACGAAGGCAAAGGTGCAGACGCGGTGTAGACGTTATGCTATGTCAGACTAACGTGCACGGAGAGCGTAAGTTTGAGAGGTGCTGAACTGCAGGTATGATCGGTTTCTGGGGCGTAAATACACACTACAGTTGTGTAGACGCATCACACGTGCGTAAGCGGGCTTTTTACGGTGCTCGCGCCCGTCTGCTGCGCCGCTGCTTCGCACCTGTATGCCTGCACCAAGTCGGCACCGACAGTGGAGCGGGTGTAGCAAAATCATGAACCAGCCCTGCACCTTTCCTGCGCCTTTTGAAACGAACGTCGTGTTTCTGCGGGCGCCATTGCTGCACCACTGTAACGAATGGCAGGGTGCAGCACCTCGCGAACTGGTTCAAGTGGTGCAGGCGAGTCGAACGTACCCTGGACATGCCCGCTAACTGCAGTGCAAAACGAACGTAACGCCCCTTTTAGGGTGTGGACTTCCGAGATCGAGTGTTCGCTGAAGTACATCGACGACTGCCTGGAAGGTACGACCCGCGGAACGTGCCTGGTGGTCCTCAAGGCTGCGGAGGAAGACTTCGAGGCCATCTGCACCGAGGAATCCGACATGGCGAAACGTGAGAAGGCGCGCAGCGCATACGTAAAATGCTAGTGTTGGGTTTGTGACTTCGTCCCCAAAAGCAAAGGGGACGTAGTCGTCACGTTTTTCCCCCTTTGCTGTTGTCGCGATTAAACGAAATCCTTATTGCGGCGCATTGGGGACAATGTCATTTCGCTTCCACAAGTACTGAAGTCCAGAAATTTTGGACATTTCCCCTTCAAAAATTTATCGACCTTCACCGCAATTCACCAGCGTAACTCAATGGGTACCATTTTCAAAAAACTATATACATATTTTAAAGGAATTGCCGGGTTTCAACAAGCTTCAATTAGCACCGTGTAGAGGGTAATTCCTTCTTCTAACAAACGCATTTACGGTACTTCGTCTCAACTTCGTTACTGCTTTATAGCATTGTGTTGATCAGAATTAACTGCTATAACGCAGCACTAAGTAAGTACCGATTAAGTGTCCTAAACGCGTATGTTATTAGTAGGACCGAAGTACCCTCTCGAAGTAGCTAATGAAAGCTTCTTGAAAATACATGATATGTGTTTGGTTGACCTGTATATGTACTTTTGTGTATTGGACCAGCTACTAGCCACATAGGCTATTGGTCCAACTATTTTGTACACATTACTTGACTTGTTTAAATAAAGCTCACTTGTTGATTGATTGATTGATTGATTAATTGATTGATTGATTGATTGATTGATTGATTGATTGATTGATTGATTGATTGATTGATTGATTGATTGATTGATTGATTGATTGATTGATTGATTGATTGATTGATTGATTGAAAACTAGGTAGATGTTCTGAAATATAACTTTTTCAACGCTCCCCAATGAATTACGCTTGCGTATTGCGGTGAAATTCAACAGATTTTCGAAATGCTTATGTCCAAAATCCCTGGGTGATTGACTGTTGTACAATTTCGTATCAGCAACAACAGAAATTTGCTACGAGAAAGTGGTGAAAGAAAAGTTCCGTAATAGAAGTATAGTATAGCTTAGTGGAAATATGAAGGGTGAATTGAAAGAACGGCCGCAGCTATCGTAACGCTCTGGCTTTATTCCGTGGACATTTAAATGAATAACATTAGGGCACAAATGCGCACGCGAACAGTTTACAAACAAATAAATCATAAGCAAGCTAGCGCGCCAGCTTAAAAGAAAGCTATCCACACGGTGGGAACTCCGATTTCCCTCTTCGAGTGCATGTGAAACGCAGAAATGCTCGCATTTCGTTGACAACCGCTGAACTAATAATAGCAGAGAAAGCTAATAATAGTAAGAAAGCTAACTAATATTAGTAGAGAAAGCTGAATTATACCTACTGCAAGAAGCAAATTCACACTTAGGACCAAGTATATTTTAAATGCGGAAAACCGGCAAGCTTAAAAAATACCAGAAGCACGAAGTTTACAAATTTGTAACTCTGCGATGAGGACAGATATCGCACTTCTGTAAGCTACACGTGTGAGGATATTAAGCTGGCAGGCGTTCAATTCATTCATGTTACCCATAAAGGCCCTCACCGGGAGAGTATTATCTAAGTTTACAGTTTACGAGAAATTTTCACAATGGGTTTACGAGAGCTTCGCAAAAGTTCTACTCAAGAGATTTGTAGCATATTTCACAACAAGATACAATGTATTGTTTTACGAACACCAGTCGCTCCAACTGAGCAACAGAGGCGAATGGTTTCACAAATTTATTTGACGGTGTTCACGGTATGCGAAAATTTTGCGTTTTATTTATTTATTTATTTATTTACCCAGTTGTAATCCATTAACAATGAATCTTCCTTTTGTCTGCAGAGTACCATCTCAGTGCTCCGTGCGGCAACTCGGTCGGCACGAAGCTCAACGGGTGCGTCCGAGGCATGTACCACAATCTGCAGAAAGCCGTGGAAAAGGCAGCTAGCAACCAGGCCGTTCATCACGCCTGCTGGTACGTGGTCGCTTCGCGCACGAAGCCTGGAAAAAAAAAAAGCTCGCCGCCCACCGTAGGGTCGGTCGGTCGCGTTCAGCTGCGGCCGTTGTGAACGACGCGACAGCCCAACATGTCCGCCTTATGCCCAGCGGTTGGTTGCACAGCGGCATTCATTCAAGAAATCGGATGGCTTGCACGAGACCAACGATGGCGGACGCCACGGCCTATATCTGAGTCTGGGTGGCCTCATTGCTGTAGCCTCCTTTTTTATTATAAATACTGATGAGCTTAGCGTAAAGCTTGGTCCAGCATTTAGCGACCAGCGACCAGATAGTACCTCTTCAAAGGTCATCCTAAAACAGGACGTAGGCACGCCAATGGAGCATGGTTATGAAGGGTCCCTAAGAAAGCTAAACGAGTGCACAGGTGGAAGAATCGCTTAAGTTCGATTATATTTTTTTTTCGTTTGTCCGTAACGTTTTTACGATAGTACCTCACACGTGTCCACTATCTCTTTTTTCGTTTATGTTTTTTGTCATTATTTTTTAAAATTATGGGGTTTTACGTGCCAAAACCACTTTCTGATTATGAGGCACGCCGTAGTGGAGGACTCCGGAAATTTCGACCACCATGGGGTTCTTTGACGTGCACCTAAATCTAAGTACACGGACGTTTTCGCATTTCGCCCCGTCGAAATGCGGCCGCCGTGGCCGGGATTCGAACCCGCGACCTCGTGCTCAGCAGCCTAACACCATAGCCACTGAGCAACTAATTATTTTTATAGTTTTCTTCCTTGCCAATTAAGTTTGAAAAGCGTATGGGTATTGCTCCAAGCTACCTCATCGAATTTTGACTAGTTCAATTCACTGGAAATACAACTCGACCCCTCGAGCTGCGTCGAGTGGATTAAGGCGGTTAACTTCGGTGCAACTCAACACAACTCAAATACAGACACTCATATCTACAATATGAAAACCCCTTCCTACCCCTAAAGGGCATCAGTTTGTAACAAGGATGAAGTGCTAAGCGTATTGAGAGATAAGGGCATGCGCAGTGCAGCCGCTTGTGGTCGGCGCTCGATGGGGGTGTTCAAACTTTCCAGTGGAATCGGATACGAAAGTTTGAAAAACATTGACTTCGAACGTAGAGTCGAACAGTGTTTTTAAAGCGAAATCAGAGAAAGCACACACTACTTCAGTGTGAACATAGTGACGTTCGCTTAAGAATATAGATAACGTAGATAACGTACGCAACGCCATAGCCGCTAAGCCAGCATGGCGGGTGCGCGCAAGATTGATGAGGATTATCCTTGCGAATATGAGCACCAGTAGGCGCAGTAATGCAAATAGGTGAACTTCTTGTTGCATGATTTGTAAGCAAATTCATTATCTATAAGGAAGAAAGAAGGTGCGGTTTGAATATTATAACGCCTGCGCTCACTCTGCGGTACTTTCACTCGCCTGTTTTCATTTCCTTGTTATAAATTGAGTATAAACAACAAAATATGTATTACTGGCAAATACTTTTTTTTACGGTGCTTTAATTCGAGGAAAGCATTCTTTGTGCTAACATTAATATGTTTTAAGGTAAACCACGTTGGTGACAAACCTAGCGCACACCCGTACCGACACTCCCGCATGGTGGCACAGCACGCGTTAGGAGACTCGCACTGCCAGTGGCGCACCACGTTTCTCTTTAGGTAATACACTTCTTCCACTTCGCTTTTTTCGACATTTTCTCTCTTCATACAGATGAGACAGAAAGAAATAAAACGCTAAGAAAAGAACAAAGAAACTACTGAGCAGCAGTCTGTCTAGCTGCTCGTCCCAAATTCAGGCCGCGCATGAAGCAACCATAAAACATGCCGTACAAAAATTACCCCTCAACTGCACATCAGTCTACAGATTGAATACGATAAAATGTTAATGCAAACACAAAACACAACTAAGCAGTACTAAGTACTGATTTACCCATAGCCATAGCGCACTAGTATAAATATTATGTAACACGCAACACAAATTCTAATTCTGTTTCTTTATTGACCTTGCCCATGCAAAGTCACACCTGGGGTGCAATTTAGGACATTGTCAAATTTAACCATACTGTATAATTCTGCAACGGCGGCAATTTGAGCGAATTACAGAGGCCCTAGCAAGCCGCTGGACCAATCAGAGCTGGCCTGATGGCGAATTCAACAATATAGAAAAACATGAATGTGTTCAAAACAGCACCGCTGCACACAACTACAGCATAACTGAGTTTGCAAGAGAAAAAAAATAAACAAACAGTGATGAAATCTTACTTTACTTCCTCGAACTCTAGACAATATATGCAGATAATTTCTCCGTTCACGCATCAAAATGAAGTTTGCATCTACGTTATTATATTGTATTAAGTATTTAAAGAAAACACTTTGCAAGAAATCTAATGATTTACGTGAAACGTAATGCAAATTAATGGTGATAATGGCGAAGGGGAAAGATGACGATGCTAATGACGACCTACTATCCTGCCCATTTCAGGACGATTTCCTCGCTAAAGTTCTTCAATTTCCCTCTGACTCTATTCTTTTTAGCTATTCAGAATTTATCAGCAGTGCTTCTTCCTTAGACTCGCATGATCATTTCTTTAAGTCACTCGGTTCTCGGTCGATGTGCCATAGCGGGTATACGAACCACTCTCGGAAGCAAACAAACAAACAAACAAACATTTCCAATGCGCGCAGTTACTTCGGAGAGCTACTCGAGTGCGTCGACTCCTCGCTGGACAGCTGCGACAACGCTGACGGACCGAAGCAGTTCATCATGGGACGGCTCGAGCACATCTTCGGGGAGTCGCTCAGCCTGGTGTGCGGCACCCACACGCGCGGCTCGGCCAGCTGCGCGGCCCTGCCCGTCCTGCCCGAGCTCGGCCCAGGCGCGCCCGAACCAGTGAGCAACCTTGTCGAGTACGGCATACTCATCATGCAGCTCTTCAGTCGACGCGACAACGCCAACCAGTAGGGAAATGCAATAATAAAAAAAAAATTTCCTCCGGATTCGCCGGGGTTCGTCTGATTGTTTTGTTTTCTTTAAACTACGCTCTTGCTGTAACAGGATGGCGTGACAAGTCCAGAAAAAAAAGAAGGCGCGAAATAGAACGACGCCAGGCGGCGTTATAGCCTTGGGAGTTGCCGATTGGAAGATTGGTGGAAAAAAAGTAGGGAAACGACAAAAAACGGAGACGTACAAAAGCAAAGTTCGCATTAGGGGGTCAGAAAATTTGGTTGTGGGAGTTCATGGTGTTGTTTTTTTAACCTACGTAAGACATTAGGCAATATAATAGGAATAGCTTGGTGGCACAACCCACCGCCCCGTTCCAAAGGGGACGCTCATAGCATCCATCCACCCATCCATTGCCGCACGGCTCGTTGTGACGTCACAGATTTTGACGTCTACTCGGGTCGCGTTTTTAGAATTGCTAGTAGGTAGAGCGGGGCGTGGCACTTTTGACGGAACTCGACGTTTTCGTGCAGGCGCGAGTAAGAGCGGGCGCGAGAGAGAAAATCTGGCGGCTTTTGCTCCTTGAACATATGGCTCAGCCTAGGCACTACCGAGGAGGTTTCTTAGAGCGCGTTGCATTCGTTTGTCCCCTAGACATGCCGGCATTGCGGAGTGCGGTCGAGTTGGTTTATACGCTCCGCCGCTGGCTGCCCGCGCGATGAGGCAGTGGGCGCGGACGCCGCTTGGTGATCGCTGTGTCTGAAGGGACAATGTTCTGACTGGTGTTGTACAAGTCGCAGGTCGTTTTTTTCGTCGCGACGATAGATCGGATTTTTTACAAGCACTGCTCCAGGAGGGCACATGTAACCGGCAAACGGAGGTCTCAGGAGAGCACCTGAGGTTAAATTAAAGCAGGCGGCGCAGGATCTCCGGGGCACCCAAGCGGTAACGGGAGGATCAAAGCTGGAAGCAGGGCTGCCTGTGGGTTGGGGCCGCAGAGGTCGAAGCGTGCCAGGGAGTGCTTTGATGTCCCCGTTGCCGCTTTGGTGTCCTGGAGGCGCCGCCAATAATGCGAAATAATGACACGTTGTTTTCATTAGTAAAAACATGATCGAATAAATATGATTGCGTCGAGCCGCCAACTTGCGATGCTAAGTTCAGCACTACCGCGCCCCGCGACTTCTGCCGGCACGCCTAGGGACAAGCGCATACAACGCGCGCCAAGAAACTCCTCCGTAGTACCTAGGCAGAGTCGTACTTTCAAGGAGCAAAACTCCCCACATTTTCTCTCTCGCACCCGCTCTTACTCGCGCATGCGCGCAAACGTCCATCGTCTCCGCAAGTGCCACGACCCGCTGTACCTACAAGCAGTTGGAAATACGCGCTCAATTCTATAGTTGACTGTTTATCGGTGAACATGCAATTTTCTGAAGGAGAGGAAGGATGGACTTGTTAAGTTTCGAGAACATTTACTACGCCACAAGATACTAGGCCACAACGAGAAATTTACTACGCCACAAGATACACGTTACCAACGCTAAAGAAAAAAAGTTCTGGCTGGGCTTTTAGGCGCCAAAACCACGATCTGATAATGAGGTACGTCGTAGCGGGGTACTTCGGGCTAATAATAAGACCACCTGGCGTTCTTCCACCCAATGCAAGAGGAACCGGGTGCTTTTTCATTTCGCCCCCACTGAAATGCGGCCGCCGCGACCGGGATTTGATCCCGTGACCTCGTGCTTAGCAGCGCGACACCCACAGCTGCTAAGTCACCACGGCGCGAGTGAACGAACCCTTCGATTTCAGCGTGAAATAAAATAAAAAAATTGAAGCGTTGGCTATCTTTTCTAAGCTATCATTCAAGCTCTTTCAGCTAAATTGATGAAGATAGAGTTCTGAAGTAATGCTTTATAATTCCATATTGATTAAGTGTTTATATAGTGGCCCCGTAACTCCTTCAGAGCAAGAAAGCCTCCAAATCATAATCTCGAATGAAGATTATTGAAACAAGACAAAGAATTTACCAGAAGCTAGAGATTTGAAAATGTGCGAACGAGAGAAGCCTCAGTCTTGAGCCAAGGTTTCGACAAGAGGACTCATATTCGTCCGGTTTCCTTGTCAACGTGTTTCAGTGCCAGGCTTCCTTCCTTCACCCTCTATCGATGAAAATAACGACATTTTATTTGTAAGCTTTTTTACAAAATTGAGGAACCATTCCTCTTTGTGAAGGTGGATGACCAGCGAAGCTGTAGCACATCACACAGGGTTACACAAGGGTAAATGTAGTTATTTTAAGGATTTGGTAATAGCAGTGACGATAGCTTTCCAATTGCTGTGATAAACACTCATTAGTTCGGTTACAACCTAAGACAAAATCTTGGTCAAAGTTGAATCTATACATGATCGTTGTTGTGTAGTCGAATAACTTCGATTGGTGTTGCGCTTCAACCAAATTTTTCTAGCACAAACTGAGTGCACAATTCTTGTCTGGTTCGCCAAGATCGCCAAGCGAGCTAGCGTAAATGTTCTGTATTCTGCCCCGTACAAGCTCTCTAAGCTCTGCAGAATGACCAGCCCTTTTTTCCGCAAGGCACCAACCTGTGTCCCAAAACACGATAACAAATATGTAGATCGTCAGGCAGGAGTTGTTTATGAGATTCGTTTAGATTGTGGTAGAAAGTACGTGGGCCAAACAGAGCAGAGCCTGAATGACAGGCTGAGGCAACACAATACCAAAGTCAACACTGGGAGGGAGGGCCACCTCGCAATCCATTGTAGAAATTGCATGTGTAAGCCAGACTTCTACGCCTGCGCTGTGGTGGCCAGAAGCCATGACAAATGGGTTTAATAATTGAGGCCAAAAGGATCATTGAGGCAGGTGATAAGTGTGTAAGTGTTGCATCAATATCACTATCACGCAAAGAACTGCTTTACCTGAACATGAATGCACACTGAGAAACTGTGATTGCGCTCCCTGTATAAAATAGTGGCGTTTTTCCTGATTAAACATTGTTGGAAGTGGTGCCCTGTGTGTGTGTGTTCCTTCTTCGTCCACCGTCGTTCTCACACCTTCACTTCAGATCATCTATGAATGTTTTCAAGTGCCTTCAGGGCCCCGAACAACACGGTTTAAAGCACCGCAATGGCCAACAACTTGAAAGTATAAACTGTCTTGCCCAACGAGGAATCATATTTTCATTGCTTACTTATCAAAAAAGTGCTAAGCCTCTCTTGCATAAAGCCATTATTAGCCCCCACAAAGATGGTGCCTTACCACAAAATGCTGAAGAGGATAATTATATGGGAACATAGTGAACCGTTTTTTATTATAGTAGGTACACATCACTGCGTGACAGAAGCCCCACGAGCGCGTCCTTTCTCCTTAGAAGCGTCTGCTCTGCTCCTGAATGCTTGGTGCCTGGATGTGTCAGTCTTTGGCACGGGTAGGTGACGGGCTTGTTGAGCTGTTGCTCTACATACGCCGGTCTCAGTCAGTCCACGGAGATAACTTCGGATCGTCCACGAATTTCATTTGTAAAGTTTTCAAATTCTCTTGAAATACTTTGAATGAGCCATCGTATGGTGGCTCAAGGGATTTCCTCACAGCATTGTGGCGCAGAAAAATGCGGGTGCAGTTACCCAAGTCTCTGGACATGTGAACAAGAGTAGTCTGCTTCACTCGAGTAGGTGTGGAACGGAGATCATTGTTGGCAGGCGAGACACGTACTAGAGGGGGTTGGGCATGTGCCCGTTTTTGCTTGCTTCTATAATCTGGCCAGGGAGGCGAAGGGCGGTGCCATAGAGCAACCCAGCCCTGGTGCATATCAAGTCACTTATCCGCATAGTGTGCATGCAGGAAACAACAAGTGGCAGCACTTCGGCACATCGAGATGTTTCCCCATAGGCGGTTATAGGAGATTCGAGCTCATGCATTCGTTCAACCAAGCCATTAGCTGCTAGATGGTACGCGGTAGTGTGAATATGATGTGTGCCGAGGAGAGCGAAAAGTTCCTCGAAAAGTGAAGACTCGAATTGGCGTCCGTGGTCTGTTGCGATGGTGGATGGTGTTCCAAAGTGTGCAATCCATGTCTACACGAATACCTTCACGACGGTCTCAGCAGACATATCTCACATAGGAATGGTTTCCGGCCAGCAAGTGAAGCAATCGATGCAGGTAAGAATGTAGCAACAATGTTGCTACGTTGGGAATGTTGGGAAGGTAGCAAAGGACCAATTATCTCGACGTGGACTTATCTTAGCGGGGTATCTGGTGGCAGGAATGTTGACAGTGGAGTCACAGTGCAACGCTGTATCTTTAAACATTGGCACTAAGTGCATGTGTGTGACCAATGCCTGATGTCTTTATTCATGCTTCGCCCCAGGTAACGTGGTCACAGGTGCTTGCATTGCCCAGAATCCCAGGTGTGAGAGTGGACAGAGTCGAATACACAGTGGTGAAAAGATTTCGGTACAAATGGGAGTGGCATGTCACTGGGCATGTCACACATGAGCAACTGAGTGCATGTTTGTAATGGCACATTTTGAAGTAGGAGTTGTGAAGAATTTCTTAGCTCTTGGAGCTCATCCTTCCTTTGTTGATTGAATTTGAATGCAAAGTTACATTGTTCATTTATGCATTTGAGAGTGTATCAGCTTTGTTGTTCTTGAAGCTGATGACATGGTGAATATCAGTGCAGAATTATGATACGGATGCCAGTTGTTGAATTTCTCTTGGTGACAATCCATCTGATTAGGCTGTGAAAGCATGAGTCAGTGGCCTGCGATCTGTGAAAATATAGAACGACTTGCCCTCGAAAAAGCAGCGGAAATATTTCACTACTATATAGACAGCGAGTAACTTACGTCTGCAAGTGCTGTACCAGGTTTGTGCAGGAGAGAGCATTTTCGAAAAGAATGCAAGAGGCTTCCATCCCCAATGCATTGCTGCTGTATGGCACCCACACCATTACTGGAAATGTTTACCATGAGGCTGGTTGTTGCGTCAGGCTACGGATAAGTGAGAGAGCTGAATTCGCTAGATGATTCTTGACTGTGTTGAAGGTGGCGTGAGCTTCATCTGTCCACTCCAACAATAGTGTGGCTGGTTCAGGTGTTGAGAGAAGATCATTTAATGGTTTAAGTGTGTGCGCACAAGGTGGTATGAAACAGCGATGGAAAATAACCAGGCCAAGAAAATGTCAAAGCTCTTGCTCTTTGGTCGGCAGAGGGGAATGTTGAACAGCTTAGGCCTTGTCATTCAGCTGTTGTATACTATCACACATAATGTGATGTCCCAAAAAACGGATTTCTGCCACTCCGAAGAGGCATTTGTCTGGGCTGATCACAATTCCGCGTTTTTCCAGGTGAGAGCTGCTGCAAATGGGTAGCATGGCCTTCAGCCGAAGTGCTGGTGACCAGGATGACGTTGACGTATGCATAACAGAAATCCAAGCCTCGGGTGACCTCATCGATGAACCGCTGGAAAGTCTGCGATGCATTACGCAGTCCAAATGGCGTTTTGGTGGTGTACTCAAAGAAGCCAAAGAGTGTTGCAAATGCTGTCTGCTGTCTTCCACAGGTATTTGGTGATATTTGATGAGGTCAATTTTGGAGAACATAGTGGCTCTGTGCAGTGTTCCGACAAAGTCAAGCAAATGGGGGCTGGATACCGGTCCAGCTGTGTTACCTTGTCCAGAAAACAGTTGTCAGTGCATGAGCGCCAATCGCCTGGGGTGGACTTTGGGACCAAGTGGAGTGGGGATGACCATGGACTTGAGGATGGGTGCACAACCAAGTTTGAGCGTATGCTCAAATTCCAGCAATGTTCAGCCTCTCAGGTGGCAAGCAGCGATGACGGGCATGCACTGGGGGTCCCAATGTCACAATGATATGTAATGCTGTAGTTGACAGTGCGTGTCGTGTTCACAGGAGATGTGAGGCAGGAAAAGTCTTTCAACAAGTGCGTGAATTCGGGGTGAACATTTGGTCCTACCGGTCGAAGGAGCATTCGTGTCATCATTTTCGTGCAGGATGTGATGACATGAATGCTCAAGTGCATTGTAGCATTATAGCCAGGAGTTCTGCACACATACAAGTCCTAAGTGGTGAAGAAAATCTGATCCGTTGATCATGTGCTTCCCATCTGCCACAAAATATTGAATATCGAACAAAAGGTTCAGCACAGCCCAAAGTCCATCGCACTTACATTGCAAATGGTGTGCCATTCACAGCTTGCAAATTGTTTCTGAGGTGGCCTTGGCTATCTGCACATCGCCGGAATGATATTCACCTCGGCAGCTGTGTCCACTAGGAAGCGGCTTTTTGACACTTTTTCCATAACATAAAATAAGCAGGATTTGGATTGGCTGGATATTTGAGACAAACGCTTTCGTGCAGTTGGCGGGTTATCACTTTTAGGCAGCATATGCTGATCTGTTGAAAAACAAACTTTTTTGGAAGAGGGAATTTCGACAGGTGGCTTATGTTGTACCTTCTTGGTGCAGCCAGTAGCAGATCAGAAGTGTCGTGCAGTTGAGCCTGGCGCACCAGCCGCTTTCAGTGCACTGCCAGCATGTTTCCCTGATGGGCGCAGGGCACTAGGCACTTATTTGCATTTTCTCCAAAGTGGCGATGGTACCAGCTGATGCGCAGTGTCAGAAGAAGGAAATGGGGCACAGTTGCACGAGATAGAACACGGGCATCTCTCTTTGGTTCTTCAATGCTTCAAAAGTGTGTGCAATTCACTGGGACTTCCTCCTTGAGCGACTTTAATTCCAGTGGGACTCCCCATCAATGGCTCTGGAGAAGCTTCATTCCCTTTTGCAGTGCTATCAAAAGCAGAAATTGCCATTGCCACGACCACCAGCACCCAGTCAGCAAGAACGGAGATGTCATCGAGGGGCAGGACCGCACCCCCCCCCCCCTCTCCCCCACTGCTGCCAGAACCATGCACACATTTGCATGGAAGGCACTGCAGAAAAAGCTGGCAGAGGAGGGAGTCATCTGTCTTCAATGCATTCTCTCCCAAAAGCCGAGGCACGCCGCATAGTAACAACGATGGTTTGCGGCCGAGCTCACGTTTCAGCATGTCGTATGGCTGCTCGGTTGGAGGGGCAAGGATAATGTCACGCTCCTCAGGTGCTTCGCTTGGTATCAGAGCCGCAATAACGTCATGAAAGTTAGTTTCTTGGGACACAATTCTCATGGTAGAAAATTGGGGTTCCATTTGAGTGAAACCAAAGAGAAGGGTCTGCAGGTTAGAAACATGGGAGCTTCAGAGTGGCAGCTGAAAAGGCAGGATACTGTGGGGCTCCTTGGGGTCTCAGTCTGGGTAGCGTCAGTGTTCACCATTTCGCTTAATGTTGCCGTTTTTATGATTAACTGGCGAGCTGTCTAGAATATTTTAAGGCTGTAGCGCTTCCTTTTCAAAACTCTGGGTCATCAATTATCTAGAGGATAATTATGCAATCATATTGAACTGCTGAACTACTTATTATAATAGGTAAACATCACAGCATGACGGAAGCCCCACGAGCACGTCTGTTCCCTTCGGAAGCGTCTGGTCTGCTCTCTGCATAACTTGATCCAATGTTTATTTTACCCGCTCCCTCCGGCAGCTTACCAGGGCCTTTCATGGTTGCCAGATGCCAGAGGCAAAATGGAAACTTCCTAAACTGAAACTGTGTGCTCTCACAATGCTAATCGGATCGAATTGGCTTGGATAAACATAATCTTGTGATCAGGTACAAGATTGAATCTGCTAGGCGTAGCCAATACGCTTAATTATTTTCAAGAATACAATGATGCTTGATGGCTTTCATGGTTTTTTTTTAAGTGCCGCTTCCACATTCTAGGGTTCTCAAGGACCACTGCGAACCCTGCATGAACTATGTTTTCTTTAAGGAACACTTTACCAGACAACAGTTGGTGATTAACAGCTAGTGGTTAGCAGATATGGCCTCCGAGATTGGCAGTGCATATAATATACTGAGATCTCAGAAACTATGTCTTCGTCCTGCATCCATAGTTTCCTACAAGATCTACTAGAGGGAACACGAGCGCTAGTGTATGTGGGAGCTGAAAGTATAGTGATTTGGCCACAAACGGAATAATGGGCAGTAAATTGCTTTGCCTAAACTTCATCCTTTTGGCTTCTAATAGCTTCATGGTTTTCAGACTGGTTGCAACTTTTGCAAAAACATTCCGCTACAAATGCAGCAATTTGCAAAGGTTGCACATGAGAGCAGTGACTAATTGGCTCGTTTTGTTTAGAAAGCTACGAGTGCTTCGAAATTTTGAACGATAAATCATAATAAATAACATTACCACTAACAATTGAAGCCTAGACCGTAAAGATGAGACAGATTCGCCGTACTTCCCATGGTGGCTAAACGATCACAACGCCAGAGTTCCCTGTAGCACGCACATAGCATCTGTAGCTAGCCAAAACACACAAGAAATGTGAGGGGCGCCAAGGAAAAGAGATCGAAGGCAGTGTCTCCAGGAAGAAAACATTTATTGAACAAACATATCAATATCCAGTCATCATCCACGCACTCAGTGACTATGGTAAAATCCACATGCTCGTCAGTTGCTCTCTTTCTCTCTCTGAAGGACATGAAGGGTATGCAGCAGCAAGCTAGCCTGACAGAACACCTGAAGTATTCAGTGGCATAACTGAATGCTGCTTCAATAAGATGTGCATTTGTGAAATGTGCTTTATGCCGAACAACCACATTGATTGTTTCAAAACGAAAACAAAACGCTGTATATTTCTCCTTTTACTTCGACAGGCAATTCCTTTCAGCTACGTATGTTACGACCATCAGACAATAAAAATGAAGCAGTTATTTTTACCGCTTGTAAAATTACAGTTAAAGTGCATTTGATGGTTTGCATGTATGCAAACTAAGCAAGGAGAATGAGCACAATGTGGCAAAGCTGAAATGATACCCCAAAAGCTGAAAGGTGTGCAGGTTTTGAGAAAAAGGCTCAATTTACACAAACTTTGGTCAAAAAGCCTAAACTTTACATCTGCAGTTCTTAGCAGTATGTGCCCCCAATACAGTGCTTTATTCTGATACAAGTATCAGGGCCAAACTGAGCAGGTATTCAACTTGTCTACAGAAGCCACACTGCATAAACTCTTCAAGTCTTTTGCACACAGCAGAATTGGTGGCCCATTTCGAAACACAGGCAATGGTTTTGCAGCGAATGATTGTGATCTGCTACACTTAGGAGCACTTGTCTGCAACTGGCAAAAATGACTATACAATGATTACAGACTGCCATTGTTTGAAATCGCAACAGAATAAGTAGGTGCTAGGAGTGACAAAGGCGAGTTTCACTATACTTTCACTATTGGCAACGTGTCTTTCAGTGTTGTCACACTCGCTGAAAACTGCTTATGCTCCTGTCCGCAAAATGTCGCAACACACTTAATCAATTTTGTGGGTTATGAAGGCCTGCATCAACCCCAAATTATAGTGAGCTTTTAATCGTTGATCGCAATCAACATAATACACAACTTCCGTCCCATCCCATTTTTTGGGAGACTTCCCACAGCCATGAAGCTGAGAAATAGGAACAGAGGTATCCCGCTGTTGCGCTGCGGCATTCCCGGAACATCAACAACACGATCCGACAAGAGGACTCCTCACAGGATAGCCTAATAGGAATGCTGAAGAATGTGGGATATTTTTTGTTTCAAGAGTGAAGGGGAAAGTTCATAGTGAGGCTACTATAGCATCCATGCAATTAACTGCACTATCAGCATTTTCTTTTGAGCTGACCAACAATGCACAGACAAACAAATAAACAGTGAAAGCGACGCATGCAAACAGTAAGTGTTGCCAGGAGAATGATCGAGCAAAACGCACATCCTGGCAGGTTGCAAGCATGGAAACAGTGGTGACCATCTCAGAGCTTGTCTACATCCTCCTCGTCCTCCTCCTCGAATCTTCGTTTCCTGCGCACAATCTTGGGCAGCCGTGGAGAGCGCTCGAGCCATGGGTCTGTCTGTGTGGCCCTGTGTTTCAGCATCTTCAGGTCGCCGAGCTGCGCAACCTGAGTCCCTGCAGGTGCCATATGTGCAAAGAGGTCAAATGACACATCAACCAACCAAGATCAGCAGAAAACTTAAAAGGCCGCTTTAGCTTGGGAGCTGCTACGTAAATATATAGGGAATGGAGAAACTGTTTTTCTCAGCAACCGCTGCACTAATTTTAGTGTGGTGGTTCATTGCATTTAAAAGGAAAAGTTAAAGGCTAGTAAATGCATGTAGTGGATTTTCAATTCACGTATTCATGACTAAAATTTTGGAAAACTCCAGAACTTCAAAAGGCTAATGTGTCAAGTTTACACATTTGTAACTCTGCAACCAGATACATTGTCGCAATTCTGTAAACTGCCCCTAATAATGTGTATAAAGAAGAGAAAATTGATGCATTATACACTACTCTAAGATATACCACCGACTGTAAGTAGTGCTTTTGCGAAACCTTTGTAAACATTCTAACAATTTTGCGTAAGCTGTTAATCATGTAGCATATTTGTCTGCTTTAACAGTTGCAGTTTACATAAATGAGATCGCTCTTTTTGATGCAGAGTTATGGATGTGTAAACTTCATGCTTGTACTTCTTGGGGGGAAATTGCAAATTTTGTCCATTTTTCTAAAAGATTAGAGGCCCTAAATATAAATTCGGCTTCCTATAGCTGCAAGGATTTAACTTTCTCTCTAACATGAAACAAATTTCATTCAGATCGGTCAAATGGTTGTCTCATAAAACACTTTTGTCATGTATTACATGTATTCAAATAGGGAAATTGGTAGTGGCCCCAAGATAAAGTTTCCTCTGAACTGTTGAAAGACTAGGCAAAACTAAACAAGAAGATGGATAAAGTTAACTTGTTTAAGTTTAATGTCCTGAAAAATGACAAAGTGTGTAATGACAGATGCCACAGCAAAATACATTACTACATTACCCTAAGCGTGGCTCGTAATTTCATGAGCAGCATAAATTGCAACAGACACTTGCTTACTAATTAAACCTGCATGGTGTCGTGCCCCCAAAGACACGCATGAAGACGGCGCACTCGATGGCTGCAAGCGGTCACGGTCACAATATTGCTGTGATAAAGAGTGGCAGCAGCAGGAAGCCAGCATACTTTTCCCAAATAGATATTTCATGCTTCCGATACCCTTTGTCATGTCACAGTGCCATGCCTTCGAAACTTAGAGGTTCATGTGACCTCCAACACTGGGTGCGCAAGACAAAAGCGTGCATCAAGGCACTAGCCAACTCAGTTCCAACTTCCCTGTCATCCTCGCAAGCTCGCCACTGGGCTTGTAACAAGTACCTCCAATACTTGACACCCAAGCCACGGATGTGCCGTTGCAACTGGGATATAGCACAGTGGTGGCGATGGCATGAGTGCACCTATAATGTCTATACAGTTACTGCCACAAGGTGAGCGCCCCAGGTAATCACCGCTAGCATGCAATCCTCAAAACATTCCGACCTGTTTTGTCTAAAAGAACAGAAGATGTTACTTTGATGCCGTACTGTACAGGCAGCTTTATTCTAAGCTACAGTCAACCCACAAGAGTTAAAGCTTGGCTAATTAGGGATTCTGGTTATAATACAAACTTCAATATTTTGGATGGGGCACAGTGTCTACAGTGCATTATGAAGCTGCTTATAAGTCAGACAACACTTTGGTTACAAAACTTTTCTGGCCGTACAGGGCTGAGAAACGTGGCCAAACAAGTGAATTGGCTTGGTACAACAAAAACCAACACCTGACAAAGGAAGTAAAAGTATTAAGCATTGCTTAAGTCTCAGTGAAGAATAGAAAATCCAATAAAATCTACAAGGCACAAACAATGCTAGAGGAATGTAAACAAAGATAATGCAGATCCAACGCACTGCAAGAATTGATGTGATGCAAAGCATTTTGAAGGTAGCTGGCTATTCAGCGTCATCTATGGTTTCGCAAAGTGTTACCAGCTGAGTGAAACCAAAAAACAAAAAAGAGAAAAGAAAGAGCTGGTTGGGGTTCAGTGAATTCCAATTTCATGCTGGCTCATTTCCAGTTTGGAAAAATTAAAATTCATAATGGTATGAGAACCAGTTCACAACACAGAACCAGTTCGGGAAGGTACAATGTTTTCTGCCTATGGCGGCACGCTCCACAGTACTACCAACTTGTATGCATGGCACATGCACAGGTTTTGTCAGGAGTTAAAAGAAATGGGCTCCCTGGCACAAACGAGAGACAGAAATCAATGTTTTCTTTACACCAATATTAATGAATTGTATTGTTCTAGAGCAACATATGAAGACAATCATTTTTGGCAGTGCCATTGCAAGAGTGTGGGGTACATGCCGCGGTGCCTCAACGTGTTGCCCCTCTTTTCTGAGCTTCTTTTTATAGGCATCTGTACTGAGTATTGCACAGGAGTACGATTATCTAGGACATCTACTCACAGGGGACCCCGTTCATGAGAAGGAAACTTGCAGAAGAATAAAAATGGCTTACAGTGCATACAGCAAGCATTACGAAATATTTACAGGGAGCTTATCACTGTCATTGAAAAGTGTAGAATCATTATTCTACAGGTGCTAACTTATGGGGCAAAAATTTGTAGGTTAACAAAGAAGCTTGAGAACAAGTCAAGGACTGCACAAAGAGCAATGGCCCGAAAAATGTGATGTGTAAGAGACAGGAAGACAGTGGTGTGGATCAGAGAGCAAACGGGGATATCCGATATTCTAGATGACATTACAAGAAAGAAAATGGGGCTGGGCCGGCCATGTAATGAGTAGGGCAGACAAATGTGGACCATTAGGGTTAAAGAACGGGTGCTAAGGGAAGGGAAGTGCCATTGAGCACAACAGAAAATTAGGTGAGGTGATGAAATTAGGAAATTTGCAGGCACAAGTTAGAATCAGCTAGCGCAAGACTGGGGTAATTTGAGATCACTAGGAGAGGCCTTCGCCTAGCAGTGGACATAGAAAGAGGCTGATGATGATGGAGATACTGAGTACAAGGAAAATAGTAGAAGCTCAGAGGGGTGTTCAAATAGCAAAATTTTGTAATCGAATCGAATATGTTGAGATGCCGACATGGGCAGTGGCCATGTGGTTCTGTGCTGGGTCCTTTTTTTCTTTTTCTATGTACACTCGTTCACTGGATGGGTGTTGTGAAAGAAACACGAATTGTGATGCCATCTGTGATTAGGTGTTGCAGAACTGTGTGTCTATGTCACGCGGTCTATCATAAAACAATGATGCCATTTGTACTCTGGCACAAAAACTTGGACCGATCATGAAGGCAGTGTCACACACTGAAGTCTAAGCGTTACAAATCACTAGCTGTTACAATGAGTTTGAGAAAGTGGCACAGAGGGCACCATCAAGCACCTCAGAGAGCTAGGAGTAGGAGTTTGGCATAGGAGTACGTGGGCGATCGTGGGCTAATGGCCAGAGCATCGGGCTGCTGTGCTGGAAGACAAGGGGTTCGATGCTACCATTGGTCACACATTTATTAAAGGGGCTGAAAACCAGGTCAGACGGGAACCTAACAATTTGTTTGAGCTGCAGAACAGTGCAAGTGAAAAAGAAATGTGCTGACAATTGGCTGTAAAACAGGCAGAAGACTGCTGGACGCACCAACTACCAATTGTTGGCACACTATACTAACCAGCGCAGACATTGGTAGCATATGTCAAATTACAATTTCAGATTTGGAGTGGTAGATCTGCCCTTCAGGTGAGCAACTCTTTTTACAGCACAGGCCAATACTTCCAAATCCACAATTGGAATGCAAACTAAGCTGCCAAAGTAATAAGGCAAGACAGTGCACAGTACATGCTAGAACTGGTTCCCGAGTTATCCAGGGTTCAGTAGTTCCGATTCGTTTTGCCAGTTTGGTTGTCTCAGATGCTGCGCGGAGCAATGTGGGCTCGGCAGCAGCAAATATTTTCTCGTCTGGAGAGGACATTTCCACTGAACTGGCATCATCAGGTGCAGTAAATTGAAACGTGGAGATACAGTGGCACTACTATTTCAGAACCGGAACTAGACTGCATCAGAGGGTAATAATTGCAACAATGTGGTAAAAATACAAAATAAAGAACAAAAGCTAAAACACGAGGGCTGTAGAAAGAAGCGACTTGTCCAGTTTGATATTTTGAAAGAAAATGAAAAAGTGATACGTACAGACAGTACGCTTTTCTGGCTCTACGGTCTGTGTCCAGACAGTGCGCGTCGGCAGGCTTGTGCACGTCGACTTGTCGCACTTCCCTTTGGAGTCGCCGTTGATGCACTTTGGGCAGTGGACGACTTCCTCGGCGACGCACTCCTGCTGTGCACTGGTGCTCGAGAACGACTGGACGTTGGAGATCACGATACCTGCATCGCCCGTCAGGACCCCGTTGCTGCTGGCTGCGAACGCTGTCGAGCCCGTAGCCACCGACGAAGAAGGTTCGCTGACATATCCTGGAGGCATCAAAACGACAGACGACGGGTTGCCAACGTCGTCGGCCTGGCAGCCCTGGTCGTGTGAGATGCCGTTCTCCACAATGCTGTAATCCGGGGGCTCTGTCTTGATGGTCACCGATGATGTGGACGGACGCATTGATGTCGACGGAAGCAACGTCGGTGTGATGCCATCTTCGGTCTTAATTTCATCCACTGGGATCTCTCCAAACTCCTGGATCTTGAAGGCACACGACGACGGCGCATCGTCCTGCAATGCTACGCCACAGCCAGAGCTGGGCGGGGGAGCTGCGATTTCGCCGCCGTCGTCGTCTTCGTCGTCGTCGGGGATCTCCTCTTTCACAACGTAGGAGCTAAGGAAGCCCAGGAATTGTCCACCCTCGCCATTTTGGGCAGAGTCATCGCCGTGAGTTTCCTGTGTTGAGGAGGAAGTCAAGCCTTCGGTTGACTCGTCTTCTAGCTCCCTCTTGATTGCGTGAGCTGGGATGAGACCTGCGCCTGCATGGTCAACCTCCATGCTTGATTCGTCATTCTGCATAAATAGAGAGTGATAATTAAACACTACAACCACACAATTAAAACATTTTCGTACAAATATGTGTCTTGTAGCATGGTACGAACCATGCTAGTATAAGTGTGAAGCCCGCCAACCTGGTGTGAACATTTCAACAGGAAGGCACCTCTTCATCAAGGCAATAACAATAAAACAAAACAAAAAATAAAAACACTTTTCCTCTCTTCCTCCTCTACCCCAAACAAAGAAACCACAGCTCTGTCGATCTGCTTTTCTATGGGGACCCTTCCAAGAATTTATACTACAGCCAAGCCCATTTATGATCCAACTTGCAACAAACAGTACGGTGCAAGAATGGTGTAATAGTGTGCTTCAGATACACCAAACGCATGTATCAATCTGCAACTCTGTTGTCTTGAACATGCAAGCGATACCTTACTAGACTGTGAGAGCACTACCTTAAAGGGACACTAAAGGCAAATACTAAGCCGACAGGGCCTGTTTAAACACCATTACATAAATGTTGCAACGCTTGTTGCATGCCAAGAAAAGACTTAGTTTCCAAGAAAATTGCACCTGGAGGGTTCAAATACCTTTTTAGTTATTCAACTATCCCACCACCCAACCCGGGGAGTGGCGACGTTGCATACGCCATCAGCGCCCTTTGCTGCCGCCGGTGAGTAAAACGGCGCCCGACTGACAGCGGTATGGTTTTTTGCCCAAAACGCAAACACGCGGCCATCGAGAAACGGAGCCAAGGCACAGAGCAGTGGATTCACCACTGCAGCTGCTTTTTGGTCAAGTGGCGCGGACCGTTCGGGCATCCCACGACATCACATGGAAGTTGAATTCTCTGCTACTTGCAGTTTGTGCGAGCTTCACGAGCCAGCAAAACATGGTGCAGCACTACGCGATAACGAAACTACTGAAATGCAAAAGCATGGGTGGCGCAAAGTTGAGAAAAAATGAAACCTTTCGGCTGCCCACGTCATTGCCAAGGGTAATCTCAATGAGATCTTTTCTAAAAATTAAATAGAAACTGGACAAGTAGCATTTTATTTCATCTTACAAAGAAATATAGGGATGTTTTTGTAATGAGTGGTTGAGTACTAGTGACAGAATTTAACTGAGGAGTGTTTTCGTCATTGGGCAAGTACTTGAATGTCCCGGGGAAGTCTCTAGTCATGTCCTGCATTTACCTCAATTTCTCCAGCACTAATCAATCACTTAAGCTTGACTTAATATTTGCCTTTAATGTCCCTTTATAAGTCAAGCTTTCTATGCCTAGCTCACAACATTTTCGCAACAATTGGTCAGTTGGTATCTCATCGTATGTATACAGGCTGATCAAGTTTAAGTTTTATGGAATCATGAAAAATAGCCTGTTGCAGATAACATAATTTTAGCCCTTTAGCTCGATTATTTAGAGAGGCAGACATTTCTTGCCTGAGAAACTGAAACACATATTTCGCTAATTAAACAAAAACCACCAATTACATTTTAAATTAATTCCTTCACGGCACATATTGCAATTTACTAATTGTAGCCGGTGAGTTTGTATGGTGTATCCACCTGAAATGAATTTTCACAATGACACCAGTTTGGAGATATGCAGCATCAAACTTGCCCTAAATATGCACCGTTGCTCCATGTACTATTTTAACAAAATGCTCTTTTATACATTGAAACACAAAAGTAACTGGAACGCCCAAGTATTTCTTTCCGCACTTTAGGAAATATCTCGAAACTGGTGTCATCCTGGGAGTTCACTTCAAATGGATAAGTCTTGCAAGCTCACCGGCTACAATTTGTAAATAGCAATATGTGCCGTAAGTCATTAATTAAGAAGTTAATTCACAAATATTTTAATTAGGTGAATATGTGTTTAGATTTCTCATACTAATAATGTCCGCCTCTTCGAATAATCCAGCTCAAGGACAAGAATTGTGCTATCTGCCATAGACGATTCTTAAACATTCCATAAAACCTAAAAATGATAATCCTGCACATATTAACAATGTATGTGCTGATACAAGCTCCAGCAAAATGGCCTTTAACGATGGATGAAATGAAGACAGAACAGTGCTCAGAACATGGTATGAACCATGTTTATTTAAACATAATATCCATGGTTACCCAGGCACTTGTCCAATAGCTTCACCAAGTGTATTCCTTCATAATGATACTCAACTTTATTCAATTCAATGTCCAGAACTCCAAGTGTTCTGTTTTCATTTGATCCACCTAGATATGTAAGCACACAATGGTGACCTTCAATGTAGTGCCCGCAACTGCAGCTCTGTTAATACCAAACAATGCATCATGACATAAAGCATGTAATGTTGCCACATAAGTACATCTAATGCACACAACCCTTTCTGTGCTTGATATTCAACAGCTTCTTTGAATTTTCTGCTATTTGCCCTACCCCCGTTCTTGGGCACAAGCATATGTACTAATTCCTGGCCAATCCCCTTGAATATGTGCCACTATGACGCAAGGAGCACAGAAGTCCTAAATGCACTTCCACATCTACATAGGGACACATGGGATACATTACAGATGTGTAATACTTCTCTCTGCCCACACACCTCTCATCACCAACCTTCCCTGAACAAATATCAAACATTGTTGTGGTCTTCGCGGCATCACTGCATCAACGTGTCATAGTGTGCGTCCACCCTTAACTGGCAGTTGCATATTGGCATAGTGTGATAATGGTCTCGTTCGTGAGCATAATCATTACGCTGAGGGTCTATTCGATTTCAATCAAGTTACTCTGCGCCTTCTCACCTAGGCTCTCGATTCTCCGAGGTGCAGCTGCACACCCTGCACGCCCATCCTTGATTGCGCAGAGTGCAAGGTAAGGTCCCGCTGTGGTGCAATGCACAGTTAAGCCTTGCAGCAAGTGGGTGCAGCTTGGTGTGCCACAACCCGCACTGCCTGCACCTTTTTATTTGTTGTGCTGTGCGCCTTTTCTGAATCATACACGCCTTAAAGGGGACTCGGAAACACTTTACAATGGCGTCACTATTAAGTAACGTAGCCTCACAAGTCTCCTGCAGTAAGGTTTTTTTCGAATCCTTTAAGTATAAACAAAGTGCAACGTAGTTATAACATCGATGAGCGCCGTTCTCTCTCCTCGCTCCTTTATTCTCTACTAGAGCACTGGATGCTACACAGGGAAGATGGGAAGGGGGAAAAGCTCCACCCATACGTTCTGTGTCTCACCCGCGAGAGAATTCATCGCAGCACGCCGTGGTGACTGCGGTATCTATGCTATGCAGCACGGCACTGCTATCTCGGAGGCCGCACTTAACTGGCGCAGCTACTTGGAACACGCAACAACATGTGTAGACCTGCAACAACAACCAGCGACTTGCAACATGTGTAGACCAGCAGCGTCAAGATGAAATGCTGGTTCTGTCTTTTTGAAATTGCAGACATAGTATATCTTTTATTCATTTAACTAAAATTAGCAATAATAGTACTGAGAATGTTCTCGCAGATTAGGTGGGCCTGGCTGCTTGCAACGAAGCAGCTACATTGCAAGCAGCCAAGAGTTGCTAGCATTTTCGGACAGCATTGAAGATTGTAATTTGCATGCTGCATGCGGTGCAGTAATATTTGGCTCACATGTTCACAGGAGCCTCACCTACAGGTGGGCAATGTTTTATTATTAGTATATTCAAGAAGTGTTTTGAACAAACAACCAAAACTTTGACTGCCAGCTCTTTCTCCAAGCTTTGTCTGTTTTTCTTCACACGCTGGGAGGCTAAAACTTCGTCTTGTAGTTCTGAGCTGGCCAGAGCCTTGCGCCAATGTTCTTCAAGGGGGTCTGGGTTTCTGTGATCAAAGAGCTTTGTAGTGTACGTGTATTTCCAGAGGATGTGTTCTATGTCTCAAGCATTAATCTACCACTTTAGCCTGACTTAATATTTGCCTTTAGTGTCCTTTTAAACCACCTTTTTTCGCGACTGGAAATGTTATAGGCTAATAAAATGTGCTATACTGTAAAAAATAAAAAGCAAATTTACTATAATTAATCAGAGGCTGTTTAAATGTAATCGCTGCGCCGTTATTTATGCCTGCGTGTGCCTACACTAGCCACTCTGCCTATGCAGCCACCATTGTTTGTTCCGTGTTCAATGGACAGACGTGGTGCGTCATTGACGACCCGGTGTCGAACAAGGTGACAGGGGTGCTCACACGTGGGGCGGCTCGACAGTGCTGCGTCTCGCCGTTTAGGATGGTGGCCCATTTGTCATCGTCCTACAAATGCCTATGGCCACACCACTGGAGGCAATTGGAAGCTGCTCGAATTCGCATTCATGGCACGCTCAAACAGTGCAACCTCTCGTTGAGCTTGTGTAAAGGTGTAACGCTGCCATTGCTCATCTGCCGAATAGTTCGAGCAGAGCACGGCAGTCTGTTCATTTAACTTCTTTGTCGTTTTACGGCGAACTTGACTGTGGGTCACTTGTGTCTTAAGCAGGCCCGTTCTTGCTTATGCAAAAGTGACGCAGTTCTCTGTGTTGTTTAAGCCCGTGAAAGGTGAGCAAAGTCTTGTGAGTGGTCCGTAAGTGACAAATATGCACTGCCATAACACGCTCTAAATGTTCGCATTCCATTCTTGAGCCATCTGCAATGGAATGGTATCTGCCAGGGTGCCATTTCTGCACAGCACAAGCTATCTCGTGTGCCCAGTCTACCCTGCACGTTGCCCTCATGGATTGTTTACGCATACTGCAGCCCATTAGGGCTACAGCAGGAGTGAGTGCACAAAAAATGACAGTCGCATGTACACAGAAATACAAAAATACAAGAAAAATGTAAGAACTATACGTCAGCTGTGACATCTAAAAACTGAGAGAGAGGTAATAACTGGACTTCAGCAGGCAACAAATTCCAATGTTCAATCACGTGGAGTGAAAAAGCTGTTTTTGAAAGTGTTATACCCCTGTCACACTGGGCGTTTTAATGTCATTCGAACCAAATGGCATCAGCATCGAATGACTTCCGCAATCGAATGAGTTTCTCGAACTCATTCGGCTTCGCGCTCGGAGCGAATGTGTACTCTCAACCCCAGAAACAAAGCAAAACAGGACACAGTATTTGCAATTTGACGCACTCATATAGAAATATAGAACCGCACTCATATAGAAATAATAACATTTGCGTGTTTTAATGGACTTGCTACTTTAAAGAGACAAAAGCTGTGTGGCAGGCTGTCGCAAAATGTTGTTACTCTCCAGCTCAGCAGCGTCTGGCCGCCACCCATGCCGCCACCACTCTGCTTGTCGGCCATAGAACGTCTAATCGCTTCCTCTGATTATTACGCCTTGCTCGTAATGCAAAGTACGCAGCAACTGATCACTTCACCTCCTACAACTTAGCGTCGTCGTCCAGCGTCGCCATATAGATAGTATATTCTAGGCACTATAGTCGCCATGTCAGCCATTTTGTTTGTTTTCAATTTATCAGCTACTTAGGTGGCTAAGCCTTGTTTTGGCTTATAGTGGCCACATAGTCTGAAATAGAACAACTTTTTTTACAGGCATTACTAAAATATTTTTTTTCAGTGAAGTGACGTCCCAAAAATATATTTAAATACATGGATTGCTTATGCAAGCACTTTATACTTACCTTGTTCTACTTTGGTTGCCACGTTTTTTTTTTTTTTTTTTCGGAATGATCGCCGTTGATATCACCACCGAATGACATTAATTTTACATGTAGCACCTCCGCGGGCAAATGACATTCGTTGCAGCGAATGCCATTTGATTCGAATGACATTAAAGCTCCCAGTGTGACAGGGGTATTAGTGCGTGGATAGGATAGTATCCTATCCACGCACTAACACGAGGATAGGATAGTACAGAATCTTGAAAGGTTCGATGTGCTGCCGTACTGAAAGAAGCTAGTGGTTCAATTCCCAAAGAGCAGCTGTGGGTGAAAAATCTCGGTCCAAGCGACGTTAAATAAAACAAACAGCTTTCCTCTGAACTGATCCAATAGAATTAATTTTGCACTGTTCATATGGGTTCCAAACGAAGGATGCATATTTTAATATTGGATGAAACAATGTATATGGCTAGGTTGTGTGTCTATCAAGCCATGTAGATAGAAAATTTCTCCCCTACGTGGGCCGATCCCGAAGATAGTGCAATACCGGGTTGACCCGCAGCAGAGGTGAAGCAAGCGTTAAGCCCTCTGCCAAGTTGCAAAAGTAAGTTTAATATCTTAGGTCCAAATACAACCTGTATCAGATATTAACCTGATAAGAACAGATACTACACTTTTACCATGTCGGCCATGTCTACGTTCACACTGCCCTATCTTTCTCGGCATTCCAAATGCTTGCATACCTCCTTTTCTTTCCTTCTGTTCTCCAGTGGTGGCCGTCCCATAAGCGTGCGGCCTGCCAGGATCGCAACTCAGGAAGAAATGCGAACCATCCATCTGGCCCCGATTCCGCAAACTTGAACATTTCACAGGAGGAACGGCCAAGTTTCATGGGGAGTTTGTGGGGAACCAATTTTGTGTGGCCTGTGTTGTGTGTGACTGCTTGAGGTTTTCGAGTGACCTCACAACCATTACTGCCTTGTGAGACGTCGACCAATGCACGATCGCCTTGGCTACAGTGAAGCAGTGTGTGCACGTCTGTTCAACGTGCCAGGATTCGTTAGTAAAAGACGTTGTGCCATGTTTTGCAACAATATATGGATATGTGTACCCTCAGTGCCTCATCATCTTCCGATGCTCAACATCATGTAGGAGTGACTAGTCGCGCCTCGCTTTCCATTTACGTGCATATGGCGTTTGACGCACGGCAATGGACAGTTTGCCATTAAGGGGCCCACGTACACAGCTTTGCTGGTCATCTACTTTCACAGAGTGGAATGGCACTGCATCTTTTTTAAATGCTCAACAACAGATGTAAGCTATATGTTTATATGTAGACCAGGACAAGGTGGGTATAAGAATAGCTCCTAAATATTTGTAAAGTGAAACTCTTGTTAGTGGTACACCGTAGCAATTGTAATCAAAAAGGATGTCCGCCTGTTAGTAAAAGACAACAGTTTTGCTAAATTGATGTTCATTTCCCAGGTAGCACACCATTCGCAAAATGCAGCGAAGGCCTCCCCTAGGTGCTGATGATCAGCGAGAGAGCCAACACAGCTGCACATAACAGAATCGTCGACGCAGAGACATACCTTTTAAGTAACATGTTTTAGGAGGTAATTAATAAACAATAAGAATAGCAGCAGACCAAGTACAGATCCCTACGGGAGCCTGAGGTGACGTCAACCATAGATGCTTCCGCAGAATCATAGTATACCAATTGTGCTCGTAAAGAGACAAAACTGGAAATCCAGGAAACCAACTGAAGATCATTTGGAATGTTGTGGAGTTTCAAAAGCAATTTAGAGTGTGATACAGTGACAAAAGCGTGCTAAAGTCGATGAAAATGGCATCAATCTGGTTACCTAGGTCAATATGAAGAGAAAGATCATGGGCGAACTCCCCGAGTTGGGCCACTGTATTAAAACCACACCTGAAGCCATGTTAAAAACTGGTGAAGAGGTTATTTTCAAGGAACAGCACGATACGCTTATTCATAATGTGCCCAGGGTGTCTACTAAGTTACTTTCTCCAAATTCCTTCACTTTTTCAGGTTCTCACTGACAATTCTAAGCGAATTCCCTGACTGTTCTCATGCAGCTGAGGAGAGCATTCAGAAACCACCATGCTAGTGATGAAAGCTGTGGGCAGCATTAGAACTGGCTGCTCAACTGCACTTCGATGCAGGCATTGGCATTACTGACATAAAATGAGCAAGAGTAAAAGACATGGGTTTTCGCATGCATAATGATTCAAACAAACCACTGCTATTATTAACCACCAATGACCTGCTATCAACAAACAGGCTAGTAAAATTGTAACCTAACATTTGTGTTTGTGAAACATGTTCCTGAATTCATGAAGAGCTTGCCATGACTTCATTTTATGGGCTGATATCAGTAGCCACAAGCCTGTTTAGCAAGATCTCGGAGTACTGAAAACGAGCCTTGGAGTGGTAAAAGTTGGGAGGCAGCGCCCTCTTGCATAATTCTACAAATCACGCTGCTTTATTAGGCTTCTTTGGCAGCAGGAATTCTTTTATGAAAAATGCACTACTAAAAGACAATTCCTGTACATTATGGGAATCAAATGCAGAACACTCGCTTCTGGCAGTGAAGTTACTTTCTAACAGACTCAATTTCTTTCTGCAAGAGGGAGGCCTAAAACCTATGTGCTACAAGAGACTGTTACCCTTCATGTTCCCAATGAGACATTCCTTATTTACTGAAGAGCTTCCACAGAAGAACTGCCTTACAAAAGGCAAAGAATAATCTTCACAAACAGCAGTACTTCTTTAAGAGCACTTGGGCAGAGTTCAAGCCATAGAGTTTTCAAGTGCTGCTCGTTTTGGTCAAAGTCTCACATGCATGCTTGCACAGAGCTGGTCAAACACACCCAGGCATAGGATCCATCTGCCTTCTCTGCTTGCAAGTCGGTGACCCACCCGTCCTCTATGAGCACTTCTAGTACAATGTTTAGCCCCTTCTAGCCAGCTTGCACGGATCAGGCACAAGCTGCTGGATCTGAGCAACTGGTCCCCCTCATCAGCCTGAACTTTAATGGCGACCTCTCCATTATCTCTTGTGAGCAGACCTTCATGAAGAAAATGCATTCTTTCTTAAAGCTCACCATAGCAATCTAGAAGGTTTGGTGATCTTCCAAAGCTCAGTTTTGGCAGTAAAGCCAATGTCAAAGGCAGCTATAGGAATCATGTTCTCAGACTTGCAAAGGTCAATCCCGAGTAATTTGGACAGTCATCAGCAGCGCTTAGCGTTTGTTTTGTGACAATTCACCCCAGGAGCAAGTGCAATAGGCCTTCTAGTGCATACACAAGAAAAGGAACCATTGGTTTCTCTGATTGGAATTCAGTCTGCAATGGTTGTGGTTCTTCTGCAATGGTGAGCCTAAAAGTCAGTTTAATTGGCAGCATCTGGTGAGCCACAGCCTTCTCAACGTTGGTATAAATGCAGCCTGTTGGTCTTTCTTTTTCTCTCTCTTTGAGCACTCAACATACGTCACCAAGATTGAGAGAACTTGAAGTGCCCTTGCAATAACCTTGGTGTTCTCTAGCCACCTCAATGAGCGGAATGTCAGTGGAAAGAGAGTGCTTCCCGTGTGGCTGATGTAGTCGGCTCGACATGCAGGCACATTCTTGAATAGGTTGTATATACTTCAAAAGAACACCACAATGACCCATTGTGTCCTGTTTTAAATGCACTGTTCACATGCAATCCACAGCTCTTTATGTCCAGAATATTTCGACTCACATCAGATGCAACAAGCTCCTCCTTCGGGGACCTCAACAACTTCAAGTTAACACTGGGGCTGTCCATTGATATTTGCAGAATATTTGCCTGCTCAATGTTCTCAGCAGCTTTTATGAAAGAAGCTGCTAAATGAATCCTCTATGCAAGTATGGCCTAAAAAGCATGACATCAGGTAGTGGATTTTCCCACTGGCATCAGCTGCATCCCGGAACATGACTAATACAGCCATTTGCTCTTTTTGCACAATTTTCATCAGGGACTTGTCAAAAGCCACAATCATGTGTGACACACCATCAAGCTTCAACAGCAGCCTGTTTCAGAAGTACAGGACAATATTGTGACAAATTGTATAGCAGACTTTGTCCTTTCAAAGTTGAAATTTCTTTGCGATGTCGCTTGTGGGAAACATGAGGGTGGAAAAGCATGGCAGACACTGCTGCTGAACGAAGTGATCCATGTATTGCTTCAGCACTCAAGCACCAAATCATTTCACCTATTGCGACACTTTCTTTTTTTCATCACAAAACTGCTTACAGAAGCTTACACGCCCAACGCGACAGTCAGAGGCTTTGCACGAGTGTTTCCGTTGCTCGTGCTAGGTACCCCAAGGGCATGATCAGTAGTAGCACTCACAGAACAAGCAAATGGTAAGTTGAGTCCAGCACTAAATTATGCGCAAAGGTTCATCTGGGAAGCCCTCTGCGACAAGCTCATAGTGGATCGTGTTTCTTGCTTGCAGTGTGGCTGGCAACTGCTGTGTTGAACATGTTGCTGAGTGAGAACGTCTTGTGGCATACTTTGCACTGAGCCATGGTGGTGTCGTCTGGCACAGCCCTGATCCACGACGACTACTCAGAAGCGTCTGGGTTCACCCAATCGGCTAAATGAGCACTTCCTTGCAGGCGGCATGGCAGCTCACATATTACATACCTTGTTGACAACAGAAGAATGGCAATATGGTGGCCGCCCAGCGCAGATCGGGCAGGATTGAACCTGTATTGCTGGCTTGGCTGTATTTTTCTTTTCTATCTTTGTTTTTCTTTTTAGTGCACAGTCAAAAACTATCTTTAGCTAGGTTCCCAAGGCATAATGAAAAGAAAATAGTTTTTCTGTTTTTCTTTTTGCCAGCCCGGAGAAAGGCCCTTGTGCCCACGAGTGTCATAGCGGTGTTAGTCTGGTCCCTCATTCATTATCTGATACAAATGCACCAACACTGGCCTAACCGGAATGCTTTCGAGCCAAGCTAAGACATGTAAACATTTTATCAGCATTAGTTGCATTGCGTTATCGGTGCATTTCCTGTATGATGCCTAGAAACAATAGTTGTGCTTTGAAATCTTCGTACGCTCTTGCTCTGCCGTTCACTGTGGGTGAAGCGAAGGGAGCGACTTTGTTAGCTTTGATCTAGAGTTAAGATTGTTTCCACCGAAATTTGCAGACTTCCATCTGTAAGAGCCCATGATCTGGCCAGCTCTTTGACCAATTCCCTGACAATTCCAGGTTTTGTAAGTTTTCCCGGTTGGTAGGCACCCTGTGCTCAAATATCTTACAAGAGGCTCAAGTTAAAGCAGTAGGCCTATAGTTTGATAAAAGCTTTCTGTAACCTGATTTATTAACGAGAAAAACCTTATGTCCATCAGCCTTGCATGCTTTACGCGAAGCTTGCCGACATCCTTCTCCAAGGCATCCATCCAGGTCCTCCACGCACTGCAGCAGAAGTCTCTCTGGTTCAGTCCCTCCGGTTCCTCGCGAAAACGAAGCCACAGAGGGGCTGAATCATCTGCTGGGCCTCCTGTGAGTACAACGCTGAGGCAGCCTGCCATACCGCGTCATCACTGCCGTCAGCGCTATCTGATACAAGCACGTTCAGGATGATCGCCTCATTGGTTAGAAGCACTTAGTTTCCAAATCTATAGCCGTGCAGTTTCTTTTCACTGGCAACATCGTGCATTGCCGATGATCAGCAGGCGGGTCAGCCATCTTCCCTTTCAGCGGTGAGTCAAACCAACTGCTGGTCAAACGAGGCTGAGAAACCGTGTGGCCAGGAACGATTTTGACGCAACCAACAAAGATGAACGCAAGCGGTTAAGCTCTTTGCAGAACAGCATGAACTGCACCGATTGAGGGGCCAGCGAGCTACATGCGAGCAATCTGCAACCAGCGCAGTTGGCGCGGTCCATCCGTGTTTCAGTTGGTGGGGCGGCGTAGAGCTACCTATGGGCGCAGCCGATTCATGTTCGGAGAGGTGCAAGGGGGACGGGAGAGATGCGCATGGAGATGGCAGGAAAATGAGTGCTCGGCGTCTATCGGAGCAGCAGCCCATAGTGCAGTGGCTCAAATTTCTCGTTTTGTTTGTTTCTTTTCAGGGATTTCGCATTTCACTTCCTTTCGGCTCGGACACCCAGCAGCCAGATTTCATTGTTATAACCGAAAATGCGGCATCAGGGCATTGTAGTAAGCAGGTTATTTCACCATGGAAAACATACAAAAGTTGACGGTGCAGCGGTGCAGCAGCTTCTCATTGTTATAGCCGACATATTGTTAAAGCCCGTATTGTTATAAGTGGGTTCGACTGTATATGCTAAAGTCTGACCATGCTACGTGGTGCATATGCGCATATGCATATGCGGCTTTGTCCTTCACCAGCTTGACCGACGGATAGTAGCCACATCCAACTTGCACATTTTTGAAGTGCTATCAATTAGTCTGCCAAGGTGTCTAACCAGGAGCAGCCAAGAGTGAGAGCGCGCTGGCAAGCGTACGTGTGGTCTACTCTTAAGGTTTGTATGGTTTGCGGCTAGTTCAGTATTCAAAACTAGTCAAAATTGGTGAGACCTGGCCAAAGTTTAATTCCTATGCAGATGGCCGCAGCCAACCGTATGTGAGCAGACAATAGTGGGCTTCTTCCGGAAGTGCATGATTAGTATCGAAATTCGAAAGCACACTTTCGCTAAGTTCAGCCTGTTTATTGAACTTCATCAGTAAATATACACTGTAACAGTAGGAAGAAGTCCACTGATCCAAACACCCTTCTTGACTGACATCAGTTATTGGCCAATAGCAGCCACGTATAAGAATTTGCTTTATTAAGAAATAAAATGCTCAGAAGAGAATGAGGAGCAGGATTCCGTTGAAAAGAGAGCATTTGAGAGAAAGGTGACTTTGCACTCCACTTGCAAGCTCCACGTGATGCATACGACAACAAAACTTGGCTGAGGTGTTCACAGTAGCGTAAGCTATCTGCAGGCTATGTTTTTTTACCAAGCCTGAGGGGCGGTTCAGCACCCCTTGAAAGCAGTCTGTTAGCCGGCCACAATAAGTGCAGCAGTTCGCGGTTCATCCAGGGAAGATTACTGCTTCTTTTCTTAGTTTCTAGTGGAACAAAGCAGTCTACAGATGAGATATAGAATCAGCCACAAGTGCGTTAACCTCACTAGAAGCACCGAGTACCGAAAATGCACAAAAATTACTTGACAACTCGTCCATCGTACATACATCTTTACATCTTTATTTCAGCAGCTCACAACTTCGTCATCCTTTATAATACCTTTAAACATGGGGGTGTAAAATTTTGGTTATAGATCGGCCGGGTGAGAGAAAAAACAGCATCATGAACCGAGATACGTTCAAATAGTTCGTATTTGAAACATGTGTTGACTACATCAGTGCTGAAAAAACAAAATCCGACACAGCACAATTACCAGTGGGATCATGAAGGACCAGTCAATTCCGGGAGCGTTAATGTCACCAAATAGGACAAAATCTCAGGCAGATGGATTATGTTGTAGTATAAACTGGTCCAGGCCGCCAAGAAATTTCCAGGGACTATTAGGAGGCCGAAGCAAAATGCATGTGGTTATACGCATATAGAATGCCATTCGAGCAGCTTGAGCGCAACACTAAGAAAGAGGGTTAATCGAGGGGCCCAATTTTTTATTAATGATATCATGAGAAGCTAAAAAACAATGACACCAAGGACAATGCAGGGGAATTACTTGTACTTAAACTTGAATTAAAGAAATTATAAATTAATGGAAATGAAAGTGGATGAAAAAGACAACTTGCCGAAGGTAGGGAATGATCCCATGTCTTCACATTACGCGTTCGATGCTTGATAATGAGGCACACGGTAGTGGCGGACTCCACATTAATTTTGACCATGTAAAGTTCTTCAACATGGATCTATAAATGCAAGCGCACAAGTGTATCTGCATTCTCCCCTCCCCCCTAGAAAAGCCCAGCAGTGCAACATCATAGCGAATGGGCTACTGTGCTGGGTAGTCTTAAAAGCAATGCAACATGAGGGAACCAACTGGCCTTCTTTTCCTTCTTTTTCCCCTCTTTCCAGGCTTCATTTCTCTTCGTTGCATTTATCGTCCTTTTGTCCCTGTTACCTCTATATTTTTTCCAACTTGTTAACTGTTGCCATTTTCCTTGCTTTGAAACAAGGGTTTCCAAAGGGGCAACAGCTGTTCCTCTGTATTATTGCTGGGGTAAAGTGTAGTAGATTTAGCAAGTATGCACCGCACTTCTGGATAACAGTTAGTTACTTGACATTGCTGCTTTATATTGAAATCTGCAATCCACTGCTAGTGCTTTGTTTTTATCAGCCAGTGCCGACTCCCACTTTTATTTTTTTGCATGGCAATAGTATTCAAGATGGATACAAATTGCACCAAAGATTACTCTCTCTCACATTTGTTGCTTTCTTTGTTTGCATTATACTTAATTACTTTTCATTCTTTAAGTGTCAAGATGGATACATGTTACCTAAGAATTGCCCACTCTCTCTTGCCGTTTTCATATGTGTGTTAAGTTTAGCCATGTATGAAATGCACAAGATTCCAATTCACATCAAGCCTCATATACCGTACCTTGCTCTCAACTGCTTCAGTATAGCTTCTCTTTACACAGATCATATGCACAGTGGATGGCTATCAATTTTTAGATATGTATCATACATATCTGAGCATACAATTCTCATGAATGTTCTTTCCTCAACAGACCTCAAAAATTGCCTTCATTCTTGTGACACCGAGAGCTCACTAAAGACAACATTGCCGCTCGTGTGTCATCAGCTAATGCTAATACAGTAAAACAACGTTAATTCACTACACAGTAAATCGAAATTTTTTTATAATTTGAACTGGTTGCCATGGTTCAGTCCACAGTGCATAGAAGTCTATGTTTAATACAACCTATTAGTTCACTCAAAAATTGTAATCCACCACTGAAAGCTTTCATGGTTGAAAGATAGGTGGCATTCCCGTCGTTCTGGCACGGCGGTCAAAGAGAATAACCACATCACCATCACTTCATGTCCAGCCATCTTGCATGTTGGTGACGGCAGTAGTGCTACTGCATTGTTATGTCTGCATCAAAGCGGCGAGATTTCCTCGTGGGGAAAGTACTGCGCGAAGACTATGAAGGAGAAGGTAGAGTTTCCGTAAGAAGTGAACGAAGGAAAAGACCAGCAAGCTTCAAATCGCGAAGAAACATGCCATACCACAGAGCACATTGTCTACCTACATCAGGAACAGAGAGAGCATCGAAGATGCATACAAAGCCGAAGATATTGGCAGCAGCCAAAAAAGGCTACGAACAGCTAAGTGCCTTGAACTTGAGAGTGATGTGATTAAGTGGGTCAAAGAAATGAAAGCCAGAACTTCGCTTTGAGGAGACCCTTAATCATGACAAAGGTGGCCAATTTCACCCAGCGCTTGGACGCCTGAGACTTCATCGCGTCCGAAGGCATCGGGTTCCATCATTTCAGGGAAGGGCATGACCTCGTTTTCAGCACAATATCTGGCGAGGCAAAAGAAGTGCACGCCAATATATATGTGACACGGAGAAGCGACACCCTGTGGCAGTTCCTGGACAGCTACTCGTGAAGTGATACCTTTAACGCTGACGAGACAGCATTGTCTTTCAAACTTCAGTCAGATAAGACTTACAAAGGGGACATCTGTGTTGGTGGAAAGCACAGCAAAGAGCGTGTCTCTGTGTTGACCGGGATGGAAAAAGCCCCGCTCTTTATGACTGGGAAAGCACACAAACCCCAGTGCTTTGAAAACATTCGGACATTGCCAACAGAATACGCCACCAATGCAAAAGTGTGAATGATGGCCGCATTGTAAGTGGCTACTCAGGTTCGACAGACAAATGGAACTCCACAGCAGACAAGCTCTTCTCATGGTAGACAATTGTTCAGCACACAAGGTCGAAGTTGAGCAGGGAGCCATGAGGCTGGTTTTTCTCCAACACAACTGCAGTCATACAGCCAATGGATCATGACATTATCAGAAACATTAAACGTTTCTACAGGTGCCACATGCTTGTAAGAATGATTTTGTGAGCGGGCAGCAAGAAGAACTACCGTAAAAACCGGAATATAGGTCGAACTTTTTTTCAAAAACCCATCGCGAAAAGTCGACCCTCGACTTATATACCGGACATTGGCGGAAAAACTACGGAAGTCTTGCAACAATGGGCGGATAAAGTAAACAGCCGCCTTCGCCATCGCCATCAGCAGCATGGCGGCGTGGCGACGCTGTGGCACCTGTGACACCGGCATTTTGCGTTTCCATTGTCGCAAAGTTATATTAATTAAAGGCTGCACTTTCATTTTGTTTCAAAATGAGCGGGAGCGGAAGCCGACGTCAATTCACCGTCGCCTTCAAGAAAAAGGCGATTGAGTACGCGGAAGCCCACGGCAACCTGGCGGCACAGCGCGAACTTGAAGTATCCGAAAAGAGCATTCGGTAGTGGCGGAGGCAAAAGCAACGTATTACAACTTGCAGCAACCAAAAGAAAACGTCATTTCGTGCCGGATCGCAGTGGACTGCAGAACTGGAAAGCAAGGTTGCGGAGTCCGTCCGCGAGCTGCGTGTAAGATCGCTGCCTGTGACTGCCGAATGCATCCGTTTGAAAGCGGTAGAGATCGCACGCGCCTATGGACTGGGCAGCGAGAAGCACTCGTCATCCGACTCTGATCAAAGGCGTTGCTCTGATTCGGAGTAGCGCTTGCGCACTTCGTGCCCTTCTGTGTACTGTACACCCGACGAACTTTTAACAGTATCGCGCGACCATCGACCCGCGTGTTTGTCAGCACCTTATCATCACGGCACGGAGCGGCGAAATAGCGAAAGTAAGGGCATGTGTACACATGCGCGTATCTCGTTTGTTTCGCTGCTCAGCGCCATTAATAAGGTGTTGACAAGCACGCGTGTCGATGATCGCGCGAAACCGCTAAAAACTTGGCCGGGTGCACATGCGAGCAGCATTTAAATAAATACTGTCACCATTGTGCAACCCCCCGAGTCGCATTTGTTTCAAGGTAAGGGTGTCATGTCTTTCGGTACTTTTGCCATTGAAAAGGATATTTTTTTTTTTCATTTTGAGGATTCGTTAGTTGGGGGATCGACCTATATTCCGGTCCGACCTATAGTCCGGTTTTTACGGTACCTAGTTTTGCTACTCACTGCCATGCGCATGTTGATGCGGTCTTGCGATCAATTTACGGCCAGTACAATTATGAACTGTTTCCGCCACTGTGGTTCTGCAGCTGGAACTGTACAAGGAAGTGGCGACAACGGGGCTGAGGAGCTCGTGCCTGCAGTGATGCATGCCATAATTCACCATGTGACTTTTAGTGATCATGCCGAAGTCAACAGTGGTGCATCAGTGGGCAGTGCCCTAATGGATGAAGACATTATCGCTAAAGTAGGAGGCAGGCAGACAGTCATCGAAGAGATGGGAGGTGAAGACTATGACAAGAGAAGGAGGAGGTGGTGCCTGTGCATGGACGACTGTAAGACGACCGTAAGACTGTAGGACGACTGTGTTGCATTTCCGCAATGGAGCAGAATGCAGCAACTATGGCCTTGCAAGCAGCAAGTGATCACCGATTTCTTGTGCTAATAAATGTTTTTCATGCTCTCTGGTTCCCAAACGCCTCAATATCTTGCCCACTTTCACAAGTTCAAATTTTGTTTAATTCGAAGTGGCTTCACAATTTGAATTAAATTAAATTTGAATTACCGAGCTTTTACTATACATCGTTACATCAGACAAGTTTTGCATCACTTTGATTCCAAAATTGTTTTGTATCTTCATATTTTTCGTAACCAATCAAAGCAGCAATGGCATTTGTCACCACTGCCATTGCTGCCAGAAAGCAGCTGGCGGTATTACAACTATAAATTAAACAAATAGGATACTCGGAGCGCAACAGGGTGCACCCACAAATAGTGCAATGAAAGACTAAAGTGCTAGTGGTTCACTGCATATAGGTTAACCACACAGTGCTCATTCTGTGCATTCATGCACTTGTTTGACCTGCATCACTTTTGCAGCACCACTACGGCAACCCTCCGGGTTCAGTAAAGTTTCGATCGAAGACCACAGGTTCAAATGACAGCAGTCTAAGCAAGCGTGTCTTGTTAGGTGGCTTACCTCAAATGCAGCAGGGCTGTCAAAATGCTCACTGTCTTCCATATCAGAGGATGGCTGTGCTGCTTGGTCATAGTCCTGTGACAAGAAAGGAAAAGAAAAAAGGTGTTTAAGCATGTAACTTTTCACTACATCAGAAAGAAACGGGACATCTCAGCAATCGGTCTGTGGCCTCGCACTGTAAATAAGATCGATTATTCGCGGCTGTGTTGGAATAGGCAGGTATGCTGGTAATGTCATTTCTATTGATATCTGGACTGTTCTCGTGTTTGCACAAACCAGCACTTTCCTTTGAGTGTAGAGCCAACCTCAAAACTTACAGCCCCCGGTATATCCAAAAACGTTCAACTTCCAAGCAGCTTGCAATAGTAGTCAGTAAAACCGAACATCACAATGCTGTCCATCTGTACTGGTCAAGGCTGTAAATGCGACTACCAGGCTGCGGTGCGAGGCTGCGTAGATATTCAGCTTTCTCTCAGATTTCGTGTCCCTTAAAATTTTGTGGTTGGTTGTACTTGTTTTCCCTGAACAAACTTCATTGAGAGAGGCACTTCTTTTCTTGTCCACTCGTTTCTTCATATGGTTGAGTGTCTTTTCCACTGTAACAAGTTTCAGGATGCCATTCTTTCACATCTATCACAAACACTGACCTTGCATAACAGTATGTGATGTTTGTAGCACTAAGTTGATGTGGAATTGGCCGGCCTAGTTGGTAATACATAAAAAAAATGTAAACAGCAGTCGAGGTTCACTGATTGATTCGTTCGTGCGCTTCATGCGTGAACATCCCTAAGCTACACTGAGGCCATGAAAGATACCATGGTGGAAGGCTCTGGATTAATTCTAAGCAACTGGGATTCTTTTAGCCGCTTCCGCACCACACTATTATCTAAAATTCCGACCAACGATGACAAAATTATTTTGAAACAGCTCACTTAACAAGATGTTTTACCTCTCAGAAAGAATAAATTCGCATCTGCTAGTGCTGTCCCATAGTGTGCAATCAACCAAAAGCATGATAACCACTGAAACAAAAATTGCACTGCTAGAAAATGCAATGTACCACTGACAAGCTGAAGCTTGTTCTTGGCATTTTTTACCAAAAATTCCACTTGTTTAGCACCTGCTATTTCTTACAACTACTTGAAATCCCTGCCATATTTTATTTTCATCCTGATTACCCACAAACCACGATGGCTAGTGGCCAGACTCCATTAGACCTCACCATAATCAGTGCCACTGGCAAGAGTAAAAATGTCACCTGCAAAGCTAGTATTGCTTGACATGATTTTCTAACCTCTTCCAAGCCCAGTTTAGTTGACAATCGATTTAACGAAGTGATGACCAAGCACAAATTATTTCGTGAAATATGGCAGCTTGTAAAATCGAGAAAGAATTTTTTTGGTCCTTCGAAACAAAAAATTGTAACGTAGTGACATGTTGAATTGAAATTGAATTATGGGGTTTTACGTGCCAAAACCACTTTCTGATTATGAGGCACGCCGTAGTGGAGGACTCCGGAAATTTCGACCGCCTGGGGATCTTTAACGTGCACCTAAATCTAAGTACGCGGATGTTTTCGCATTTTGCCCCCATCGAAAGGTGGCCGCCGGGGCCGGGATTCGATCCCGCGACCTCGTGCTCAGCAGCCCAACACTATAGCCACTGAGCAACCACGGCGGGTGTAGTGACATGTAAAAGCTACTGCGGCATCATATTTGCAGCTAGCTAATCCAGCCATCTGTTGCACAAACCATGAAATAATGAAAGCAACCACCGCCGCCCCTACTGAGGCCAGTGTTTAGCCCATCCACAGTTCCGTGCATGGGCGCGGCGCGCGGCCTCGTCAAAGTAAAGCTAGGTCGTCAAAGTAAAGCTAGGGCCACGACTTCGGTGCCTAAATGTTTTAACATGTTCACTTTGGAGCACACGCTCAAAGGAAAACATATCTGTGTCAAAATTAGAAAGAAATCACCACTTTCTTTACTCAAATAATTCAAGAAAAACTTCCTCAAATTGAGTTTGGCCAAGCTAGTTTCGTTAATTCGGGTTGATGGCAACACTGAACCCTATGGGCACCTGCCGGGGAATGGAAATTTCTTTGTTAGACCTGGAACTTTGTGAAATCAGGTTTCGTTAAGTCGGGTCCCAATTCCAATATCCCAATTTTTGACCAAAAATAGCCAAATTACATTAACTAGCCCATGCTACCAACTGCTTGTCCCCGGTACGGAAGGGGATAATAGACATTCTGAATGTTCCTCAAATCAAGAAACCCGAGCAAACAGAGTTTTACAGGAAGATGGAGACATGAAGTGATCAACAGTCATCGAACAAGGGATCCAACAAGTAACGAACAAACTGGAGCCAATATTTCGACAAGGGGACATGCCGACAAAGTGGTAAATGCACTAACACATGAGGATGCAAAGAGCTATTCGACAAGTGCACTATGATATTGTACACAAAGCCAGTGAACACAGGAGATAGTAGAAGTTGCAAAATAATTCAGTGTCTGCCAGATCAGCGAGCAGCGTAGCATCCATCCATCTTGTTCGAAAGAAACTAGGGTTCCCGAATCTTAACCGTACACATGTCATGCCACAGTGAGGCGGTGGTCATGCTGTGCTGGTCCCTCATTCCACCCCCATTCTCCCTTTTTGTCTATGTATATAATCGTATTGTCTTTATATAATGTTTACCAGTGAAAGACAAGTACCATTGTTGAAACAAATCTAGGCTCCCACACCCCTTTTGTAACCACTGTTGATTAGACCAAGACGTATGATATAAACATGTTTTTCTTAACTGAAATAAAGAAAACAGAAGTTAGTGTTTTATGTATATGACAATTATGTGAATGTAAAATTTTGGATACTGATTTGGCATAGACCGGTTCGCCAAGATTTGATGTCCCAAAAACGGACTCCACTGCAGAAAAAAAAATTCATGACTGAAAAAAGTTCGATAGGCACAGATGACCACGCATGCATTATTGAGCATGATCGGATGCATGAGCAGGGAAATACGCGGCAATCCTCCCTGACCGGCTGCTTTCTGCAGCTGTGCCGCAGAAGACACACACAAAAGAAACGAGCAAGACCAGAACAGGGTAAAAGCGGGAGCCAACGAAGTGGACATGTCTTTTTCAAGTGACAAAACAAATGTCGCTTTCGAAAACAGTCGACGAGGGCTCAAACCCGGACGAGGGCTCAAACCCGCAAAGTTGAGTTGAGCTGCAGGTATAAACACTGCGTGGCGTTTATGCCGGCGTCGGAGCGAACGGTGCGGAGCTGTATTTCCCCCTGTATCGGGGTTTGTTTGGGCCCACAGGTTTCAACGGCATTTGCATGGCGGGCTGCCATCTCAGGGCGATTCACCTCTGAAGAAAGCAGAGTGTCGTGCCGGGGCACGTCTGTGCCCATTCGTATGAGCGGTGGGTACCCGGCGGCCACGTGGTTTTGAAAACACGGCCTCCCGCAGCCCAGGCGGACACTCAAAGACGAGGCCACGGCTGCGGTAAACTCGCTGAAGTGAGACACAATAAGGACAATATCAGTCAATAACTGACAAACAGGTTAACGCAATACAAACATTCACGGGATTTCACCTCCCGCTCTTAATCGCTTCGCACAGTTCTGTTGATAGACGATTTGCGAGGCGGAATTTCCGCCTTCCCCTGGAGCAAGCAAAGCACTGTTTTTCGAGTGCTCGTCTGGAGCTGACAAACATTCCGCTCACTTTCAATTTTATATTGCCGATCACACGCTCAACCCTGACAATTTCGCTTAGCAAAGAGCAATACGCCTTATTTATTTTGGCTTAACACAGGCCCGATTTCATCATGCGGAAAATCTCCCTCCCCTTTCAATTCTTGTTTTTTTTTTTCTTGTTTTGTTTTGATGGCACAGGGCAGCCTATGGAGACAGTGTCAATTACTGAACCCATCGGCAATGCAGGCTAAAGGGTAAAGATAAGCATCCAAAACATTTGCGCAACGCTTCCGCATTTCGAACGGGGGAAAGACAGCCGTCATTTCTCCCTCCCTCGCCCGACATGACGGAACGTGTAAAAACAAGGACGAACGCAATCGCGCCGTGCTTCGTAAACGCCACGTTCTCGGCTTCGTGGTGAGCGACAACTTACGTCAACGGGTTCCTGCTTAATCCTGATCGCCGGTCCGACCCCAGCTGGCTGCCCTACACGCGACGCGCTCGGTTGTGGTAGGTCGCTCGTAATCGTCACCGCAACAGGCACGGGCGGGAAGATGGTCGGCACGATGTCTCCGCTGACGTTGACTCCATCCTCGAAATGCAACGAGCACACGCACAGTCTCTCGCCCACGTCTCTCAGCGAGACTTTGGGTATCACGGCGAGCCATGCCTTGCACTGGATGTCATCCGCAGTACACACGTACAGCAGGTGAGCCGGATCGCTCAGACCGAATTCGTTGGGGCAGCCCCTGATGTTGCAGGTTATCGCCGGCGTATCCTGCTCCATTGGAGGGTGTATTTACGGACTCGTTCGGCGGCGACGACAAGGAAAAGCGATCCTTTACAAGATGTTAGAAATAACGAGGGAAAGCTACGGGGTGCGCAGTAAAACACAGAGACGCTGCAAGCGAACCCTACGGCAGCAACAAAGCCGCCATGAAACATGCAGTCAGGAACGTCGCTGCAGCACTTTCTTGCTTCTCAGAACGCGTGTACAAAGAGGGCGCTGTCGACATTATAAAAATATCAGCTCAAATATCACGTTCTAAAAAAATGTCGACTCCATTTGCAGTGTATTTCGTCTCCACATTTAATCTGTCTTGTTTGTATTTTCTTTATTAAAACTTTGCTGTTGCTGCTTTTTTGTTAAGAACGCTGTCGCCACGCGCATACACGAGACGTTCATTTGAGAGATCGTCAGCCGTTTGTGCGCAGGCGCGAGAGAGAAGATCTGGGGGCTTTTGCTCTTTGAATATATGACTCTGCCTAGGCACTAGGGACGAGGTTTCTTTGCGCGTGTTGCAGGCGTTTGTCCCTAGGCGTGTCGGCATTGTGGAGTGAGGCCAGCGTGGTAGAATAGCCGAAGCAGCCGACACTGGCACCTGATTTGGCGACCGCTGTGTCGAACAGACTGTCTCGCCCCTGCGGCGCTCGTGCAAAGTCAGTCGTGGTGGATCATAGCTTTCTCGCGCCTTGCGGCAATCTGTGGGAACAGTGGCGACCGCAGTAGAGCCCGGCCCCATATATTGAAAATCTAGAAGGCAGAGCGCCTTAGCAACCGCGGTTGAACGCAGGTAGCTGAAAGGCCGCTGGTGACGATGACTGACTCAGCACCAGCGCCGCAGGCGCGAGAGTCTCCGACGTACCGCAATGCCGACACGCCTAGGGACAAACACCTTGAACACGCGCTCTAGTACCTAGTGCCTAGGCAGAGTCGTATATTGAAGGAGCAAAAGCCCCCAGATTTTTCTCTCGCGCCCGCTCTTACTCGCGCCCTCGCGCCTGCGCACAAACGCGGCATGCCTTTCCTGCTTCATTATTGTCCTTATGATAGTGCGCCGGATAAGTGAAAGCGCAGCCGTTCATAATACAGAAACTGCTTAGTTGAGCTGATGTATACAGTTGGGAACGGCATTTCGTTTAGGTATCCAATATAAGATAAGCGTATTATGCTTTTCTCAGAAATCAGACTCGAGAAAAACTTATTTCTTTTACACCCCTAGAAAAAAGCCGAAGGCCGCAGCTACCTTCTCTCTTATTATTTTTGTTCTTCTTATAATTGAACAAATTCTGGCGTTTTACGTCTGGTGATATGAAGCACCCTTTTGACTTCTCACCACCTGCTGTTCTTTAACGTGCGCCTAAACAGAAGTAGGCGAATGTTTTTCCATTTCGTTCCCATCGAATTCCGCGACCTGATTTGAACCCGCGAGCTCGAGTTAGCAGCGCAATGCCATATCCACTGTGTAGCCACTGATTAGGCTACCTCGCCGGGTTTCCTTTTGCTTTTTTTTTTGTTAAGCATGGACTGGAAAGAGAAAGAGAGCTAATTTAATTGAAAGAAGGCAGAGAGGTCGGCCTGAGCTAAGGCGCTCTAGCCTGCTACTCTGCACAGGTGGAGGGGGAACGGGGACATAAAGGTGTGATGAGGGATGATGATGACATAGCAAGAGGGATGCGCAGAGGTGAAAGCAAGTTCAACACTCTGATGATAAACATTTACAAATGTCATCCTAGAAGCCACTATCAGGTTTCGTATCAAGTCTGTAGTAACCAATTCAAGTGAACTTGAAAATAAAGGCGCTAGAGCGAAGCTGGTGTGTGGGCCTCCCCTGCGTGAACAGCACAAGCGCCAAACAAAAGCTTTATAGCATATAAAGAGCTGCGATAAGCGGCTCCAGCACGGCGAGCACTTGTACTCCTTTTAAGGCACTTTTAGCGGCCGGATTCTCGAGACCACCGAGAATCACGCGCATTGACTCTACCAGGTGCTTCAGCATTTTTTGTACACTCTCCTTCTCATTGTACTCATCTCCTTGCTTGCCCGTAGTGTCACCGGTTTCATTGGCCCTGTAATTCTTGGCTTCATGGCGCAGAGGACCACTAAGGCCCACTGGCATGGCCGTGGGCCTAGGGGCAGCAAAGGCCATTCCGTGTCTGTATCAGCCGGTGGAGGGGAATGTTTGCCGCGTGCTCTCGTCGACCTTGAATTATCAGTAGACGCCGTTACCGTCCTCGATGCACGCACAGGCAGAGGTGGTCGTGGTACCTGTGCCACGCTAGGTAGTTCTCCTGAAATGGTTTTGTGATGCTTCTGTCGCGAGCGTTGGACACTTTGGCGAACAAATTGAGCAGCCTCTTTACGCGAAGATTGGTATCTTGCTATTTTTCGAAATATACGAACCTCTTGTTTCATCTTCGGGCATTTTTTCGAAGTCGCTTCGTGAAAGCCAGTACAGTCGGTGGTATCATGCTCTCCGCCGCAACGCGAGCAGGTGGCTTTGCTTCTACAAACAGCGCTCACGTGTCCTATCTTGTGATATTTTCGGCACTGAATAGGCCTCGGAACGAATGGTCATACTCTGTGTATCACATAGCCCACTGTGACAGACGCTGGTAATGTCGAAGAAGCTAATATTAACTTGATACATCGGGAGTGCCCCAAGCGGTGAATCTCAAGAATGCGCACCGATGACCTCAAAAGACTCTTGAGGTCCGCATGCTTGTTTTCAAGCTCCACGTCGCAAATCACTCCACTTGTTGTCTCCTTCCCGTAAGTAATAAAGGAGCGGACGGGGATTGCAATCAACTGTGGAATGGTCTTTAATTTCTCAAGCATTGCGGAATTTTTCATATCTGTTGTCAGGATGTTCTTGCGAGCGTTGATCCTGATCTCGTTGATTTGCCCAGGGGCCACACTTTCAAAATATTCGGTTAGAAACTGCCTGCTGAGGGAGTTCATGCTGTGTGACGTCGAGAGCGGCACGTAAGAAACCATGAAGGATTCCTGCTCACTCTGATTCGATGAAGTCGTCTCAGTCGACATACGGCGCATCTTCTTCATACGGCGGCCCATGACTACGGTGTACCCGCTGTCAGAGTCCATGGCTTCTGGCGTTGAGCTCTCCCAGGAATCGAGCTGGTCCGAGCTTCCAAAGGCACGTCGTCCAATAATGAGCGATGAAGTAGACGACTGACCTTGTTCAGGTGGTCGTGGGAACATCTTCTTGCTCATCCTTGATGAAATGACTCTCACGAAAATGGCAAGAACGTAAAAAAAATGCATAACAGCGAGAGGCCCAGAGCACCAGTGAGCTCTGGGCACTTCTTTCTCTTCCTCCTTCGACTATATCATGAACTGGAAAAAAATTCACACGGCTTACGGGCCAAAGATTAGCATATGTAATGGCTACCTAAAACTGTTTACGGCGCCCGAGGTCCGGCCGCAATTAAAAAACCCATACCAATTACTCCGCATACTGTTACACGAGGAAGACGGAAACATGAATGGAATGTTGCACTGCAGTTTTTTTTTTCTTTTTCTATAAGAATACGTCCCCTAAATCTGAGTATAGGGCGCCGGATGGGGCAGATATTGAAGTAGTAACTTAGCGCGAAAGAAACACGGAATCAAGAAAGGTGGACAAGGACAAGCATGTTTTATTTGTTTGAAGTGGGAAGCAGGAAGTTTACTTATGTTCTTCCGCCTGCGTTTCGCAAGACCTGCTAATGTAAAGCTATATGCGCAAAAACACACGAGAGGTACATGCTGCTTGAAGAACAAGAAAGCATATTTGTTCTCCAAAGGGAACCGTACAATAACATGGTAGATTGAAAGCTGACGCTGCGGCCGCAATGCACGCGCAACCACCGAGCGGCATTTAAAAAAATGAGATAATGAAGAGGAACAAACACATCTATTTTTAAGGCATAAATACGTGTCATATGCAATTATATAAAGTTTGAGCGGTCTGAACGTATAGGCCAGCGCGCGAAGTGGTACGAATTACCCTTCCGAGAAGGATCGCCAGCTGTTCCCAACGGCGCGACCTTGATGCGGCTCAACTCACTTCGATCGCAGCGCCGCCACAGTATTTTTCATCGTCGCGCGCCTCACTGCAAGGCATGTGCCGCTGCGTAGCTCCGTATTCTAGTACACTCCACCGTATTCTAGTACACTCTACTTGAAAGCCATCTGCGCCGGGGAGAGAGGCCACCACACCCTGTGTTTTCACTACCTAGCATTAACTCGATACGCAGCACGAAGGTCAATTCGCTCGCTGCTGCTTCCGCGCTTCCTCCAGCGTTCTGACAGCGAGTTTCCGCGGTCATCATGTGAGATGTGTTCATGTTTGCTCGTGCGCGCGTGACACCATGCTTGTTAATTTAGTTAAAATGCCTATGTTTGCAATTAATACGGCCAATGAACCTGCTATCCTAATTTCGTATAGCTGTCCACTAATTTGCTATCGCAATCGGTGCTGCACCTTTTGGACGAAACCGCGTCTTTCTTTTTTTTTAAATCTTGGGAGTCTGCAGGTTTGTAGCGCGGGATGTGTTGAACATTCCACAACACTGTTCCTTACAAAATCTAACTGAATCGGCGTTGGTACTCTACTTAGTGTGGATTGTTCCTCGTGTCGTCTGTTGAGTACACGTGCGTGTACGGCGTAGGTTTCTTGTCAATAGACCTTTTTCGTAGAGCAGTTTGCTTTAGATGCTCAAGATGGCGCACCACACGTTGCCTCAGTAAAAGCGCACGAATACGAAACCACTACCGGTTATGCCCTGCTACTGTGCGATCAGTTGTCAGAAACGCAACTGGGTGTTCGTGAACGTACTGCCCCCCATTCATGCTGAAAAATGTGAGACGGTAAAGTTAAGATGTGCGCAGTAGTTGGCTGCCAGAATAGTGGCATATTAAGGAATGGAATAGATATTGGGGCCAAGTTTACGGACCGCCGCTATACACAATATCTGCCTGTGTTACCAGCCCCTCGCTATGTACGACTTTCTGAAAGGATAAAAAAAAAACACTATTCTGCCTGCTTTGTATTGCTAACCTCCAAAGGAAGGACTTCAATCCCGGGACGCCGGCAATATTGAGTACCGCTAGTTACAACAGAGTGGGACAAAGGGAGTATAGCTCCGCTTCCTGGCATGTATAGTAAGTTTCTCGCACTTTATCTACACACATACACGTGTGATCTGTCTTGCCACATGCTTGTACCATGCGCTATGGAGCACCGACAAATCTATAACCCACCATCTGTAGCTACCAAAAGCATGGCATGTGTGCGCAGCAAACAGTCGGTTGCTCGACCACTCAACAAGTGTGATTTGCACTCTGTACGGTGTGCTGTTATGGTAACCAAAACTATTTATTCCTGGGTGGAAACCTCGCCCAACAAACGAGGTATAGTCGCACAGTGTATCTACAGATAAAAATTTGAATTCTTGTGGGAGTAAACAGCACAACTTGTTCCGCGACAGAATGGTACCTACGCCGTTAGAACCGTCTTATGTTTTGTATAACTACTCACTGCTGCTAAACCACAGCTTATAATTACGCTGAGAATGCCGCGGTAAGGTCACATTCGTGGAAGGATTTTCAGCAATTCACAAGTGACCTCCGAGGCTGATCGTAGGCTCAAACACGTGCGCACACATCGTGCTGAGTGCTTCGTCCAACTCAACGCGAGCAGAAACTCTGGCCATGCCCACGTAAGTCATTTCGGTACGTCTCACAGAACGTTTCCCAGGTATAAGACGCGACGTCATACTAAATGGACCGCGCGAGCGCGAAGACAAGCGCCCGAAACCAGCACCGAGCGTATACCTGACATGCAAAACATGCTCGCCTAAGCCAGCATGCCGACTGCCCATAGATGGCGCCACTGCCTACGCAATATGGCGGCGCCCATGAAAAAAAAAAGAAAGGTTGGTAGTACTCACTGGAAATTCAATATACCACGCTGCGCGCCGAAGCCGCGGACAAGTACAGCTTTTCCAGAGATTCGGCGGTATTTAAGCATTTGCAGTATGGTAGAAAGATGGGTGAGTTGGAAAGCATGCATACTTATTAATAAGCGCGAAAAAATGAACCGAAGGAACATTTGATACCGGCATTTTATACCGACAGTTCTTGCTATTGATAAAACAAATTGGGACGGTAATAGAAACATACTTCACGCAGCAGACACAGTAACTAGAGAGGCTTACTTTCTCAGTACAATAAGGTGCGGGATAATTTTTTGTTGGGCTAGTTGGGGAAATATAGTTATGACGATAGATGCGGAAGTCGACGCACACACATACACAGAGAAGGTGAGCCACGACGAGCACCATTACGGATTGTTTTGTTAGGCCATCAAAAGTCGCCTGCATGTGTCTTTGAGATGTTGTGTGCAACATACAGGCGACTTTTGAGGGCCTAATAGAACAATAAGTAGTTGCGCTCGTCTCGTGTGACCCTCTCCGTGTATGTATGTGTGTGAACTTGCGCCTCTATTGAAAACAGATATTTAAAGGAAGTCATGCACCGTTAACGGACACCAGAGCAGCGGCGACGCACACAGCAGCAGCATTGATTTTGGAAAGTAGCGACTCCCTGCCCCTTGCGCGTGGTTTCCTCCTTGATTCTACTGGGATTTCACTCTCCCGTGGGCGGGCACGCTGCGCACGGCACTCTTTTCCTGCCTGGGGCCGCCGGGTGTCGCGGAAGAGTCAATACGCAGGCTTGTTGTTACGGTGGTTTAAAGGGTTATTGCCAGGGGCTCCGGAACCGGGAGGGCAGTGGACGCAGTCGCCCCACAGGTTCTAAACCAGTCATGGCATTGCCCGACACTCAAAGCTGTTCCAACACGCCCCCCCCCCCCTCACACACACACACACACACACACACACACACACACACACACACACACACACACACACACACACACACACACACACACACACACACACACACACACACACACACACACACACACACACACACACACACACACACACACACGCACACACACACACACGCACACACACACACACACGCACACGCGCGCGCGCGCACACACACACACACACACACACACACTCGAATTCATCCCTCCCATCACCTGGGTGCTCCCCTTTTGAAAGGAGAGCACTCGAAACAAAATTTTCTGGAAGCGTGTGGCTGCTCAGACTCTCTTTGTCGGTGCTCTTTCTGCGTTGAAAGCGCTGCCTGTTTTCGTCTGGTTCAACGTATGTTGCATCCTGACGTGGTTCTCGAGGAGAGGAAGACTGACGCTGTGCACTGCACTTCGTCGGTGGTTGTCGAAAAAGCTTAGCAGTGGGTGTGCGCGACAAGTTTGATTTCTTTAAAATGCGCTCTCCTAAAGGAGTACGCATGTATTTGGGGAACTCAACAGACCCTGCAAACATCGTACCTGCATGCTAGTTCTGGCCTCCTCAAAATCCGAATGAGGTGCAGTTTGTTATTATTTGAAGAATGTGTGAAATTCCTTAGATATATCGTACGTAAATTAACCCACAATCCATTTTTTTGGGGTCACCGTCATGAGATGACGCCACCAGTGCTCCTGAGCGCGTCTGTAACATCTTTCGATTTCCGGAAACTGCAATGCGTTTAGACATCCTAAGATTAAGTTGTGTCGCACAAGCGTTCTCGCCAAAGGAAAGGCAGGGCCACTTTGGCTGAGACGAGAACCTACGTACGTGCAAGTTCTCGTGTAAGGGGTAGGGAGGCTGTAGCCTATCTCCCTCTTATGCGCCGCAGCGCGCCATCCGGAACGATGCCTCGCCCGACTCTGCAGCTGCCCATCTTTCCGTATGGGACAGCTGTTCACACGGATGGGGCGTCAACCAGCAAACTTCCACAAAGCAAGCGAGGAGAAAAACACCCATGTAAAGGCTGGAAGGCACAAACGTGTTGCAGGGCTCCGCTATGCGTGCGCTGCGACAATTGACAGCCCGCCCGTTCTTATACCCAAGAGTGGTTGCGAACCAGTAACATGGAGGCCGCTACACTTGCCGGAGAGGGAACTCCAAAAGAGGGTCTCTACTCTGCCGGCGGCGCATTGGTTTAAGGATTGCTGCCCGCAGGCCGGTAAAGCATTCTTTATTCTATGGTAAAGCCGAGAGCGTGCGCTTCCGCACCAGCCTGCAGTTTCTGTGGGGAGCTTACTCGGCTATCCCCTTCTCGCCTGTCCTGTGCGTGCGCTAGCAACGGATCCCCCTCTTTCAGCAGGACTGCCGATTCGAGCTACCCAGCAGGTGGTGAGGCCAATCACTAGCGCTTCTTGCGCAGTTCCTCGGCTAACCACCGTGGTGGATTCAGTGAATATGGCGTTGTGCTGCTGAGCACAAGGTCACGGGTTCGCTGTTTTCGCATGTTGCCTCCATCGAAATGCCGCCGTCGTGGCCGGGATTCGATCCCGCGACCTCGTGCTTAGCAGCCCAACACCATAGCCACTAAGCAACCGCGGCGGGTCTTTTCGATATTTCTTGACCGTGTTGCTTCTGGCTGCTTGCACAGATATTCATCGCTGTTTTTGCAATGGAGCGCCGAACGTGTTAGGAATATCAATGTCTTAAAGTTAATTACGTTTAGAAATTGTTGCCGGGTGTCCTTAAAGCCTGAAAAACAAAAAAAAAAAAAAGAAAAGCAAAGCTGTGCTGGTAAATGGAACTGCGGAGCGAGGGGAAGGGGGTCAATATAAAAGAAAAATTCATACGCGGTTTACAAGCACAAAGAATCTCGTAGACGGTCGTTTATTACGCTTCTTGAGAGACCCCACATGCTTGACAGTTTATGATAAACAGCTTATCGAATGACGTCATCGTTGTTTTCTTCGACGCACAATGCCGTGCCATAGGTTATCGCTATAGTTTACAGCGTTATATTCAGGGTTCAGCGTTTTCGGGTTAAGCAAACAAACAAACAAACAAACAAAATATAACGAAAATGATATACTGAGTTTCCCCCTGGAATTCGGTTTTAACCGAAAAAATAAGTTTGAGCAAGTTTACCAGGGTGCTAAGACGGCAATCTGCGGGCGGCTGTGAACCTACATGCATTTCCATGCAAGGAGGCTGGCGAGGTCAATTTAAGGTCACGCGTCACTCTCTCGACGAACCAATTTTTATTGTTTTCTTCATATTTGGGGCCATTTCGCCTGCCGCTGCAGCGAAAACCATGTGACAGTATTCGCAAAAACATTCTTAAGCTGGAGTTGTTCGTTAGATGTTAGAGCTGGGCATATAGTGATGCTGGGCATGTTATTAACGAATGTACCCTGCCTATGCAAAGAGTACTTCTGAGCGGAAAGCTTTGTGAATTAGACCCCAGTAGGAAGGATGGGGAAGGAGCTACGCAAGTGGGACGCGGAAGACCTCCTGCCCGAGGAGACGTAAAAGTCTTCGCGCTGCGGCCTCTGTTATCAATTAAACGGCCAAGTTGACTGAGGCTCACACGAAGTCCTATCTAACTAGCGGTTTATTCTTTCTCGAGCATTCGGTGGAGCTCCAAATCCGCATTATGCTACGAATAACGCCTCTTTCTGTTTGCGTTAGAATAGCTATTGAATTCACTCAAAGGCACTAAGCGTTGTGCCAGTCTGCTTTGAAAAAACTTCGTGAGTCTTTGTTGACTGGAACCTCGCTGTATAGCGAAGTTGAAGAGGGAGCCGCAATTACTTCGTTATAACCGTTGCCTCGTTATATAGAATATTGCAATTCACCGCAACATATGCCCAATGGGGTGCACAATTGTAAGCATGGAAATAAGAAGACGGATTTGAGGCCCGCGCAACCGCTACACGGCCACGCATGCGATGAAATTTGAATAAAACCGCAAAAAGAATCTTAGGCGTGTGTGACAGGTGACTTGGCACCTGAAGCGACAGCCTCTAGGTAGCTGCCTCCTGTTCCATTGTGGTGCTCTTTCTCTTCCGCCTTGCACTTGGCTCGTCGCGGTCGAGCAGCACGTGTCACACAACACAGCGCTCCGCTGTGTGATCGAGGAAGCAAGCGTACTTGGCCGTGTTGACTTAGCTCGGCCGGCTCGTGGCCTCCGAGATCGCACCGGTGCCGGTGCGAACTCGGAGGCCACGCCCAATTGCCAGCCCGCACGGCGCGCCGGGGAGATTGCTCCGGGGAGATCTCGGAGGTGAAGCCTGCGCCGTAGAAGTGAATGCACTGATCTTTTGCACACCGCTGCCCGGTGACGCTGCTCGCGCAGCCAGGCACGCAGGTCAGCGTAGAAGTGCGATATTGAGCCGCTGCTTGTGCCGCCTGAGCGAGGCTACGCGCGGTGGGGAGCAAGACCAGTGTTTCTCGACGGCGCATTCGATGCGGTGACGCGGGAGTTTTGAAGTGACGCGGTTAACGAGTGCCGAACCACGCGGAAAGCCATGAACTCGGCGCGCACGGTCGGGTATTTTTGTTTTGTTTTGTTTCAGCGACGAATCTAATTCGTTATATCCATTTGTAGCACACTTTCGCTTCGTTAAAACGAGGTTTTATATACCTGGATCTGTATGGTGATTTCAAGAAGAATTGCATTTACTTCCGCATATCCATTATTTGGTTATGCCCCATAAAAGAATATGTAAATTAAGAGGTTTTACGTACCAAAACCACGATCTGATTATGAGGCACGCCGTAGTGAGGGACTTCGGAAGTTCTGACCACCTGGAGTTCTTTAACGTGCACCTAAATCGAAGCAAATGGTTTCGCTATAACGATGTTTCAATTATAACTACAGTGCCGAAATCCAGGATCTGCACTCATACAGCGCGTTTTACAGCGCAAAAAAAAAAAAAAAAATAGTGAGCGAGGAATCAAATTCACGAAGCTTTTCGTTCGTAAGTCTGCTTGCCATTGGCTCATACTATGTGCAATCTCATCATTGGCGGCCACCTGCTCTTACGAATAATTTTAGCCTAAGAACACTTTTTAAGAAATACGAACGCAGACATTCACGAATAAGAAAGAAAGGGAAAGCCCACGCGATAAATGATCCGCTAAAAGAAGTTAGAGCCAGTTCATCTGGGAAAAAATATGTTCACCGAAACAGAATCCGAACTTTCTGGTGGAAATAAAAGGAAAAGAAATAGAGAAATGTAGAATAATTCGGGAGAAGTAAACACCTCAAACGCCGAAGGCTAGCTATAAAGCGCGCGATTGACGAAGTCATATCCTAATCAATCGTAACGAGTGGCTGATACCAGCGAAAGCAAGTGCATGGTGTCATGCCAGCCACTGATACCAGCTAATGACAGTCATGCGTTGCATAATACGATTCCCGTGGCCGTAATCATCACCATCGTCATCATATCTATCACCATGCAGTGGGCATAATTATGTAACGATTACTTTCAGTTTTCATTATTATTGCCCGTCGTCATTCCATGGCAGGCGCCCGCACCTTCGATATCGCCAGTCTCGGCAACTCACTGCGACAGGGGATAAGAAATGAATGTATAATTTAAGCAAAATAATCCTTACGTAATGAGACCCACGAATTGCACAACTTGCGACGGAGGCATTTACAAAAACAAGATTTTCGCAATGAACCACCGTGATGCAGGCCTACTAACATGCTCTTAGCATGAGCGCACAAGTTCTCGGGCAATTACCGAATCCTTCACGTGCTCGTCCGTATAAAATTACGGCCAGCGCGCGGTCAGTGTCATAGCATGGCTCTTTCGCAAGCGCGTGCACCCCCCCCCCCCCTCCCTTAACTTTTTTTTTTTTTTTCTGCTCACCTTTCCTTTTGATCATCGTTAGGTTCGTTACGAACTATGCACTGCGGCCATTTGCGACAAGCAGCCTTCAGCGCACCGTCTATAAATACAAAATTACCTTTGGGTTGCGTTCGAAAGCGTTGCTACGCAAGGGTTTGTACGACTCACCTGCGGAACGCCGGCGCCAAGGACCAGCGAGTCAGGAAGAGGAAAGTGAAAGACGTGAAGAAAATGTAATAAAAGCACATACACACACACATACAAGCACACACACACGCACACACACACACCCACAGAGAACGAAAATATCGCAAGCTCACAACAGTTCCTTCAGACAAATCGGTTCTCGAAAGAAAAAAAAAAAAGCAAACAAATGCTTTTCTTTTTTTTCCAGCTAAAGACCTTCACGCCCGTTCCCAGACACTTGATTGTCGCTAAATCCTTTCCTCTCCTCTTTTTTTTTTTATTTCTTTCGTTCTACGTTGCTCCCGCCGAAGACGCGTCTGGCATTCACGTCAGCGCGTCCTTAGCGAGTAAAAGCGACCTTTCTTTTCTTTTCGCAACTTTCGGTGTCGCGGCTCGCGACCACCGGACGCTCCTCTGGGCTCCTGACACACAGAACGCTCGAAGATTAGGCGCGTGGTGGACCCCCGTCTCCGTTGGAAGACGCTGCCGTCATGAGTCGCTTACTTCTCCTCGGTGTCCTGCTGGGCGCTGCGACGTTCGGTGAGTGGCGCTGTAATGCGCGGAACTGTATTCCTCCCCCCTTTTTTTCCTCCCCCTCTTTTTTTTTTTCTTGCTTCAAACATGTCGCTTACATGGGTGAACGCACATGGTCGCTTTGTCGGTTATACGCAGGACAGAGGGGGCCAAGTTTTGAACATTGCGTTGAATGCGAATGTTGGACTCGGGGAACAAGTGCATCTCTTGGTCTCGAACGAAGGCGGAATCCCACACTGTAGAAAACAAAAATCTGAAAAAAATTTTTAAAGTAAAAATACCATTGAGAATGTGATTGAAGACAGAGTTTTTCTCGACGTTAACAGAATTGGTCGCTATAGGATAAAGAAATATCTTGTCATGAACAAACACTGTGCCTAAAATAAACTTTGTTCGTTTTATTATTATTAAGTTCTTTTTCATCATCAGTGAACACAGTTGTGTCCAGCTTCACGATCAACGCAAGTGTCGGTAAAGAAATCTAAATCTCATATGAAGGGCAAATCTCATATCTCAGTTTAATCTCAGTTAATCTCAGTTTTAATTTCGCAAAAAAAAAACAAAAAAAAAACATGAGACACAGCTGCTGACCGGGCACATCGTGCACGGTGCTCAGGACATTGCTATCTATCTATGTGTTTATACCCAGATGTATCGCATTGTATTGAGTGTCGCTTATCGCTTCTTATACGTTAGTTTCAGAGTTATCTGTACGTGTGCGATATTTCGCAACCACATCTCAGCGCTTGACACTTTCGTACTGCATAAAAGGGGCAGTCATGAGAGTAATATATATTATGAGAGTAGTGTATATGAGAGTAGTGTCTATTACAATACTTCCATAAGGAAGAGAACATTGAAACAATATTTTCTGTAAATTGACGAGAAAAGTCAAAAGAACATGACAGTGACACTACAAGAAGGAAGATAATCTGTAAACGGGGGAAAACAAGAAGAAGAAGAAGAAGAAGAAGAAGCAGTAGTAGAAGAAGAAGAAGAGGAGGAGGAGAAGGAGGAGGATGAGGAGGATGAGAAGGACAACAACAACAGCAAAAATTTATGTCACGAAAATTGCCCAATTTTTCTGCATTTATTCATTACCAAAACGTTTTTACAGTGTGATGAACATTTGTAAATATGACATTCAGCTGCATCTCAACCGATATTATATTGAATGTAGAAACACAGGAGAATCTATATAATAATGTTTGACAAGGGAAAAATAGGGGACTTCATTGGCTCTTGTCAATGCACCCAAGAAAAAATAAACAGAGCAAAAGCGTCGTGCCAAAGAAAACATTTACCAAAGAAAACAAGTACGTTTTAGCATGTTCCGTCCGCAAAGATTTCCCTAACTTTTGTTAGCAGAGAAAATAGAAAAGGCAAGGAAAACTCAATCACAAGATAGCAAATCTTCTAAGCAGAAACTTTGAATTAGCGGATATTGCGTTATACTGATAACCGGAAAGTTGAGTAAGCATCAAAGCAAATTATGAACAATGCTACTTCGACAACGCAAAGTACCACTAAATGTCACCATTGCCAGCTAAACTTGATGGCAAGTTTAAAGGTCGCCCAGTTTTTAACAAATACTTACAAACCATACACTGCTGCTGCAAAAAGAAAAAAAAAAAAGATGACCTTAGCGGGTTTTTTTAAACATAGAAATCACGGGCACACAGTCAGACACGTGTAAACGCGTATCACACACCATAAATTTCCCGGGTATGATTAACGCTCCTTTTTGGCAATGATTTTCCACTCCCGCTATTCCTCACTACTCTGACTGCAGTAAGAGCTCGGATGACAGCAGCAAAAAGCTTACATATATAAGCGAATATCGCAAGACTGATTTTTCGAAATATGCGATACACATGCTAGGCGATAAGCCATGCATGTTGGCATCTGCAGGTTATCAGGAAAATTGCTATTTTTCTCTGACTATTCGAAGAGAATAATTCCCCAAAGTTTAAAACAAAGTGAAATTAGGCGCTCTCTTTTTAGGGATGATATTAGACCGCGGGTGTTCTTCAGATGTTACAAGGATGGCATTATGTGGTGTGCGGATCCTTTTGTTTGTTTTTGTTTGTTTCGCGTTATGTACTCTCGGTATGTTAATAGTGTGCATGCGTTCGAACTTTATTTTATTCTATTTCTTTTTCAGCCTCGCACCTAATGGTGACGGTAGATCATCAACCATTTCTTAATTTTATATTTTTTTCGTGTTAATCAGCGTTTCTTGCGAGTAATTTTCGTTTCTCGTAGCACCTTAGCCCACGTAGAAGTGTGGTGAAGTATGCAGGAAGCACCTCATCACTTGATCACCCAGCTAAATATATCTTCAGAAAGAAACCGTGTTCAAGCCCAATGGAACGGGTTTTGAAAACTTAAACCACAAAAATGTTAAAAGCAGTTGCTACAACAGGTACTTCAGTTTTTACGGGTGTCGGCATACAATACTAATTCTGGGCTTGTTATCCCTTAATGCTTCATCCAACTGTCAAGCCAATCAAGGAAAGTTAATATATCGTATCAATTTAGTGACTGAAAAACTGATCCGTAAAGGGAGTTTCCGCTCCCTGAGGCTTTATTTGCGGAATGGACAGATAATTTCTGTCTTTTTTTTTTTTGTCACGAGTCCACAAAGTCAACCCATCCCTTATCGTACATTATCTTGAGTCGAAACTTGAACTGAGTTGGCCCACCCGCTAAATACAACTTACGAAATATTCGCACTGAAATTCCGTCGCGTGCATCGATGCTATACTTAATTTTGTGCCGATATTCGCAAGAACGATTTTTCGAGACAGTGTTAAGTTGAACACAAACACATTTTTTTTTTTCGACTTTAGGCGGCGTACTTCAAAATCGCTGTGCTGGCCTCAGGATTCCTACTATCTGGACATAGCTCGACCACTCACCAGCTTCAATTTCGTACTTGCGACATACGTACCCTAGAGTAATTATTCAAACCTGGATATTTCTTATTTCGGAGTACATGCGTAGATAGTTTAGCGTTCGTGATACGCTATACCCCAGTTGACATAATTGAATGGGTGTAAAATAAGGCTGCTCCTTTGCGACTGGCGAGTACTGCTACGCTCTGCACTTTTTGTGCAAGAAGAATGAGCTGTGCGACCATCTTTGATTGCGCGGTGAACGTGTTCTTTCTTTTAATGCGATTAGCATTCTTTGCCTACTTGAGGCTGTTAATCTATCTATCGACTCCGGAAATTTGAACCACCTAGGGTTCTTTAACGCGCACTTAAATCAATCAATCAATCAATCAATCAATCAATCAATCAATCAATCAATCAATCAATCAATCAATCAATCAATCAATCAATCAATCAATCAATTCTCCAACGCCGGCTTAGTGACCCAAGTTGTCTAACAGCTTCGACGGTTAGATACGTGCTCGTTCTCGTGATGCCGTCGTGGTCGTTCCATAGTCGTAAGTCCTTCTACGCCGATTCAGTGGCCCATGTTGTCTAATAGTTTGGGCCACTAGGGACGTGAGTGAGTGAGTGAAAGAATTATATTGGAGGTCCGGCGAGGACGCGAACTCGCCGCGCACCCGGCTAGTCCCACGTCGGGAGCGGCAGGTCTAGCCCACTGGCCCGGTAGCGGGCACGCCCGACAGCCAGGATTTGCCTGTCTAGAGGTGGGGCTACGCAGAAGCGAGTCCCATCACTCCTCCTCGCTGAAATTGGGGTATCTCCACCCACACTCCCAGAGCATGTGAGTCAGAGTGGAAGTAAGCCCTCAGGATGGGCAGGCGTCGTCGCGATTTACATCGACGTAATAACTGCAACAACTTCATGCAATAACTTCATGCAATGACTTCATGTAGGACGGCCAGACACGGTCTGGAACAGTCTAAGAGAAACGGATTGCGCCCTATTCAGCTTGCGGTGAGGGGGTGGAAAGGCCCTACATGTAGAAGAATTTCATAACCTCGTTGTGAGTAGCTTGCGGCCGTGATGCCGTCGTGCTCGTTGCGTCATTGTCATTCCAGCTCTGTCTTCTGACTCTCGTCATGCCCTTGTCTTAAAGCCATCGTCGTCATACAGTCGTCAAGCATTGATTTTCATACCTTCATCGTGATGCCATCGCAGCACTTCCATCGTCGTCACTTAAGCTTCACCATCCGATCCTCATCATGCCATCGTCATCACACCATCCTCGTCACACAGTCCTCCTGATACAGTCGTCGTCCCACCATCGTCCTCATACATTTGACGTCATCCCCCAGTCCTTATACTGTTATCCTGCAACCACCGTCATCACGTCATCGACATACAGTCGCCCCCATGCATCTTTCGTGTTACCGTTGCTGTCATGCTGCCGTGGTCCTGCATATGCATCGTCGTCGTTCCGGCTCCGTCGTCCGGTTGTCATCATACCGTCGACGTCACGCCATGGTCCGTCCTCCCGTTGTACTGATGCCGTCTTAGTCATGCAGTCATCGTTACACCCTCGTGATCATTTCGGAATCGCCATCTCATCGCCACGTTGTCGTTGTCATACCGCCTTTGCCTTTCCATCGTCATCGTTCTATTTTTCCTGATTCCTTTGACGTCACTGCCTTGTGGTAATGCCGTCATGCTCATGAGTGACCTTGCCAGGTGAGTGCCATAGCAAAGTGGCGCATATCGCACGTAGCCGACGCAACGTTAGTATCAAAATTACCACTACAGATTTAAAAAAAAAAACGTCGCTTAAGTCGTACGGCGTGTCGCTAATTCGTTGAACGCTAATCGCATTTCTGTCTACGGTCATCGTGAGATTTGTTCTGCCGTAATTTTCCTTCTTGCTTTTCATTTTCATGCGATTAGCTTTCTTAGCCTACTTGACACACTTTTGGTGAGCTGCTATCTGCTATTTTCCCCCTGTTGTGCCATACTACGAGCACCACGTGGCAACCACGACGCGACGGGAGCTGCTATACTACATGCACCACGTGGCTACCACGAGGCGACGGGAGCTCCCACTTCTCCGCGGCGAATCAAGAATTCGACACGGGAGGCGACTTCAAGAAGCGCCCAGCCATCTCCGCGGCGTCCAGCCATCTCCGCGACGAATCAAGAATTCGACGCGGATGACGTCATCACCCTGCCCCGCCTGGTTCCTGCCGACGAGAACCCGCCCAAACTGGTTCCTGCCGACGAGGGGTCGCCGAAGGGATTTAAGGGAGAACCGGTCCATTCTGAGATGGGAGAGTCGCTTCCAGCCGCCCTGTCGGTCTGATGCGCTCTTACTGCTTGCTACGCTATCATCAAGTATCTGTAAATATTGTATAAAGTTTTTCGTTTCTTTTTCGTCTGCGGAAAGTGTCCGTCTTTCGTCCTCCACCCCGAAGTCGCAACACCCCTCAAATGTCTCTCTGGGTGGCTAAACCAAAAAGGAAAGATGAAATAGAGAACGCGCGACCTTGTAGCTGACAGGTTCTTAAAAGTTTAATGCCTAAAAAAGACGCGCATGCAGTAGCGCCGCATTTTTTTTTATTTTTTGAAGTCAAATAAAGTCGATAGAAATGGGTCCTGAAGGTTTGGGGGAAAAGCTGTCCAGAACCAAATGTCACCGATATCAACAAGAGTAGTTATGGTAGCAGTGATTGAATCGCGACTAGGTGAGGAGGGAACAGACGCACGGAAATTTTTTTATTGAGATAAGCAAGTGCGAGGTTGCCAGCCCGGGCTCAGGCCACCCGGGCATTATGTGCGGTGAGGCATAGCCTTTCCACCGCTGCCGGGGCTCGCTGGACTGCCCATAGTTGGTCGTGTAGTCAGAGATCTTAGCCATCGCTCCTCGAGAAGGTCCGGTTTTATGTTGTCCTCTACATATATTGCTCTGATCTCTGTGCATTTCCACGCGTGCCATGTCTGTGTGTTCGTGCTTGCAGAGCTTGCAGCTCGCTCCTGGGTATAGTGTGGAATTTACTCCGTTTAAGTGTGCTGGCTTTCGGAAGGTTCTGGTTTGCAACCTTCTCCAATCTGTTTCCTTAGACCTTTTGAGTTGTTTGTGCGGTTGTGGGTATGCTTCTCTCTGTTTCGTATAGTGTGCCAGTATGTCTTGGTACGTGACCAGTTTGTCCGTGTTGTCTTGTATTGCTACTTCGTTGTCGCCGCCTCCTCCGTGTTCTCCATCGCCTCCGCCGCAGTCCTCACCACTTCCCCGGGGGTTGCGGGGTGTTGAGCAGTCCGAGCCGCGATGGGTTAGTTCTCGCGCGGCTCGGTGGGCCATGTCGTTGAGGTTGGGAGGGGTGCTCGGGCATTCTGTGGTTACTTCTGCCATATGTGCCGGAATCCATTTGAGGTATTTGGGTGTGATTTTGCCATTCTTGAAGGAGAACAAACATTGAGAAAGAAAAACCGTTTTTTTTTTCACTTAGAACGACACTGTTTGATTTCATTCAGCTAAAACGAAATTCCTAATCAATATTATGTAAGTGTATATGGCGAGGAAAGAAAAGACAACGCTCTTTTACTTAACCATTTACGACAAATACGTCTTTTTCAGCGCCTGTTATAAAAAGGGGCGTTTACACCGCTGTCAATTGTAGTACGATTAGGCTGTTGACGTGGGCAGATAGGCGCACCCTTAAAGTTCACCTGCTAGCATACAACTCCTTACACGTTGTGCTGTTTGGTTTGTCAAAAATAACCCTCTGCATGGGTGCGATTTCGACACCCGTACGACTGACCTTTTTATGCATCGGTTTCCGTGCTAACAAGCTCAAAACGTCCATCGACTCGAACTGCGGGGAATTTCATAATGCAACTCTAAGGCAGGCAAAAAAAATAGATAATAGAAAAAAAACCACGTCTTTGCCAACAAAAATGACGTCACTGTTTTTTTTTTTTTTTTATGGATATGGCGCCACATTATTTTTTCTTCTGCCGGAAGTGCTCAATCGTCACACAGACGGCACTAAGACCCATGAACTGCCGATGAACCGCCATGTTTTGAACGTATGGGCTTCTATAGAAGCTTCGCCACCAGGTACGTTTACCATGTCGGATGTGCCAAACGCCAACTCTGCAGTCCAAGCGGGACAAGACCGGCTGACGTTTTGTGGAGGCTTCCTTGTGGCACCCGAAGGTAGTGACTCTGTGGTACGTTGTGGCGCTGCTGGCGCGTGGGTGTGTCATTGCGATTAGCATTCTCAGCACCCTTCCAACCCACTCTACCCGTTCCTTCCCCGCTACAGATCTTCAGCAATACGCTGTGTCGGCACATTGCTGGAATGCTAATCGGATTAACGCGTGACATTCATCGTGGAACAGCTTCTGCCGCAACTCGCTCATGTAAACTCATACCAAATGAACACTGACGCAGGTAAGTTTCCATAGCACTCGCGCCGTCGCGTCACGTCTCGTTGAGAGGACGCCAATGCCTTCAAAAGCCGTATACATATACACACGAGCCACAGTGGAAGTGGAGGTATGCCCCATTCCAGTACATCATATGCATAGCGTAAGTGTGAGCCAGTGTTTTTTTTTTTTAATTAAGAGGACATGCTGTCCATGTCTTCTTCCCACCACTTACGTCTTGCGCCACAAAACGTTGACAATTATGCACTAACTAGCCTAACATCTTCCTTTGCTCGAGTTTATTCCAGCGGAATTCGGTAGGAATTGAAATAGGAGTTTATATTAGCTATAGTAAAACTTTTTATCAGTTTCTTGTTAGGCCACAGGGAATTGCATTGCGTATACATCTTTAAGTATATTAAGTATTTATTCGGTCCACCGTCAATTAGGACTGTTTGCCCATAAAGCTTTCTGGCCTTCTAAATAGCAGCAAGTCCATGCATATAAGTTTTTTGTTGAAATTTGTTTTGGATTTGTACCTAAAAACTATTTGAACCAAAACTGAGCTCGTGTATAACATGTTCAGTCACGGTGTCTCCGCACGATGACGACGACGGTGATGATGAGAATGATGATGATCCACATTTATGGCACGTGCCCACAGAGGGGGAATAGGCCAAAAATCGGATGGCAAGTACATGTAGAGACAAAACATACTATGGAACTGTACTATACGATTAGTGACAAGAAGATACATCTTGAATAAGACGCTCAATGCAAACGTAACCCTCTGCTATAGCCATAAACAATGTCACAAGTCACATTAGTACTGAGAATAATGCAAATATGTTAACTTAAGAGGTGCGCTACCAGTTTTTGCGAGATTCACGACAAGTTGCTCCGTATCTGTGTTCTTAATTCGTGTTCGTTTCTGCTCCGTAAGAACACTGCCGGCACAATAATAACCAATGCGTATACTTGCAACAAATATTTCAGTTCTCTTAATCATGCAGCTCATCACCTATAAGAGCTTAATTTCCTAATCAGTTAACTTTTTACAGTCATGTAGACTGGCTTGAAATGACCTAAATATTCATGCAACAGGATCCAATTATCTTTCTGCAATGTTTACACCCTATTTCCAGAAAGAAGTATATAAATTTAGAGACATTAAGGGTAGTAAATCTTAATTCGTGACTGTAGGGGATAAACTACAAAGCTGCACAGAAACTTGCGAGCGCGTTCCATTAAAGTTATTCAGCAGTCCACCCTCCATGTCCCGTCCGCCATAGATGACTTGTTTAATGCTTTTGTTGGAATGTCAAATGATCATATACTACTGCACATAGCTCTGCAAACGCTTTATAACTGAAAGGGTGCTAACGGAATACTGACACGGCAGTTAAACGATAGTTTATGTATACGCTCTAAATCCTACGAAAAAATATTGGCAAGTAGCTTGCTAAATAATTTACTGTAAACCTTGTTCCTGCGAACCAGGGGCCGAACTCGCAAAGCTTTTCCTCCGTAAGTGCTCAGTACTATTACTTGTGCGCTCTCGCCAATGGTATGTCAGGAATCAGGATTTTATAGAATGTTCTCTCAAGAACGATAGCAGCGTGATAGTTTTTTTTTTTCTGTGTGTGTGAATATGGACCGAGTTTTGGTTTCGTGGCGCAGGCGGTGCATGCATGCGTCATGGCGTCATGATAAGTGAGGGCAGCCAGAAAAGGCGGGCCGCTGCGTTCCTGCGTATATTTATTGTGGCAACGTCATTACACACTTAGCCTTAGTGTTAAACGACGTCGGCGAACTTTCTCTGCGTCATGGCGCCCCGACAATGGCGGTGAGACGAGTTCCCCTGTTTCACGGTCAACTTTAGTATCGTAACTACTGTGTCTCGTAAGTGTTCCCCGGCCTTCACGCTCGCTAAATGACCTCATCTCTTTACGGGGAAAACATGGAGAAGGCGGGAGATGGAACATCAAGACGAGGAGCAAAACGAGGTGAAAGCGAAAGCCAACGTTTCGACAAGTGGATTTGTCTTTTTCAAGACGACACATGTTTCCCTCGGCACAGTATGTATATATATATATATATATATATATATATATATATATATAGGTAGGGTTCTTTGAAACGCAAGAAGGGGTAATGCGGGTGGGTTAACGGTGAGGGTGTAGAATTGAGAATGAAGGGGCGCTGTGCACAGGGCCGGTGACACGGCCGTGTGTCAGCCGGCGTGTGAACGGCCGTGTGCACAGCACCCCTCTATTACCTGCTTCACTGGACGTCATGGGCTATCGTGTCCCTGAAGGCGATAATAAAAGGAGCGGCAGAAAACGGTGCTCGTGAAAACAAAATTACTGAAATGGGATAAACATATAAATAAAGGGAAAAAAAGGAAAGACAGCGAGGAAAAAAAAATCACTAAGTGTGTTGCCTATAGCTTGAAATTTGGTAAAGCCAATAGATTCTAAAGCTCCCTTTGAAACGTTTATGTTTATTGGTTGCAAAGTCTTCAACTTATGGATAAGGCATGATTCTCTGTATTTTCTTTCTCGTTCAGAAATGAAATTTGACTGTAAGATGTAGAGGTTAAGTTCATCAAACTTACGACCTGGTGGTTTGAAATGCTCGGCGACGGCTTTGGGAAGCTTTTTAGCTGTGTCCGCGTAATTTCCGTTTAATCTGACGCTCACTGATTGTACCGTTTCACCGACATATTTCTTACAGAAGGAAAGTTCAAGCATGTAAATCACATCGGCACTTGTTCAAGTAAAGGAAGCTTTAACTTCGTGTGTACTATAACAATTTACAGTGCTTTTAATTTTAATGTAATTTTGAAGGTGCCCGCAGGTTTTGAACCTGTGGCGACAACACGCTTTTATTGCGGGGTAATGATGTTGGCTGACTTTTGCGTGAACAAAAATGTCTTCAAAGTTTCTCTTGCGGCGATAGGTAACCCTTGGTACATCCGGGAACGCTTTTCTCAGACGCCCGTTACTTGATAATATTGGGTGGTGTTTTCGTAGGATGTTGTTTATGTTTGGAAGGGCTTTATAATATTTTGTTTTAAAGGCTGGCGATCTGTCAGACTCTGGTGTAGGCTGTTTCTTAGGTAATTTCGGCTGTCTCTCCAATCTTGACGCGACATCATATGCTCTATCGAGAGCAACTTCTGGATAGTTTCTTTCTGCTAGCGTTGTTTTAAGGTTATTTAGGTGGTAGATATAATCGTCTTCGCTGAAGATACTTCTCATTCGTTTCGCTTCTCCGACAAAAACTCCTTGCTTGCAGTGACGCGGGTGGTGACTGTTGTAGACTAAATATTGCTGGCTATCCGTGGGCTTCCGGTAAAATGCTGTTCTCAGTTTTCCGTTTTCTATGTAGACTGTCGTGTCGACGAAGTTCATTTGACTAGGCGAGTGGTGAGCAGTAAACTTAATGCTCGGGTGAAAGCGATTGAAATGGCTAATTAAGTTGGTTAACGCACTTGGCTTTCTTTTCTTTTTCGTTTTATTTATATATTTATTCCATTTCAGTAACTTTTTTATGAGCACCGTTTTCTGCCACTCCTTTTATTACCTCTTTCAGAGACATGACAGCCCATTACCTCTATCGAAGCAGATAATAGAGGGGTGCTTTGAACACGGCCGTTGACATGCCGGATGACAAACGGCTGTGTCAGCGGCCTTGTGCACTGCGCCCCTTTATTCTCAATTGTACACCATCGCCGCTAACACACCTTCGGTCGTTGTCGCACCCATCCGCCTTACTCCCTCTCCCCTTTAGAATAACCTTACATATACTGTGCCGAGGAAAGCATATGTCGCCTTGAAAAATACAAGTCCACTTGTCCAAACGTTGGCTCTCGCTTTTACTTTGTCCTCGTTTTGCTCATCATCTCATCTCTTTATGAGTGACTAACATGTCTTTGGTGTATGAAACATCGGAAATACGTGTCAATACTCTTTAATTGGGCGTTGCGGGACAGTCAATAAATATATGACGACTTATCAGTCGCAAGCAGGCAGGTAATATATGTTTGAGGAAAGTCGACATATATCATTTGGTCTTTTCGAGCGTCATTATTCGGAGAATCCCACCCAGCGCTCTGTATTGTTATGATGCAACTGGCGGTCGAAGCAGAACTTGAAGCCCTCTTACGAGAATATTGCCTCCAGCATAGCCTTCTTTTTTTTTTGTGTAAATGTTTGTTCCACCAATAAGGGTTAGTGAACGAGCGTGTTTCCATCTGTACACAGACGCGGAGCGACGCGTCGTCCTCGCATTGACTCGTTGGCATCGGAGTCGCGCGCACAACGCAAGGCCAGCCTTGTACGTCAAGTCACGTCGTCATTTTCTCGTGTGAGCGCCGGCGCCGACACAAATAATATTGCATTTTTCCTCCGCCAGTTTCGTTCTCTGTGTATGGGAACGTTCGCAGGGGAAGCGGTCTACCGTCGCTCTCTTTTAAGATGTTATAGGTTCAGCATGTTAATTTTCTTGTCTCAGCTTAGATGGTTTATACCGTCTCTCTCTCTCTCTCTCACACACACACACACACACACACACACACGCACACGCACACGCACACACACACACACACGCACACACACACGCACGCACGCGCACGCACGCGCACACACGCACGCACGCACACACACACACACACACGCACGCACACACACACACACGCACACACACACACACACACGCACGCACACACACACACACACACACACACACACACACACACACACACACACACACACACACACACACACACACACACACACACACACACGCACGCGCACACACACACACACACACACACACACGCACACGCACGCGCGCACACACACACACACACACACACACACACACACAGACACACACACACAGACACACACACACACACACACACACACACACACGCACGCACGCGCACACACACACACACACACACACACACACACACGCACGCGCGCGCACGCACACACACACACACACACACACACACACACACACACACACACACACACACACACACACACACACACACACACACACACACACACACACACACACAGACACACACACACAGACACACACACACACACACACACACACACACACACACACACACACACACACACACACACACACACACACACACACACACACACACACACACACACACACACGCACGCACGCACACACACACACACACACACACACACACAAAAGTGTACGTGGTTTCGTTCGCCTACCGCCCTATGGGTGGCCAGGAGGGACTGCTAGGAGGGGGAAAAGCTTACTTGGCACCTGAATGGTTATGATGAACAATAATTACTTTAGTTTACATCAAACACAAAGATGTACTTCGGCAACGACAACAGTACAAATGCGTTCAATATAGTGGTACACTGCTATAAAGGGACGCAAAAATGATGTATGTATATATTTGAGCTGCATTAGCAAATTACCCAACCAAAGTACAACCCCGCAAAAAAAAAAAATTAAAACAATTGGCCGCTGTTACCGTGACGAGAGGTTTGGTATAAGCTAGAAGAGAAGCCAGAACAAAAGATGGGTGCCGCCGCCGCACTGAAGCTTTTGCACGACCTACCCTTCACGTCATGGATCCTGATTGCGTGTTTGCGCGGACCTACAGTTAATTTCGTGGCGACAGTCATTGACTGCATTGTATTGTAAAATACATAAGGACTGCATTTGGCAAGCTTCGGAGAACTTCAGGTGTGCCACAGCGGCCCCGCATATACGATTAAAAGAAAAACAGCAAATGCTTTTAAATTTGTGACGTCACACTGAAGAACCAGTGCTCTGGTTTCGATGCGAAATTCAAGAAACGGGAATTTGATCTACATTTTTTGCTCCAATAATTTGAAATCGGTGACGCTCTGTTCAACCAAACTGCGTGAACCTCTCGTTTCGTTTTCTATGGCTTAGTACTCTTATATCTGCTCACATAAATGATTTTTTTTTCAAGCACCGTAACATTCCCTTACGAAGGTATGATCGAAAACGCAATAGGTCTTTTAAAAAAATATTTATTGAAGGCAAAAGAAACTCGATGATCTCTACCCGCCGTGGTTGCTCAGTGGCTATGGTGTTGGGCTGCTGAGCACGAGGTCGCGGGATGGAATCGCGGCGGCCGCATTTCGATGGGGGCGAAATGCGAAAACACCCGTGTACTTAGATTTAGGTGCACGTTAAAGAAACCCAGGTGGTCGAAATTTCCGGAGTCCTCCACTACGGCGTGCCTCATAATCAGAAAGTGGTTTTGGCACGTTAAACCCATAATTTAACATTTTTTTTCGATTATCTCTAAAAATCTCAACAAGCCTTCTTGTAAAAGGATAAACACTCCCGGGCATATCGCGTATAGTATAAGTTCTTTCGCGCCGAGGAACGTCCCTCAGCAGAAGAACGTTTCAGCACCTTATAGCTTGAACACGATCAATCACAAATTCAACGTCACCGCAGACGTCGCTATTCGCTCTTTAATCCTGCTTTGATTCGCCAAATCCCTAAGCAGAGAAGTTCAGCCTGTCCTTAAAACGCACGCAGCACGCATACATGCACACCCGTGGCAGCCTGGAGGTTAATCGACGGTTGCTCCGTGGCTGTGGCCTTTTGCGGTTGGTCGCGGGTTCCATTGCCTCTAGGGCCCCACTCCCGACGGGACGTAATGCGAGAATACTGGTGCGCTGAAGCATTGTGTGCACGCTAAAGATAAGCCCAGGTGGCCAAAATTAGTCCGCAGTCCTCCACTACGACGTCTCTTGCAGACAGATGTGTTGCTTTCGGGGCCGTAAGCCCCCATCGATCAACAAACTATAAAATTCTCTGAGGTATCGTATCCAGCGTTTGGAGAGCAACCACATTTCCCCCTAACACGGTGAACAGCGTAAGCGACGGGACATGTAAAAGCGACATGAGATGGCCTTGATTTTGTAAGCGATTCCTTTTTCGATGCTATTATACCTATCGCGCTTTTTGCGTTTCGTCAGTGGTCAGAGCGGCGTTCCGGCCCCGTTATCAACAGGATCAGCCGGCTATGAACGGTGAATGATAAGAGTGGCATACAATCGAGCGGATGGCATCGCTACGAAGTGCTGGCCCTGATTCGATTTGCTCAGTTGATGATAGTCAGCGGATCCCTCCTGTTCCTTTCACTTGTACAGTCGTGTGCTCTGTTAGCCACGTTAAACGTAAACAAACGAGTCCAGTTCAGAACCTCGTTCCCTCGCAGCTTTTCTTTTTACGTTACTGGTTCGATGTACAGTGACAGACGAGTGAAACACGAACAAAAATATTACAAAATAAAACAAGTTTCGCGAGTAACAACCCGAGAGCTCGATCTCACACAGCTACTTATCTGCCGGTCGCCAGCGCGGGTACAGGCCTCACACTAAGCGTACAAGTTGAAATCGTACTAGCGACCAAAAAAAAAAAAAAAATGAAGGAACGCGTTATAGTTAGTCCTAACTTTGCTCGTACTTCAATTGTCCACGACTCTACTCTATAAAATGCGAATACAGGTTCTTTTTTTTTTTCCTTCCGTGACTATGCCAAAAATGCAATATAGTTGAACGACAAATACGCGTTCAGCATTTTCTCTGTATAAATACTTTGGGAGAAAGGTATTTCAATTTTATGTCGCGGCATTTTCCTTCCGTAAGACGTGGTATATACATATATTGATCTCGTGCATACGCTGCATGCCTCATGGACACATCTATATGTATGTGGACATGGCAACTCCTCCGCTCCTTCCAGCTAAGAATATTTTGAAAACTCGAAGTCGACGGCTACCCTAAGAGACCCTACATTCCCCTTCGTTCCCATTCTGTGTAGATTATTATTGACAACTGCGTTACAACCTAACAGACAAAACAACGCGAGCGCATACACACACTCTCTCTCTCTCCACCCTTTCAAATCTCTCTCAAAATAAAAAGGCGAACAAAAATTCACTGATGATTACGATACTCCCCAATGCGAAATTGGAGCGCAGCTATATACGTGTTTTCATTTCGCGTGTCAATATTTTGTGTTATGACTATATAGGTTTATGTTAGGAAGATAACGCTGTGAGTAGCGCGCTTTGTTTCCATACAGACGACGCGCGCTACTCTGGCGCCATCTCGCAGCCATCGTCGCCGCACAGACCGTCTTCCGTGGCACTACGCTTTTATTCTCACGCTTTCGTTCCACCAACGACGAAAGCGGCCCTTCGTCGCGGGTAAATCGTGCCACCAGTGTCAGCGGCTACAACAACCAAGGGAGAGTCACATCGAGCCTTGCACGTAGCCGCTCGCCATGACCTCTTGCAGGAGCAGTGATCCCGTCACACACGCTGGTACCGCGGACTGACCTCAGCAGCTGACGCCGCGAACGGGCATAACGCTCGTATCAGCTGTATCAGCGTATCAGACGTATCAGCTGTAGTGGGTAACATGCATGTGGCGCTGTGCGGACTGCCACCGCGGCGGCGCGAGACCCGAGCTCGGGCTGCTGCTGATGCCAACTGCTGTTACTTGCTGTTACTGACATGCCGTCTGAACAGAGGAAAGGTCCGTGGATTGTGTCTCTCATTGACATTCTTCACAGTTCTTCGACGGCTACATGCCCTCGAGCCCTTCGTCGCCAAGCCACCCATTTCGTGCTACGGGACGCCATCTTGTACCGCCGAAACTATCAGCCGGACGGTCGCAAATGGCTGCTAGTCACCCCTCGCCATTTGCGCTCCGACATATGCACGTATTTCCACGCCGACCCACAACAAGCTCATGCTGGCGTCCTGAAAACCTACGAGCGGCTCCGCCAGCGCTACTACTGGCGCGGCATGTATTCTTATGTCCGCAAATACATTCGGTCATGTGGAGCCTGTCAGCGACGCAAGACATCTCCTCATACGACAGGCCCTCTGCAACCTTTACCGTGTCCTGCACGTCCTTTTGATCGGATTGGCATTGCCCTTTATGGGCCTCTTCCATGCACTGCTAAAGGAAATCGTTGGATAATTGTCGCAGTAGACCACCTCACAAGATATGCCGAAACTGCTGCAGTTGCTTCGGCTGCTGCTCGCGACGTCGCCGCATTCATGTTACGGCATGGCGCACCGCGAGAACTGCTCAGCGACCGAGGCCGTGTCTTCTTGTCCGAAGTTATTAATGAGCTACTCGCCGCTTGCCGCACTATTCACCGCACCACTACGGCATATCACCCACAGACTAACGGTCTAACGGAACGGTTCAACTGCACTCTTGGTGACATGCTCACCATGTAGGTTGCGTCTGATCATTCCAATTGGGACGATGTCCTCCCTTTTGTGACGTACGCGTATAATACCGCCGTTCAGGCTACCACAGGCTTCTTCCCATATTTCCTTCTTTATGGACGTGAACCATCCACTACCCTCGACACCATGCTACCATATCATCCGGATGCCTCTGAATTCATCCCTCTTTCCGAAGTTGCTCGCCATGCTGAAGAGTGCCGCCAACTGGCTCGCTCGTTGACGTCGGATACCCAAGGAATCCACAAAGATCGCCACGACTACGGGCAGCCCACACAGCCCTTCGCCGTGGACTCTCACGTCTGGCTTCAGCTGCCCTTCCAATCTCCAGGCCTTAGCCGAAAGCTTGCTCCGAAATATCAGGGTCCGTACCGGATCGTCGCGTGTACATCACCGGTGAATTATGTGGTCGAACCGGTGACGCCATCTTCGGACAAACGCCGCCGTGGCCGCGAGACGGTTCACGTCAGCCGCCTGAAGCCGTACCACGACCCCCTTATCGTGTCATCACCTTAGGTCGCCAGGATGGCTCCTCTTCGCCGCGGGGGCAATTGTAGTGGGTAACATGCATGTGGCGCTGTGCGGACTGCCACCGCTGCGGCGCGAGACCCGAGCTCGGGCTGCTGATGCGAACAGCTAGGACTCGCGATCAAGAGCCACTTGCGATCCCGCGTACGAGCTGCAATAAACCCCCTTTCACAGCCTATACTAACGCCGTCAAATGACTCATGTCGCAGAAAGTCCGGCGTCCAGCGTCCCGCGTCCAGTGTCGACAGTCCTGTGAGCGAAAACTTATTCCAGAGCACGCATACCCAACCACGCGGGCCTTCCGTGTAGCGTA